>NC_092872.1:543565204-543877704 GCF_028372415.1 Notamacropus eugenii | reverse complement strand
TAACTGCCCTTTTCCCCAACTACTACCAAAACAAAAATCTCCAGCATAAAGTACAGTGTCATATTTATATAAATATATTTATACTTTTATAGGTTCTTGAGAAATATTTGTTAAATTAAATTGCTTCTTTGTTCCTCTGTGCTTCTCAAAGGGAAAAAAAATACAGCAAACACATGGGCTATGGTAAAAGAATCATTCAGAGGCATAATGTATCAGAATGACGCAGTACCTCCAGATCATACAAGGCCTGTGTGGTCAGGCATTCAGCTCACCAACTCTGTGACAAGCTCAGTGACACCTTTTGACTACAAGAAGAGATAGCATTGGCATCCAAGAGTCTGCTTCTTTCCTGACAGATTTTCTCTCTACTTGGCTATCAGATTCCTTCACTGTATGAGGAGAGCTGTGCCAAACTTCCATCCTGATTTGATAAGTCCTTCCGATAAATCTGGCATCAGCTACAGTGCAATGACAATTAGCATGTTAATTAAGCTTTTTCCCCTTTAAATTTGGTCCTATCCTAGATGTCTTTCCAGTTTTAAAATCCAGCTCTCTAGCTCCATCTTATGCCATTCTCCTGGTTTCTTCTAGGATATAAGACCAAAGGTACATTGAGGTACATAAAATGAAAAACTATTAGCTGAAAGATTGTTTCTTAAGTATAAAGCAGAGCAAACAAAAAAAATGTAACTATATATGTGTGTGTATATATGTATATGTATGTCCATGTGTATATGTATATACATATATGTATATACCTACACACATATATAATCAGCTATATGTTGAGTCTGGAGTCAGGAAGACCTGAGTTCAACTCCAGCCTTAGACACATACTAGCTATGTGACCTTGGTCAAGTCACTTAACCTCTGTTTGCCTTAATCTGTTGGAGAATCTGTGCCAAGAAAACATCATGGAGTCATGAAGTGTTAGACACAACTGAACAACTATGTAGATATAGATACGTAGATAGAGTATGTATGCACATGTAATAATATATTCTATATATGTACATATGGAGTATTATTATATATACCTCATATAATATATACACATATATTATATAATGAGGTATATATGTGTATATATTTTATATATATATATAAACACTCTGCATGTAGATGTGTGTGTATGTGTGTTTGTGTATATACACTTGAGTTCACTTGTATACCTACACACAGAGAGTACTCAGGTACTCCACTGGATACCTCCCTCCAGACTGATATCTGTCCATTAGTCTTAAGACTTTGCATTTCATTATTTAACCAGTTCTGAATCCACTTAACTGTTTTGTAATCTAGCCCACTCTGTTGCGTAATGACTAGAGGGAGCTCTGAGACACCTTAACAAATGGTTTGTTGAAATATAGGCAAACTGTTCATGAGACTCCTCTCACAGACCATTTTAATAACCGTGTCAAAAAGAGAAGCAGGGGGAGGAAAGGAAAGGAAAACGATTTTATGAATTTATATGATCATGACCTGTTTTTGACGATGGGCTCTGAGTGTCCCCACTTTCTTTTCCAATAGCTCAGAAACTATTGTTTTTTTAATCCTAGAAGGTTTATCAGAAAATGTAGTAAAAGATCACTGGCCCATAGTTGGAAGAATCTACTTTTTTTCCTCTCTTAAAAACCTCCTTGCCTCCGGTTCTGAGATCCCTCTCCCTATCATTTTTTTTTTCAAAGATTGCTAACAGCAGCCCAGCAATCACATCCGCAAGTCCTTTCTGTGCCCTGGGATGTAGTTCATCCAGGCCATGTTTGGCTCTTAGAATTTATAAACCTCCCAAATGGAGAGCAGCCAAATCTCCTCTCTCAGAAAAGCAACACCAGTGCCTTTTAACCCAGCTCCTCACCCCTCCTTCCCCTGTTGTCCTTTTTTTGTTTTTAGCCATGCTAAAGTCCTCCAGATTCACAGGTTTGCTTGGAGACCTTAGCACTGACAGCTAAGAGTTTGAAAGGAGAAGCAGGGACAGTGCTGAATCTGTAAAGGGTTTGGTTTTTTCCCAGGGAACTGAAAACATTTCTGATCCTCAGATTTGTTCCTGCAAATGGAAGGGAAAGAGAAATACAGAAACAAAAACCCTTCCTCTCCCTTCTTCCAAGGTCCCAGGTCCTTACCCTAGGCTGTGCTCCACAGTGGGTGGTCACAGGAAGGGGGCTCCACCTCTGAACATGGCTGTGGGCCTGAGAGTTGCTGGAAGCTGAATTCTATAAACTCCTGGCAGAGCTACAAGCTTGCTGCTGTCTTCCTAGCCCTCCCTGTCAGGAGCCTGGAGACCAGGACTCGAAGAAGCACTGATCACTCAGCATAGCTGTGAACAGAAGCACAGGCTTCACCAATTTAAACACCTAAAGAATGTATGCAGGATTCACACCAGTCCAAGAATCATGCCCAGGGGATCTGGGTACCAGCTCTTCTCAAAGGGATCTCTCAGAGATCATAAAACTCCCCTCCATTCTAACAGAAGGCAGCCCAAGTGTGGAACTTCTCCCCATCCACCATGCTCTCTCTCCTCCCCCTCATTGCTGAGGTCTTAGCCTTCCTCTAGCTCTTCTCAGTCTCTCCCTTCTGTGAGCTCCTCAGAGTCTCAAATACACACCCTTCAATCCATACTTAAATGCCTTTCTCCAATTGTTTTATGGTTAGCCAGGTCTTTAAACTAACTAATAACCTCCTTTGAACTCCTACACACACACACACACACACACACAGACACACACACACACAGACACACACACACACACACACACTCCTACACATGATACAGAACAAATGGTAAATGTGCAATAAAGTCCTGTTCATCTGAGGTTGGGTTTCAGAACCTCAGGGCCACTGGTAGTCAATTCCTTGGAAGGAGGTAGAGACCTTGGGTCAGGGGTAGGAGCAGGATGGGGGAAGGGAAAGGGGGACAAAAAGTAACCCAATCTCAAAGCAAGAAAATATTCTAATACTGTACTATAAATGAGGAAACATGTGAAGTACACATGTGATAAAAATGCCAGCTGAAGTACATGTGCATATACATAAACACATAAACACACATGCAATAAATCCATGTGTGCAAAGCTATAACAAAAGCAAAAATAAAATGAAACCAATTACTCAGTTCTTTATTTTTATCCCCAACACTGGGTTCATGAGGGAAGTTGCCCCTATAGGAAAGGGAGAGATCTATACTATACGTACAGGAGAATAGAAGGAGTACCACATGCCTTAACTGGCTATGGTCAGATAATTATTTAACCTCACTTTTGACAAGAATGTAGCTGGGGCTGGAGACTAGGGACTTTGCCAAAGGGCTCTGGATGTAGAACCCAGATATTCTGACTAGCGCCTCTGTATCCCACAACTGTGTGCTCCCCCACAGCAACACTATACTCCAACCCTGACTTGCTGTAAGAATCCTTTGTCATAGTTATCCAAAGTGAAAAATTCCTTGGGATCAATTTCCCACCATAAAACCCTAGATTTAAAGTTGGCTAGGAAATAGACATAAGGATCTTCCTAGAGCTGACATCAGCTAAGCATTTTGCCAGCCTTGGTATCAGGTTTGGCAACCATTTTTGTGCTGAGACTCTGGGCCCTCTTGCTGGGGGAACACTATGTCCATATCTTGACTCAGTTATTCCATGATGACCAATGTCCAGACCTTTCATGCTTGAGTTCCTACCTCTATCTCTACTGCCATAACTCTCTAAATGCCAAGCTCTCTCTGCCTACACGTGCTCCACTTTGCCAATTTCAATTTTCCCAGGGCTCCCAGTGGCCGTTCCACCCAATATGTCCTGAACTTTATATTTGGAGGCCAGATTGCATGTTCAGAAGTTGCTTCCCTTTTTGAGTTGCCCCCCATATCTCATATGAATTCCCAGACCTCCAATCTTGACTGCTTCCTTGGGTTGTTTTGTCTAACTCCTCCAGGCTGTTGAGGTGTTCTCATACACCCCAATCCTTACTCAGTATCCAGCTGTGCCCTTCAACTTGCTTCAAATCCTGAGCTCTACCAGACTCCATCAGTCTGAATCAACCCTCAGCCCTGTCCTCCATCCTACCCATACACAAACCTATTCTATCACTGTCCCAGTCCCCAAACAGAGTTCTTCCCTATTAGCATATACAGCTGTGTGACCCAGCAGGGAAACATGTAGTGATAACGATGATGATAGTGATGATGACAGCTAGCATTTGTGCAAGACTTTAAGGTTGGCATAGCACTTTACAAATTTTATCTCACGTCATCCTCACAGCAACCCTGAGAGATAAGTGCTATTCGAATCCCCATTTTACCAATAAAGCAACTGAGACACAGACAGGAAAACCCCATGATGGAGCAGCTAGTGTCTGAGTCTAGATTTGAACTCAGGACATTCTGACTCCAAGTCCAATGTTCTATCTATGGCAGCACCACAAGCAAAGATATTTAGATGAGAAGAGGTGAATAAACCTGCCGATATTACCTCACTATCTCTGTGACTTTAGCCAGTCCTTGAGTCTTGGTATCCCTATCTGTAAAATGAGGCAGGCTGAATTGGATAATCTTCAAGATGTCTTGGACTAACTAACATTCTGAGTCTGACTTCTAGCCTTTTGTTTTTGTCCCTCAACACAGAAATCATCAGCAGAGCAATGCTGAGTATTAACAACAGCCTCCTAATTTGCCAGACCTTGGCATTTAATTGTAGCTGGATAGACTAGCTACTGATCAATAAAAGCCCCAAGGGGGAAAGGACTCTTATTATGATGTGACTATTTTGCAGCTCACAGTCCTAGCACAGTAGACAGCTTAGGGGATATCAGTGTTTAGGCAGTCACTTTTATCCTTAGGCAAAGATAAAAACCTTATGTGTTCCAAAAGTGCCTTTACTAAATCACTGTCTGTTCTGTAAATTGTGCTTCTTACTGTGATAGCTGGTGAAAACTTTGACATTATTAACTCCTACCTTGATCTGATGGAATTGATCATGCAGTGGTAACAGAATATTTGAAGTGGTCCTGTGGGCTTCAAAGGCCAGGTCCATAATGGAAAAGAGAACGTTTAGACACTTACCATAGCTTTTCCTGGGAAAAGAGGGAAAATTAATATGGTGATCTTCTTCTATACCATCTCTGTTCAACACTGGGCTGGTGGAGTATGGCTGCGAGGTTGGGAAGAAAAGGGTTCACCTCTAAATCCAGAACCCTAGAAGAATACCTATTATCACTCTATTGTCCTTGCTCCCTGTCTAGGCTGTCCTGAGCACTTAGCTGTGGCCAGAGACAACCAGGAGACCTGCCAGGAATCTTTTACCTACAGGTTCATGGGCGGGAAGACAGAGGACTGAGAGATAGACCACCAAAGGGATAGCAATTTATGCTCTATCCAAACAAGGAGTGCTAATAGAAATACTCAGAGTGCTCTATGTTCCAGTTCTCCTGCTCATACTCTGGTTAAAAGCTGGATCCCTGAAGGCAACATAATATGAATTACTCTGGGCTTATAAGCTTTTGAAGTTCAAGATCAGGAAACAGAAAGAAATAGACCTGGATCTGTCTGACTAAAGAGAAGAAATAGCAGAGGAAAAAGAGCCATCATCAGACTTTTTTTCCTTATTAAGAAGCCAATCTAACAATATAGTAAATAAACAGGGAAGAAAATCTTTTCTACACTTGTAAGAAAACAAGTACATTTTCATTCAACAAAAAGTTCAATTTGACAGACATTGATTAAGTGACTAATAATTGTCACCTGGTTTGGAGGTTTGGAGATTGAAAAAAACAAAAAACCAGAAATGAACCAGTCCCTGCCTTTAGAGAGCTTACATTCTATGAGGAAAGGGGGAAACTATCTGGGTACATGTAAATTTAAAGAATATGGTTCAGTGGAAAAGATGCTAGATTTGGAGTCAGTGGACTTTAGCTTAACTCCCAGGCATAGATCAAACACTAGCTCAGGATCTCTCATTTACCTGTATGGCCTTAGTCAAGTCATTTAAAGGCTCTGACCTTCAGTTTCTTCATCTGTAAAATAAAGGGTCTGTAAAACAGTTTACAGCACATAAACTCCTTCTAGCTCTAGATTTATGATGTTAATTAACACAAAGTAGCTTCAAAGACAGGGAACTGAAGTTGGATCTGGGACAGAAAAGGGAAAGGCTTCATGAAGTTTACCTCCTGCTGGAGAAAAACAATAAATGCATAAAGTGAGGATGAAAAATTTCTCAAGCACACCAGTTAAAACCAATCTAATCCAGTTTCAAGTTGTTCAAAACAGTTTAAAATGTTTCCATTCAGTTCAAACTTAAACTAAACCACTTCTGACCAGTTCCAACCAGTTCAAATTGGTTTCACACAGTTTAAACTGTCTTGAACACTTCTGTTTGAACCAGTTCTGACCAGTTTAAACTGAGTCAAATTGGTTTAAATCTGATTCAATCCAATCATTTTCAAGTGGTTAAGTACTTCAGTACTTTTGGTAATTAGGTAACTAGGTACTACTCCAATTAGGCATATACTTCAGCACTTAGTAACCAAGTAACTAAACACCTAAGTGTTGAAGTACTCTAATTGCCTAATTACTTTTGTGCTTGATTACCTAAATACCTAATTATCCAAGGACATAAATACCTAGGTCCCTGGTCTTAAAGAGCTCTTAGTAGAATGAGGAAGGCAACGAGCTAACAGACATATATAAATAAAATATAGCCTGGATAAATTGGGGGTAGTATCACAGGCAGGAACTAAGATAATGGAGGATTAGGAAAGACTTTATTCAGAAATAAAATGGGATTTTAGCTGAGTCTTAAAGGAAGCAGGGCAGCTAGAGAGAAAGATGAGTAACAAGAGTATTCCAGATCTGCAGGAGAGTCAGTGAAAATACTTGGAATAAGGAGGTGGAATTTTATGTTCAAAGAAAACAAGGAATCTAGTGCCAATGGATCATAGAGTACATGGAGGGAAATATGGCATAAGAAGCCTAGAAAGGTAAGAAGGGATTAGGTTGTAAAGAGCTTTAATAGCCAAGCAAAAGGTGTCATATTTGATCCCAGAAATGATAGGGAGCCATGGGAGTTTATTGAAGGAGGATAGTGGTGATATGGTGAGATTTACCCATTAGAGTGGACTGGAGTGGTGAGAAATTTGAGTCAGGGAAACCCACGAGTAGGTAATTGTAATACTGTACATGAGAGGTGATGATGAAGCTTGCTTGGTAGTGTCAGAGGAGAAAAGGGGATATTTACAAGAGGTTATAGATGTAGAGATGATAGGATTTGACAACTGATTGGATAGTAATTTGACACTGTGACTTGAAAACTGATTGGAGTGACTAGTTGGAGTAGGAGAAATTGAGGAGTCAGGGATGATACCTAGGTTGAAAGCTTAGTTGACTGGGAATGTGAAAGCTAGGATGATGGTAGTGTTTGGGGGGAAAGATGAATTCAGTTTTGAACTTAGGTTTATTATGCTTATTGGACATCAAGCTCAAAATATCCAATAGACAGTTGAGATGCGAGACTGGAGGTCAGGAGAGAGGCTAGGGCAGGACAAGCAGATCTGAGGTTTATTTGCATAGAGCTGATACATGAAATTGTAGAAGCTGATGTGAAATAGTAGAGGGAGAAGAGAACAGAGGGGAGAAGAGAACAGAGTCCAGGAAAGAGTCATAGGGGCCACCCAGGATTAATGGGCATGATATAGATGAAGATCCAGCAATGAAGACAGAGAAGGAGCAGTTAAAAAAATAAGAGAATCAGGAGAGAGTGGGGACACAAAAACCTGAAGAAAAGAGAGAATAAAGGAGAAGAGAGTAAGTCACAGCATCTTTAGCTGGGGAGGAAGAAAGGATAGAGATAAGGAAAGTATAAAGGAGAGGGAGAGTATAAATGGTACTGACCTGAAAGTCAATAAACCTTTATTAAGCACTGTACACAGTGCTTACCACTCAGAGCACACATAACCAAGCCAAAAAAGGGATCCATGCCTGGAAGACAGGAGAATCGAGTTGTCTTCTTAACTCCACCTTTCTTTAGCTATACAACTTTTGGAAAGGTGGTTTCCCTCTCTTTGAGCCTCAGTTTTCACCACTAGAAGGAAAGGGCTCTATTTGATGGGTTTTCTTTTGATTTTCCTCCCACCCTAGGTTATTTTGCATGAGACCAAAAATATTTTTTTCTTCCTTCATCTCTCTGAACTCACTGTGAAAAAGAGGATCGCCATGGACTATTTACAGATTTGGATCTGGGAAGCTATATTCCCATCACTGGCTTTCTCTTGACTTTTCCTGGGGGGTTGAAATAAACTTCGTTACTCACATCCTGTGCTGGCTCAGATGCAGCAGGGCTGTTCTCCCTGAAACAGCTGCTGCTTTCCATCCCAGATACACCTGTCACTCAACGGCGGGTGGCAGGATTTTTTTTTTTGTTCTTTTATTTTGTAGATTTTGAAACATGATTTGATGTAGTTTGAAATGGAACATGACATGTCCAAATGTTTCTTTTGCTGATACTAATTTTCTGGGATTTAAAACAAGATTGGGCTCCAGGGTAACAATTAGAAGCAGGAAACAGAAACAAATGACTGTTTGAACCATTGTGCACAAGAGGCAACTTGCTGTAATAGCAAGAATATTGATCTTAGAGTCAGGAGGAGTGGGTTCAAATTCTAGTTCTACCACTTATTATCTGTTTGTTGTTGGACAATGAAAATCAACTGACTTCCCCTCTCAGTCTCAGTTCCCTCATCTGAAAACCTCTGCCTTGTACCCTTGCTTAAGAGGGGTAAGAGAGGGTAGGGTGGGGAGAGTGGGATTATGAAGATTGAATGGAATTATGGGTGTCAAAGAGTTTGTAAACTATAAAATACTTTGTAAACTTTAAAGATATGATTTTCTAGTATTCCTGTAGATATTTATCCCAAATTCTTTCAGCCGTATGAAATCTTCCCTGATCCCTCCACAGTCAGAAATCATATTTCATTCTTAAGCACCTCAGATTTGGAGGAAGAGTGATGCTGTGGAAAGAGTGCTTATTTTGAATCAGAGGATGTTACATTAGGCAAGTTACTTAATCCCTCTAGGCCTCAGTTTCTCATTTGTAAAATGAGAGGGGCTGATTAACTGACCCCTAGTTCCCTTCCAACTTTAAATCTATGTGCTTAAATAGTACTTTCTTTTAGCTGTGCTTATGTTCCTACCTGTTCAGTTCAATGAAGGTTTATTAAATGCCTGCTATGGGGCCAGGAACTGTACTGAGTTCTGAGGAAAGTGGGGAAAGAGAGAGAGACAGAGAGACAGAGACAGAGACAGAGACATAGAGACAGAAAGAGAGAGAGGAAAGGAGAAGAAGGAGAAGAAGGAGAAGGAGAAGGAGAAGAAGAAGAAGAAGAAGAAGAAGAAGAAGAAGAAGAGGAAGAGGAAGAGGAGGAGGAGGAGGAGGAGGAAGGAGGAGGAAAGAGAGAGAAAAGAAGGATGAAAGGAAAGAAGGAAGGAAGAAAAGGAAGGAAGGAAAGAGGGAAGGAAGGAAGGAAAAAGAAGAAATTATTCTGATCTCCAGTAGCTTAAATTATGCTGCTGTGTGGAGGTTGAGGAGATATATTCTATCCTACATTATAGTTCCATGTGTTATCCTTTATTCATCCTTCTCCTTCAGTTCAGACGTTCAATTGATTTCTTAGCTTTGTTGAGATTTCAGCTCTACATTCTTTCTCTATTCCCACTATTACTACTCTAGTCAAGGTGGCTTTGGCCATCATTACTGCTGCTAAAAAACTAGTCTTTTATGCAAAGATCTGGTCATGCCATTTTTGTATCGAAAATATTCATTTACTCCCCATTACCTACAGAATAAAATTGGCATTTCATTGCCTGGCATTCCAGGCTCTCTTCATCTTGGCCCCAACTATCTCTTTTACCTTCTCTCTCAGCTCTCCCTGAGGATAATCATTGCAGGCAATGTGAACTCTCCAACACTCCTCTAGAAAATGTTCTGTGCTTTCCTGCTTGTTACTTTGCTAGCATCCCTCCCTCTTCCTGAGCCAAAACAACTAGTAGAAAGTTTCCCAAATCATCAGCCAACAGTATTGTATTAAGCACCGGATGTGTGCTAGACAGTGTGCCTGCTTTAGTGATAGTCCCTGCCCTCAAGGTGCTTACATTCTAATAGGGGAGACAACACTTCAAGCATAGGTATTTATAAGACACATACTAAAGAAATACAATGTAACCTTAGAGAAGAGGTTCCTAGCTGCTAGGATGGACCAAGAAAGACTTCCACGTATCAGACTGGGCACTTAACAACCAACTGACTTTTGTAGGTAGAGCAATGGACTGCCAAGGCTAGAGTCAAGAAGACCTGAGTTCAAATGTGGTCACAGACAGGTACTAGTTGTACCCCTAAGCAAGTCACCTAACCCCCATTTCTTCATCTGTAAAATGGGAATAATAATAGCACCTCTGTACCAAAGTTGTGAGGATGAAATGAGATATTTGTAAAGTACTTAACACAATGCTTGGCACATAGTAGGTCTTATATAAGTGCAGACTCTTATAGGTGTTTTTGTTCTCGTACTTCTTGTTGCTCAGACTGGGTCATAACCTTGGCAACATAACCATTCCCCAAAGCATCTTGACTAATTTTTAGTCTTCCTCCTCCTTTTCCACCTACTGAATTTTTATCAGTCCTTTAAAGCAGAATTCAAATACTAACTTGTCTAAGAAGCCTTTGCTGATTCTGATAATGGCCTTGGCTCTTCAGTCCTAGGACCTCTCATAGCATTTGGATTAGGACCTCTCTGACACACTTATCATACAATACACCTTAATATCATTATCCATGTATTTATAGTGCCTTGTACATATTATACATTTAATAAATGTTTTACATTGCTTCATTTGTTCATATGTCGTATATGGCTCAGAATTTTCATTAATACAGTGATCTGCCTTTTCTAAATCTTCTTGTCTTACCTAGCACCTAGCTTTGCACACCGACAATCAATCAGTCAACATTTATTAAGCACACAGGTACTAAATACATGCTTGAAGAGTTGCATTTTGTATATGTCACATTCACTTTACCCTACTCTAAGTTCCTGGATCACTGCCTTGTCATGGTAGAGAGTCTTGTGTAGCTCAGTGAAACTATGAACTATTCTGTTCAGAGTTACCCCAGACAGATAGGTCACAGTGGAGAGTTCTGACTAAAGGTGGTCTCCTGGAGAAGGAAATGGCAAACCATTCCAATACCTTTGCCCAGAAAACCCCAATGACAGGGGCCTGGTGTGCTATGCTCCACAGGGTCACCAAGAGTCAGACACAACTGAAACAACTAAGAAGTCCTTTGAGGACAACAACAATATTTCACATATTATCGGCAAAGAATCATAAAATATAAAATTATAATTTTTGTATGTAAGGGACCTAAGAAGACTTCTAGTTCAAATTCATCATTTGACACATGAGGAAATCGAGACTCAGAGAGCTTAAGTGATTTAGCTATTAGCTACTGCTATATGGTACTTTAAGGTTTTCAGAGTGCTTTATAAATATTATTTCATTTGATCCTCATAGAAACCTTGGGAGGTGCTCTCATTATTTCCATTTTATAAATGAGAAAAGAGAGGCAGAGAGATCAAATAACTTGCTCAAGTTCACACGGCTAGTAAATATCTGAGGCAGGACTTGAACCCACATCTTCCTAACTCCAAGGTCAGGGCTCCATTCATTGACAGAGGTCATGTAAATAGAAAGAGAAAGTCATATCTGATCCAAAATCCTGTGATTTCACATTCAGTGCTCAGTCCAAAGTATCATACCATCTCACATTCTGAATGTTTGACTTAGTGCTCTACACAATGGTTATTAAATAATTATCATATGAAATGAAATTGAATAGAGAAGAATAGAAAAAGACATTTATTATGTGTTTATGCACACTCTGTGACATTTTTCAGCATTGGCACCCCACTTTTAAAAATGTTCCCTTCCAGTCCCAAGACACAATGATATGTAAAGACAGGGTTAACTTACCTTCATTTTGAGAAGTCATCAAATTTGACTTCTATCTAGGCATGGGGTTATGCCAGATCTATAGCAACTCAGTCAGATAAACACAAATGAAACCAACCTCATAGAGTTTAGCCATCAAATAACTGATCTCCAAATAATTGTTTGGATCATCTTGTTGTCAATATGAGTCAACTGGGAAGATTGTAAAATAACCCATGTCATGGCCAGGTGATTTTGTTTACCTTATGAATAAAATTTCAATCAAGAATTAGTCAGTGATTCCTTTTGATCCTCTAGGCCCAGGGCTATTTTTCACTTCAACCTAAAAATGCTCCTTTTCTGTCCTGTAGGGTGATTGCTAATTCCCTTCCATAAGAAAAGATGAATGAATGAATGAATGAAAGAAAAACCATTTATGAAGTTATTACTACTATGTGCTAGGCACTGTGTTAAATGATAAGCATTGGGGATACAAATAGAAAAAGTCCTGACCTCAAGGAACTTACTTTCCTATAGAAGACGAGAGTGGTGCCCAGTGATGGGTGTTTTAGTCAGGGATGTCACAAGAATGATGAGTGGAGTCATGGAGCAATTGATTGACATGTTCTTTCCAGGAAAGGTAATGTTGATTTAATTATTTTTATCCAAAGTATGTACTTAGAGGCATGACATAAAGAAGTCAGGGCAAAAATAGTATGAGGATCTAGGTTGGACTAGAAATTACTAGAGGTACGGCAATCAGAAGCCTAGGGACCCAAGGAAAATCTAGAATGCTGTGTTGGAGGAGAGGGCTAGAGCCTAGAAGCACAATATGAAGATGGTGTAAAGAAAGGAGGGGGTTCTTAGAAATGCTTTGAATAAAGTTGTGAAGTGATGAAATCCCAGGTGGCCTAAAGCTTGAGTCTGTCACACTCTCTATAACTTGCTGAGCCAGTTCTAGATGAATGTGGTATAGATAGGCTATGGTCAATTGCATTGATAGAGACTACTTATCCATCTCTAACTGGCATATGTAGACATTGCCCTCAGGAATATTTAAACAGGGCAAAAAAGACTAATCAAATTCATTCAATTCCATGGAAAATTAATTACAGGATCATAATTCAATGATGATCTTAGAGGTCATTTTACAGATGAGGAAACCGAGACCCAGGGAAGGGGCAAAAATTTGTCATAATTCACATAATAAAATGCAAAAATTAAGTCATCTGACTCTGAATACAATATTCTTTCTAACCCTTTCTCTTTCTACTCTATGAAAGAAAGACAAAAATCTTCACTCTGGCAAAATGGGCTATTATTTCTTGTCATGTTTTGGGCATCATGCAGAGGGAAATAACTGAATTATTGACCTTTCACCCCCCCCACTTCCCTACTGAATACCTTTGTAGTTGTATGGACATAGCCAATGATTCAGTATAGTATGCGGTTACATAATGAGCAGGAATCTTTCCTATCACAGAAGGAAAAGGTGTTCCTGGCTTTGGGGACATCTGGTACAATTTGTTTTTCTGTTCTTATATTTTTGGCTGTGTCTCTTTTAGGTCAAGATGGAAGAAAGGAATGAAGTGTATTGTGTGATGAAAGTGGAGAAGCCCTGGCCTCTGGACTTTGTGGACTCAGTCTCTTTCTTCCACTTTTTTTTTTTCTTGAGCTAGTATGAGCCAACAGTCTGATTATTGTGGAACTGTTTAAACCTAAGTCCTTTCAAAACCTGGTTTCTGATGGCACATTGGTGTTTACGCTGTGGATGGAGCCCTCTTCTGGAGAAACTTTTCAACAGGTAATATAACAAGGTTTTCATGGGTTGCTGCTTTTTTTTTTTTTCCAAAACAGAATAACTTGGTAATCCAGGTGTCACTGGAGTAAATCAAACAGGAATTGATTCTCCATGATATGCATTCTCCCTTATCTTTCACTAACTAGGCTATTAATTGAGCTCACAAAGGAATTTGATTTTCCTTAAAAATCACTATATTCTGTTGAACAGAGCCAAGCTCTCCCGCAGGTGATAAACTTCAGAATAATTGCCATGATTTCCAGAGCTTCCCTCTGGCTTTTTCAGGGAAATTAGTTGCTGAGCGCATCGGTCCCATGAAGTTTCACTGCATGCTACGCTGCGACACACATAAGCCACTTAGACCTTCTTTTTCAAAACTCTTGACTACTGCTGAAGAGTAAATGAATATGCATGTGCGTGTGTGCGTGTGTGTGGAAGAGAGAGAGATAGAGAGAGAGAGAGACAAAGTAATAGAAAGACGGAGAGAGAGACAGAGAGGCAGAGGAAGAGAGAGACAGAGAGAGAAAGACAGAGAGAGACAAAGTAATAGAAAGACAGAGAGAGTGACAGAGAGGCAGAGGCAGAGAGAGAGAGAGAAACAAGACAGAGAGAGAGAGAAGAGACACAGACAAAGACACAGAGACAGAGAGAGGGAGGAAGAGACAGAGGTGGGGAGTGAGAGGGGAAAAGGGCCACAGTAGACAGAGTAAACAATGACTTTTGCACAGCATAATTTAATATGTCAAATCACAAATGACAGAGAGCACACATTAGATCCCTTGGGCAAGCAGTGTACTAGAGTGCTCCAGGCCCTTGCGACATGCATGTATTCCATACAAACGTAGAGATCCAGAACTTCAGCTTTTAGCTGAGTCTGTCATTCTAAACTGACCCGCCTGGGTCAGTGTCTCGATCCCTGACAAGGGTTTCTTTGGGCTGTCATATTCAAACAGGCACTATAGCCTTTTTTTGTTAGAAAATCAAAATTCAGCCTCAAGAAGAATCCCTGCTTTAAATGCAAACCTCAGAATCTTCTGGAATGTTTCAAACAGCTCCCAAGTGACTATTCCCCAGAACCTGTAGCCACTCCCTGAAAGCCTAATTCCTGAGAGGTTACTCACTAATGGTCCAAACTTTTTGCTGGTTTTAGTGATTTTACACAAGGCAACAACAAAAAAAGAAAACAACCCAATATTTATTAGAGACTTTATACCACATGCCCATCTTGATAATTTTCATGTTTGTTCCTCCTTATCTTACAAAATCCATGCCTCCACCTGCATATGTCCCCCTTTCCCCAAACACTCCAGTGCAGTCCAGAGGTGACTGTTTCCTCCTTGTGCTGACTTCCAGTCATTGTTGCCCTGAATTACATTCATCTTCCACCTCCCAACAAGCATAATACAATCTTGTGCACACTACCATGGCCAATGAGCTCACGGAGATTGATTGCTTCCAAAGGCGGGCACCCGGGGATTATGAAAGGACCATTGCAACTGCTATGGAAAAAAACACACACGCTTGCCTGAGCCCCACCAAGGCCAAGTGACTCATTTTCTTTATTACATTGTTTTTCCTTTGCCTGTGTGTATGTGTGTGTGTATGTGTTTATGTGTGTGTGTGCAAGCACACTAATTTTTTTCTTTCTCTGCTTGAGGAAAGTTTTCCCTTGTTGAGTCAGATGGCACATTTTGGCTGCAAAAGTTACCACTCCCTTCCCTCTGATACATTCCAACTCTGTTTTAACCCTTTAGCATTTCCCTGAGTTCCCAAATGAATAAATAAATAGGTTTTATTGCAAGCGGGCAACATGGGTAGTACTCTGGCTTCACAAATGCATCACAATAAAAAAAGGGAAATGGACACCCCCATCAAACCCAGGGCTCTGGGTTCTTAAAGGTATCCCTTTTAAACATCCTCGCTCCCAGCTACTCTTCGAGCTGTCATCTGTGAAGCTATTGGCCTGTCAGTCTGTTCCCAGGGATCTTCCTGATGTGCACCTCTGTCATCTGGCTTTCACAGTTTCTAAAGAGGTAAAACTTTTGACAGGACCTGAATCAAGGAATTCAGCAGTGATATTTTAAACCACTCACTGGTGGGAACGACCAACACTGAATCAGAGAGGGAGGGCATCATATGAGGATAAGTCCTGGGGCCTCTTAACTAGACTCAGCTACACGTGGGGCAAGTACCAGATTGTGGAAGCCTGAGGCCATGAGTTCAGTTCTACCAGGCTTCTTGGAACCACAGATACCTGGAACCAGTCAGCAGCCAGCAGACTTAGCTTTGCAGGTTACCCAGATGCCCAGGTAGAACCTAAGCCCAGCTGGTCATAGGTGAGTACTGAACCACGCATGGCTCTGAGCCAATAGGCTCTCAGTCCCATTCCAGGTAATGGGCACACAGCCACCACAGTGGTAAGGCACCAAACCATTCATAAAGGGAATTCAGCACCTGGATTCCTGGCTCTTTCCCCACTTGACTGCATCAACAGAGCAAGGCAGCCCTGCTCAGGAGGTGCTGATTCCATTCCAAACCTCCAGGTTCAGCTACCTTTGACAGCTTTATTCTCTTCCCCAGCTTTTCCGCACACACTAGCAATCCCAGTTGTTCAATTAGAGTCCAGGCCAGAAGCTAGGTTCCCCCAGCCTCTGATTTTCAGCTCCTCAGGGCACATTCTCACTTATCCTCTCCCACCTCCTAGCTTGCTCTGCACCCTGCCCCTGCCAGGTCCTCCTACTGGCATGTATGAATGCAAGCAGACAGGAGATTCCCTACTATCCTAGCCAAAATCCTAGGCCTCGGTAATCATCTGTCCACTGCCACTCAGCTTGAATCTCCCATTGGCTGTGACCCTAGGCAGACCTGGCTAACTATGTGCCCTCCAGCCCTGGGTAGAGGGTTTCTCCTGTCCGCTCTAATCCTGGCTCCCTCTGTCTGCTCCGATTCAGTTTGCCAACCAACCATCATGCCCCTGGGTTCAGAAGTACTGCTCTCGTAGCATAACTTCACAAGGTCCCTACTCCATATTTTAAGAGGCTACAGAAAGTAATTTTTGAGACTACACTGGCACCAGTAAATCCGGGTAAAGTCTCCCACCTAGCCTCTCTCCACAGTCTCAGGACACTAAGGGTTAACAGAACAGCTGAGGCCCTGGGGTGGGGAGAGGGGGGAGGTATTAACTTTTCCAGCACTCAGCGCCCAAATTGCCGGGCTTGGGTTCTTCCCTCCAGAGTTTTCAGATGGGAAGGACATGGATGGTGCAAGAGGGTTAGTTTTCCGGCAGCACAGGCAGAGTATAGCCGACCTAAGGGCTCTCTCCAAAGGAACGCTACAAGGAGACCACCACCAGGGAGGAGGCAAGGGGAGCCCAGGGGAGATCCCAGCTCTCTTCCCCCCTGACTGACAGCAACAGCAGCAGCACCAGTCACAGCAGCAGCAGGCTCCTGGGTCTGGGTGCCTTTTCCTGCTTTCCAGCAAAAGAGAATCTAGAATAAGCTAACATGGGTACAGACACCCCCAAGCAAGTCAGTAATTTGGAAAGACTCCTCCCCACTTCCTATCTGGGGAAAGAATAAGAAAGCTCCTGAACCCACTGACAAAGGCATGAGAGAGAGGACTCCAATTAGTCCCTGCTGCTTTAAGAAGCCAGACGTGGAGAAAAACCAACAGTCTTTTTTTAACCCAGCCCAAGATCCACCAAATCAAATCAAAGTTGCACCACTTGGGTATATCAAAGAATATCAAGGCAGCTTGCGAGCTACTCCGACTTCCCTTGCCGATCGTCCCTTTCTCTGGTCACACACACACACACACACACACACACACACACACACACACACACACACACACACACTCTAAATAACAGTCCGTAACAATCCAGCGGTGTAATCCACCGCTCCCCCATTCCAGGCTCTAACTGTATTTCAGAACCCCACAGACGCTGAGCTAGACTACCTGCATTGCCAGCACTTCTAGATTAAAAAAATAATAATAATACAGATAGGAAATAGAGAGAATGGATGGCAGGACTCCAGAGCTAGCCACAGTCTGCCTCCTTACCTGGGACAGCAAAAAGGACAGGGTGAGCTGAGTTCTCTGCTGCATTTTGCCAGACTAGAAGCAAACGGCGGCTCTTTCATTCATGCGCCCGGCTGCACTGAGCATATTTTCACTGTGAAACAGCCTTTGAGAAGAGACTCTGCTTTGAGAGCCAGCCAACTTCCCAAATAGATCAGCAGCAGCATCACGAAAGCATTGGATAGAGGCTGATGACCAGAACCAATGGCTTTACAAGGATGATTTCTTCATAAGGCTTCCTCATTTTGCATCGCAGATAGCGGGCGGGCACCTCTCACAAACACAACCCTTGGAAAATAAAGCATTTGCCTTTAGAGTGTTTAGTTTCAGACCTAACAAATCATGCTTATGGAACTCAATAGTCTTCTCTCCTTTTTAGAGAATGAAATTGCACAGGGGAATAGCGGCAACTTAGATCCCAGTGCAAAAGAGCCTCTTTATTAAAATGTTAATAAGGTCTACTTTATTTTCAATAAATCAAAAAAATGAGCCCTGCAGTTTGGGTTATTTCTAAGCCCAGGAAAACTGCACAGTGGAGGTGGTATATTTCGTTTGTTTGCTTTTTTTTTTTCTTGGGTGCTGCTGAAGTAGTGATTATATTTTGTATTTTCCTTCTGTCTCACAAATCACAGAGAGGACAGATCAATTCTAGGCTGCAGGAAAAAAAATCCATCATAGGGCAATAGATTTTATTAACTGCTCAGGTGATGGTTGAACCTGCTTCCTGTTCTATAAGCATGAATCTAAGACCAAATCTACAGTCCTCAATTATGAGAAACTTTCTTTTGTGGATTCAGAGAATCTAAGAAGTTCCCTCTCCTCTTTGGGAATTAACATTCCTGAAACCACCCCAATTTGCTGATTTAGAGTACATTCTGCAAAGAAGACACCCAGTTTCTAGAAGCAAATACTTTTGTTTGGTATAGATTATCTCCTATTTGATAAATGGTCTCTTTTACTTGAAAAATAAAGGCATAGAACCATAGGATTTAGAACTGAAAGGAACCTTCAAGATCATTTAGTCAAATACAGTAAATTTATAGAGGAGGAAAATGAGGTACCAAATGTCTTACCCAAGGACACTTAGACAATGAAAACCAGAACCAGGTTGCAAATGCATGTTCCCTGACTCTAAATCCAGTGTTCTTTCCAGTAAGCTGCATTGCTAACCACTACCACAAAATAAACAACATCAACCAAAAACCCAATTGTGATTATAGATAAGTTCTATGAGAGGCGACCCAGTAAGACTCCTAGTCTACCATCCCAAGGAAGATAGCCAGTTCTTGGATAAGACTCTCCTAAAAGATGGGGTTAGAAGCAGAAAAAGATGACCTCAAAGTAATTCTTAATGGAAATCCATGGAAACTTACATGTGTCCAAAGAAGAGCCATAGAAAACAATCATAAAACCATAGGATTATAGATTTAGAATTGGAAGGAACTCTAAAGTGTAATGAAGTCCAACTTAGGTAAGGTTACACTGGTATTAACTGACAGCACTGGGATTTGAACCCTTGTCCTTTAACCTCAGATCCAGTGGTCTTGCATAATCATTAGTCTTCAAAGCCTCTTTCTACTCTAAATTTATAATTCCATGATCATCACCATCAATCACATCTTAGAGCACTTTAAAGCTTCCAGTGAGCCTTACGTAGTCTTACATAGATGTTTTATTTGATCCTCATAATAATCCAGGAAGGTAGATGCTATTATTATTATTATTATTATCATCATTTTAAAGATGAAAAAATTGAAGTCTCAGAGAGGTTAAGTGATTTATCCAGAGTCATAAAGTTGGTAATTTGTCTAAGCAGTCAAGACCAGCTCTTCCTGAAATCAAGTCCTGAACTCTACTTTTCAGTTTCATCATTATCACTGACAATGTTTCTTGAGATCAATTCTCCCCTTTGAACCCAGGAGTCAGTAATATGTGACTCTGTGACCTCTTGGAGCCTCAGAACCCGCAGTTCTCTTCTCTGGAAAGATAGGATAGCCAGGAAATTTCTAGGATGTCAATGAAATTATACTCCTGAATCTACCACTGGGGCAACCACTTCCTCTTTCCCAACAACCCCCCTCATATTGACTTCTCGGGGGGACAATGGAGGTAGGAGGGACTATAGACCAAGGCAGTACCAGTTCATTTCGTCTACCCAGGATTACAGTCTCTATGTTCCAGTTATTGTACAGATTTTGGGAAGAATGCACCGTTGTTGACTTTTTTGCCTTTATTTCAATCTACCCTTTACCCTCCTGAACCCACCAAAGAATCATAGAATCACAAAAATTTCATAGTGGGAAGGGACATTAATAGATACCTAGTACAACCCCTATTCAAAAGGAATCTTTGCTGTGATAGATAGGAATGCCAAGTGTTTACCCAGATGCTTCTGCTGAAAGGCCTCCAAGAAGGTTTCCAACACCTCTTGAGGCAATCCATTCCAGTTTTGGATAAGAAATTTTTCTCTTTTGATCTCCTTCTATTGCTCCTGGTTTTGTTTTGTGCCAAAGATTACAAATCTAATCAAATAAACTCACTGAGATCATACTATTCCAGTGGGGGAAGTGGAGGAGTGAGAACTAATCTAGGAGTCAGGAGACCTGAGATCTCATGACATCTGCCTGCCTCTGAACAATTGTCAAATTCATATCCCTAAGGCATAGATCTGGCCATGTCACTTGCCTAATCAAAAATCTTTGGTGGCCCCAATCTGTTTTTAGGATAAAATATAAAATTCTCAGCCCGACATTTGAGACCCTTCTTAAACTGGCTCCTACCTGTCTCTCCAGCTTTCATATCATGCCCCTTCTGTTCAGTTAAACCAGACTGCTAACCACTTCCCCTATACGACAATCCATATTCTGTTTCTGTGCCTTTGCAGAGGTGAAATTCCATTTATCACTCCCTCTTTGCTTCTGCCTTCTGGAATCCAAAACTTCCTTCAGGAAAACAAAAGAAAAAATAGCTCCGGTGGCACCTCCTACATGAAGGGCTTCTGATGTTCCCATACTCTCCACCTTGCTCTACTTGCTTATCTGCATACAATATATTTTGAATTCTGCTCATAGAATGTGAGCTTCTGGGGGACAAGAACTGTTAAGGTTTGTTTTCTTTTTTTTGTCTTGGTATCCTCAGAGCCAAATATTATGATTTTCACATAGTACATGTCTCATTAATTTGAAAAATAAAATTGTAATTTTGGAGAACAGGCTAATCTGTTTAAGAAAGGTTTAATAGGAAAGATGAGTTGTTTTAAGTGGTTTGAGTTTGCTGAGAAGAATCTAGATGAAAATATTTAAGAGGTCATTGGAAAAATAGGACTGGAGCTCTGGGAAGAGGTCAGTACTAGAAAAATACATTTGGTAGGCATTTTTGGAGAGATGATAATTAAAGTCATGGAGACCGATAAAACTGCAGAGCGTGTGGGGACAGGAACACGGAAGAGAGAAAAAGGGAGAGAGAGAGTAGAAAGAATGGAGGGAGAGGAGGAGGAGAGATACATAGACAGAAACAAAGACAAAAGGAGAGAGAGCAGAAAGATAGAAACCCTGATGTGGAAGGGGAAAAAAGAGAAATGAAAATATATCTCTTCCAATTCTGAAATTCTGGGATTCTATGAAAAAGAAACAAGAGGATCATAGTATTGCAGCATCATGGAATCCAATAAAGTTGAGAGTGTTAAAAGGATGAGACTAAACCAACAAGTCAAAAGCTACAGATAGATCAAGGATGAGAACTAAAGAAAGGCCATTGACTTGGCATTAGGAGGTCATTAGTGACTTCAAAGAGAGAGATTCTGGTAGAGAGATAGCATCAGAAACCAGATTACAAAAGACTGTGTGAATGTGTGGACAGGAAGTGAAGAAAAATTAGATTACTTTTTTTAGAGGTTGGTCAACAAAAGATAGACTATTAGATTGATATGACAAGTATAATCAAAGGGAGAGCGTTTTTTTACCTTGTTTGTTTAAGCATAGTAGGGACCTGATCCAGGCCAAGGGAAAGGACCTACTAGAGAGCAAAGTTCTGAAGGCAAGAGATTGAATTGGAAAAAGTCCTAAAGGAGATAGAAGACAAAATCATCAGGTAAGTCTAAGTAGAGGGGTAGCATTATCAAAAGTGGTGCCACCTCATCTTCTGAGAGACCAGAGGAAGATGATCAAGTGGACAAATCATAAATGACTTTTGAGCTGGGGAGTGGGGAAGGCTCACCACAACATGCTCTTGTTCACTGCAAAGTAAGAGATAGTTAGCAAAACAGACTACCCTAGAAACAGAGCAGAAGTTGCTCTACCATTGTTAGAAGAGAAAGTTACCTACACTGAACTTAACACACTCCAGGCAACAGTGGCTCACTCTTGTCCTAATATAGCTACATTTCTCCATTTGGATACATGTGAAGGGGTAACCAGGATGGCAACAGCATCCTCATGATCTCTAGGCACAGAGATATGGCTTCTGTTTCCTGGATGGAAATGGAAAGCCCTTCTCAGCTTGCTCCTTCCAGGATCAAGATGACCCTGTTGCTGGTGGACGGTGCTGGGTAAGGTGCTTACTCTTATCTGCTGTCTGAGGTCTGGAGGAAGATTTGTTGTATCTTCTTAAGGGTGATTTCAAGTTGGGGAGGATTCAATGAAGCATTCATTTCTCTGAAGTCTGTATCTTCCCCCCTTGGAATACTTATCAAATGTTTTAGAACCCTGTTAACATTGGGGAGAAGTTAAAAAGAGAGTCTGAGGGAAAACACATGAAGGAGATAGGAAGTGATGTCTGGGATAAAAAGGTGACAGAAGAAAGAGGGAACAAGACAGGCTTGGAGAGAGTGTCTAGAGAATGCCAGTACTCCTTAGGGGACATTTGCCAAATGATTACTGCTCAGGCCTTAGCCTTTGCTTTGTTTTGGTATGTGGTGGGATGCAAATAAGGGACTGCAGAAAGGACGAATGAAAGAGGGACCTTGAAGCACCTGGGTGAGGACCCACTAAGTAGCTCTTCTCACCTGAGTGTTCTCATCAATGCCTAGTTACTCTTACAGGATGACCACATGGTCTTTCTGCTTTGTAGAAGAGAGAATGACCTTCCCTCATTCCTCTTAAGATTTTGTTTATCCAGGGGGCGGAGCCAAGATGGCAGAGTAGAAAGATGCACATACACATAGCTCCGAACCCACAACCCATAGAACGGCTACAGGGGAGTAACTCACAGCGAATTCTGCACCCAGAGGCCGCGGAATATTGGAGCAAGGGAGATTTCTGTTCCGGAGGGACCTGCAAACCTCTCGCAGGGGGTCCTTCAAGCTGCAGACTAGGCACTGGGACTGGGAGCTGAGTGCAGCCCTGCCGTGGCCGCGGCACCGAGAGGAAAAGATCCGAGCAGGCGTCGGGGACGGGATCTCCAGCGGCCACGCGGGTCCCTCCACCCACAGAGGGACCTGCAAACCTCTTGCAAAAGGTCTGTCACGCTGCAGACACGGAGCCCAGCCCAGCCCAGACCTGCTGCGGCCACAGCACCAAGAGAAACAGACGCGAGCAGGCTTCAGGGACGGGATCTCCAGCGGCCGCACAAGTCCCTCTGCCCACAGGTGACAGGGGTTGGTGAGAGAGTCTTTTTGGCAGGTCGAGAGGGGAGTGGGGTGCCCCCATAATTCAGGCCCCCCCAGAAGGTAGAAGCTGAGAGGCGGCCGCAGACCGGGGCTCCCCAAGCGGGTGGGAGCCTGAATCCATTGTGGAAGGTCTGTGCATAAACCCCCTGAGGGAACTGAGCCTGAGAGGCAGCCCTGCCCCGACCTCAGCACCTGAACATAATCTCATACTGAATAGCAGCCCTGCCCCCGCCAAAAGCCCTAAAGCTGGAAGCAGCATTTGAATCTCAGACCCCAAACGCTGGCTTGGAGGATCAGGAGGTGAGGTGGGTGTGAGGAGAATATTCAGAGGTCAAGTCACTGGCTGGGAAAATGCCCAGAAAAGGGAAAAGAAATAAGACTATTGAAGGCTACTTTCTTGGAGAACAGGCATTTCCTCCCTTCCTTTCTGATGAGGAAGAACAATGCTTACCATCAGGCAAAGACACAGAAATCAAGGCTTCTGTGTCCCAACCCACCCAATGGGCTCAGGCCATGGAAGAGCTCAAAAAGAATTTTGAAAATCAAGTTAGAGAGGTGGAGGAAAAACTGGGAAGAGAAATGAGAGAGATGAAAGAAAAGCATGAAAAGCAGATCAGCTCCCTGCTAAAGGAGACCCAAAAAAATGTTGAAGAAATTAACACCTTGAAAACTAGGCTAACTCAATTGGCAAAAGAGGCTCAAAAGCCAATGAGGAGAAGAATGCTTTCAAAAGCAGAATTAGCCAAATGGAAAAGGAGATTCAAAAGCTCACTGAAGAAAATAGTTCTTTCAAAACTAGAACGGCACAGATGGAGGCTAAGGACTTTGTGAGAAAGCATGATATCACAGAACAAAGAGAGAAGAATGGAAAAATGGAAGATAATGTGAAATATCTCATTGGAAAAACAACTGACCTGGAAAATAGATTCAGGAGAGACAATTTAAAAATTTTGGGACTACCTGAAAGCCATGATCAAAAGAAGAGCCTAGACATCATCTTTCATGAAATTATCAAGGAAAACTGCCCTGACATTCTAGAACCAGAGGGCAAAATCAGTATTCAAGGAATCCACAGAACACCACCTGAAAGAGATCCAAAAAGAGAAACTCTTAGGAACATTGTGGCCAAATTCCAGAGTTCCCTGGTCAAGGAGAAAATATTGCAAGCAGCTAGAAAGAAACAATTCAAGTAATGTGGAAATACAATCAGGATAACACAAGATCTAGCAGCCTCTACATTAAGGGATCGAAGGGCATGGAATAGGATATTCCAGAAGTCAAAGGAACTAGGACTAAAACCAAGAATCACCTACCCAGCAAAACTGAGTATAATACTTCAGGGAAAAAATTGGTCTTTCAATGAGATAGAGGATTTTCAAGCATTCTTGATGAAAAGACCAGAGCTGAAAAGAAAATTTGACTTTCAAACACAAGAATGAAGAGAACCATGAAAAGGTGAACAGCAAAGAGAAGTCATAAGGGTCTTACTAAAGTTGAACTGTTTACATTCCTACATGGAAAAACAATATTTGTAACTCTTGAAACATTTCAGTATCTGGGTACTGGGTGGGATTACACACACACATGCACACGCACACATACATAGAGACAGAGTGCACAGAGTGAATTGAAGAGGATGGGATCATATCTTAAAAAAAAAATGAAATCAAGCAGTGAGAGAGAAATATGTTGGGAGGAGAAAGGGAGAAATGGAATGGGGCAAATTATCTCTCATAAAAGAGGTAAGCAAAAGAATCATTAGTGGAGGGATAAAGAGGGGAGGTGAGAGAAAAACATGAAGTCTACTCTCATCACATTCCACTAAAGGAAAGAATAAAATGCACACTCATTTTGGTAGGAAAACCTATCTCACAATACAGGAAAGTGGGGGACAAGGGGACAAGCAGGGTAGGGGGGATGATAGAAGGGAGGGCATGGGGAGGAGAATGCAATTTGAGGTCGACACTCATGGGGAGGGATAGGATCAAAAGAGAATAGAAGTAATGGGGGACAGGATAGGATGGAGGGAAATATAGTTAATCCTATACAACACAACTATTATGGAAGTCATTTGCAAAACTACACAGATTTGGGCTATATTGAATTGCTTGCCTTCCAAAGGGAAGGGGTGGAGAGGGAGGGAGGTAAAGAAGTTGGAACTCAAAGTGTTAGGATCAACTGTAATGTTCTTACCACTAGGAAATAAGAAATACAGGTAAAGGGGTAAAGAAAGCTATCTGGCCCTACAGGACAAAAGAGGAGATGGAGACAAAGGCAGAGAGGGATGATAGAAGAGAGAGCAGATTGGTCCCAGGGGCAATTAGAATGCTTGGTGTTTGGGGGGGAGGGGAGAAAAGGGGAGAAAATTTGTAACCCAAAATTTTGTGAAAATGAATGTTAAAAGTTAAATAAATAAATTTAATTATTTTAAAAAAAAAAGATTTTAATTATCCCCAGTCCTCATGACCTATGATTTTAGTAAAACCAAACTGAACTCATCATGCTTTCTGCTACCCTTCTAAAGTTCTGTCACCTAAAAAAAAAAAAAAACCAAACAACTTCCTGCTACTATATTTAAGGCCTTCCCCAAACAGAGATCAGGAAGAAGGAAGATCAGTGGCCTCTGGAGATGTGGACTTGGAACATTGAATAAGCCCTGTGCAATACTCCAGGAACTAACATCTGGTACTTCCTGAAAGGTGATAGGCAGGCATTTTCTTCTTTTGAATTAGACCTATGATTTCTATCATATATGGAACTCCAATGGGGAAATTCCCTTCACCAATAATAATCACTGACAGCTCTATAATTTATAGTCTTAGAGAATTGTTGCTTTAGGCACTCAGAAGATAAGTGGCTTGCTTAGGTTCACACAGCCAGTATGTCAAGGGTGTCCTTGACTCCAATGCCATTTTTCAAACCATTATGCCATGGTTGCCTCTCCTGGTTCATAATGTGGTGGAACAATTTCAGTGTAAGGGGAACTGATCAAATATTTCCCTGATCAACTAATCTCCCTGATCTAGTAGATTACAGGGTAGTAAGCCTTTGGGGTTTTTAGTGCACGCTATTCTTGTAAAGTATGGCATGGTAACTGGTGCCTTATTGAAAGGAAGCAGACAATTCCTGATGGTCTCTAGTTACTGAGATTGTCCCTAAGATGATTGTCTGGTTGGGACACAAGAGAGTGGACTCATTTACTTTGGAGAACCACCTGTTTATATCATTTTATTGAGCAGAACTGTTCTCAGCCCATTTGCCTTTTTCTTCTCCTTTTCCCTGTTAATGGAATATATCAGATTATAATAGAGAAATCTATATTATTGGGGAGAAGGAGGAGGGCAGGGGTCATACCTGTGGGTGTACATAGGTATAGGTTCCCTCCCCTCTCCACCCTACCCCTGATAGTTAATGGTGGCATTCAAGCAAAAACATGCGTGACAATTATATATCCTTACATACTCAGACTGACAGCGAATTTCATAGAAAATTTTTTCCAATTCCCAACCTGTAATATAGAGGTGGGAGGATTTTGATTTCTTGTGTACTGTGACTCTGGAATCTGACCTTGCAGCTAGGGAAGTGAAATTAGGGCCTCACACGTCTTTGAGATGGCCATGTGAGTAATTCCAAATTCAAGAGTTTATGGATTAGACCTTCCAAAGAGAAAAGGGGATTTTATGAACAACCTCCCTACTAGAGAAATAAGTGAATAACCTATGTGACCTCTGCAGGAGGAAAGCAAAGCCTTAGCATGGGGTCACTAAAGATCAGGATTTGGCCATTCCTTACTTTCTAATGAGTTATCCAGTGCAGGTTTCATGATGAAGGGGGTAACTATCTGGCTGTGCCAAAAAATGTTTCCTTTTCAGGGATATCAGAGCCCTCAGAGATTCACCATATGGTTGTATATCTGTATGGATCTCTAGGGGATCCACAGAGAGATTCAACAGAATGTGTTGTTTGTTCAGCAGTCATGCCAAGGAGTTTGGGGGCAATCTAAACTACAGTGGTTACTATGTTGGTGGGGCACAGGGAGGGAGTTGTAGGTCTCTGTAGGAAATTACAAATCACTAGAAAAGGTTAAAGACTTTCCCTGATTGCAACTCAAGGTTTACTTCCTCTTAGAAAAGACCCACTTCACTGAGTTCAAATCTCACTTCAGACACTTGACACTCACTAGCTGTGTGACCATGGTCAAGTCACTTAACCCCAACTGCCTCATCCTGGGTCATCTCCAGTCATCCTGATAAATATCTGGTCACTGGATTCAGATGGCTCTGGAGGAGTGAGGCTGGTGACCTGCGCAGCCCTCCCTGACTCAAAACAAAGTCAAGTGCAAGTCATGTCATCATTTCTCTGATGGCATGGTCTTCTTCAGCAAGGAAGGATGAACACAAGGGGTGGGGCTGTGCATGACAAAGGGATGGGAATAAGCATTTGTTAATCACCTACTTTGTGTCAGACACAGTGATAAGCACTTAATATATCTCATTTGTTCCTCATAACAACCTTGGAAAGTAGGAGCTGCTATTATCCCCGTTCTACAGGTGAAAAAAAGCAGACAAAGGTTAAGTGATTTGCCCAGAGTCACAAAACTAGTAAGTCTCTGAGGCTAGATTAGAATTCATGTTTTCCTGACTGCAGGAATAGCAAGCTATTTGGCTGCCTCTTATAGACATTTTAATGCTTTAGATTTTTTATTGTTACTTTTATTTTTAACCTTCTAATGGGCTCCTCTGTCTTCTTAACTTTTTCTTGTTTTTATGTGCCTGCTGATGGACTCCTATGAGCCCTTCATCTACTTTTACTAAGAGGTAAAATAAAGTCTCTCCTATAAGATGCGGGGATTCTTTTTATTCACATCTGTGGAAACTTAGAAACGAACCATAGTTAAAGATTTTCTTACAGGAAACACTGAGTGGGGACATAATGAGAACATAACCAGTTTAGAAACCAAGTTAGTCTGTGTGAGCACAGATTCCTAGGGAGCTGAGGGGAAAGGTTCGGTTAAAGGTTATATCAGGGAAGTATTATCAGAATATAATCTATTTTTTGGTCTTTCCCACAGTGGGCAGTATAATCTGCTTGCTGGAAAGGTTTACTTAGCATTCTCCCAAGTTCTAGGGACTGGTTTTGACTGTGAATTGGAAGAGGTTTGTGGAAAAGAAAAGGATGCCAAGAGCCAGATGCTTCTGAAGGGATTCAGAAAGAAAAGATACATTTGGGGAGAGAACAAGTTAAAAATGCTATCCGAGAATAACGTTCTGATTTCTGGATGAAATCTTAAAATCTAAGAATGATATCGAATGTATCTAACAAGAAATGGTATAAAAATATGTTTGATGAGTCTGCTAAAATTATTTTATAGTTTTAATGCTATACCAGTCACACTATTAAGGGAATACTTTACGGAACAAGACAAAATAATAACAAAATTCATCTGGAGAAACAAAAGGTCTGTAATATCAACGAAATAAATGGGGGAAAGTAGGAATAAAGGGAACAGAGCACTTTCAAACCTCTAATTATACTATAAAACAATGATCATCACACATAATTAGGACTGTCTAAAAAAGCCCAGAAAATCAGTCAAACAGGATAGATAATCAAGAGAAAAAGTGGCAGATAAACTCATCAGAACAGTATTCAACAAACCCACGAATGTAAAGCACTGGAAAAAAGGAATCCCTTGTTGACAAGAACTGCTGGGATTAGAAAGCAGTTTGACAGCCAGTAGTTAGATCAGCAGCACATAACACAATGAGCTCCAAATGGATTTGTGAGTTAAATGTAAAAGGTCACATAACAAAACTAGAGAATAGAAGGATGTACCTCTCACAACACTTGCTAGAGGGAGAATTCTTAACCAAACAAGGGATAGTGGAGATCACAAAAGAGAAAATAGTTTAAAATCCATAAAATTAAAGGGCTTTTGCATGAGCAAAATTAGCATGGCTATGATAAGCAAGATTTATTTGTGACAAATACTTCTGATAAAAGTCTGATAATTCAAGATATATAGGGAATATATATACATATATATGTATGTGTGTGTGTGTATATATATATATATATATATATATATATATGAGAATAAACTTGGCCATTCCCCAAGATATCAGCAGTTACACCAAATAAAAGATTGAGGGGGGAGGAGCCAAGAGAGCGGAGTAGAAAGACACACATATGCTAGCTCTGAACCCACAGCCCATAAAATATTTGTAAAAAAAGAACTTCCAACAAATTCTGGAGCAGAAGCCACAGAACAACAGAGTGGATGAGATTTCTGTTCCAGAGAGCCCAGAAAACCTGATGCAAAAGGTCCATCTCACACTGGACCCGGAGCCAAGCCCAGCCCTGCTTTGGCCACGCGGCACTGAGAGGAGCAGATCCCAGCGGGCTTCAGGGACAGAATTTCCAGCAGCTACGCAGGTCCCTCCACCCACAGGTGACAAGGGTCGGTGAAAGAGTGTTTTTGGGTGGCCGACAGGGGAGTGGGGTATCCCCATGGCTCGGGCCCCCTCGGGAGGCAGCGGCGGGGCGGCAGCGGACAGGGGCTCTCCAAGCAGGCAGGAGCCTGGATTCATTGTTGAAGGTCTCCACATAAACCCCCTGAGGGAACTGAGCTCCCTGAGGCGGCCTTACCCCTACCTGAGCAGCTGAACTTAATCTCACACTGAATAGCAGCCCCACCCCCACCCAAAGCCCTGAGGCTGGGAAGCGGCATTTGAATCTCAGACCCTAAGCACTGGCTGGGTGGATCTGGAGGTGAGGTGGGGGTGGAAAGAAAACTGAGAAGTCAAGTCACTGGCTGGGAAAATGTCCAGAAAAGGGAAAAAAAAATAAGACTATAGAAGGTTACTTTCTTGGTGAACAGATAATTCCTCCCTTCCTTTCTGATGAGGAAGAACAATGCTTACCATCAGGGAAAGACACAGAAGTCAAGGCTTCTGTATCCCACACATCCAAAATAAATATACCATGGGCTCAGGCCATGGAAGAGCTCAAAAAACATTTTGAAAAATCAAGTAAGAGAGGTGGAGGAAAAACTGGGAAGAGAAATGAGAGGCATGAAAGAAAAGCATGAAAAGTGGGTCAACACCTTGCTAAAGGAGACCCAAAAAAATGCTGAAGAAAATAACACCTTGAAAAATAGGCTAACTCAATTGGCAAAAGAGGTTCAAAAAGTCAATTAGAAGAATGCTTTCAAAAACAGAATTAGCCAAATGGAAAAGGAGGTTCAAAAGCTCACTGAAGAAAATAGTTCTTTCAAAATTAGAATGGAACAGATGGAGGCTAATGACTTTATGAGAAACCAAGAAATCACAAAACAAAACCAAAAGAATGAAAAAATGGAAGATAATGTGAAATATCTCATTGGAAAAACAACTGACCTGGAAAATAGATCCAGGAGAGACAATTTAAAAATTATGGGACTACCTGAAAGCCATGATCCAAAAAAGAGCCTAGACATCATCTTTCATGAAATTATCAAGGAAAACTGCCCTGAGATTCTAGAACCAGAGGGTAAAATAACTATTCAAGGAATCCACTGATCACCGCCTGAAAGAGATCCAAAAAGAGAAACTCCTAGGAACATTGTGGCCAAATTCCAGAGTTCCCTGGTCAAGGAGAAAATATTGCAAGCAGCTAGAAAGAAACAATTCAAGTATTGTGGAAATACAATCAGGATAACAGAAGATCTAGCAGCTTCTACATTAAGGGATAGAAGGGCATGGAATAGGATATTCCAGAAGTGAAAGGAACTAGGACTAAAACCAAGAATCACCTACCCAGCAAAACTGACTATAATACTTCAGGGGAAAAAATGGTCTTTCAATGAAATTGGGGTCTTTCAAGCATTCTTGATGAAAAGACCAGAGCTGAAAAGAAAATTTGACTTTCAAACACAAAAATGAAGAGAAACATGAAAAGGTAAACAGCAAAGAGAAGTCATAAGGGACTTACTAAAGTTGAACTGTTTACATTCCTACATGGAAAGACAATATTTGTAACTCTTGAAACTTTTCAGTATCTGGGTACTGGGTGGGATTACACACACACACACACACACACACACACACATACACACACACACACGCACACAGAGACAGAGAGCACAGAGTGAATGGAATAGGATGGGATCATAACTTAAAAAAATGAAATTAAGAGGTGAGAGAAATATATTGGGAGGAGAAAGGGAGAAATGAAATGGAGCAAATTATCTCTCATAAAAGAGGCAAGCAAAAGACTTTATAGGGGAGGGAAAAAGAAGGGAGGTGAGAGAAAAACATGAAGTTTACTCTCATCACATTCCACAAAAGGAAGGAATAAAATGCATACTCATTTTGGTATGAAAACCTATCTTACAATACAGGAAAGTGGGGGATAAGGGGATAAGCAGGGTGGGGGGGATGATGGAAGGGAGGGCAATGGGAGGAAGGAGAAATTTGAAGTCAGCACTCTTGGGGAGGGACAGGATCAAAAGAGAGAATAGAAGCAATGGGGGGCAGGATAGGATGGAGGGAAATATAGTTAGTCTTATATAACATGACTACTATGGAAGTCATTTGCAAAACTACACAGACATGGCCTATATTGAATTGCTTGCCTTCCAAAGGGAATGGGTGGGGAGGGAGGGATGAAGAGAAGTTGGAACTCAAAGTTATAGGAACAACTGTCGAGTACTGTTTTTGCTACTAGGAAATAAGAAATATAGGTAAAGGGGTATAGAAAGTTATCTGGCCCTACAGGACAAAAGAGAAGTTTGGGACAAGGGAAGGGAGGGATGATAGAAGAGAGGGCAGATTGGTGATAAGGGCAATTAGAATGCTCAGTGTTTTGGTGTGGGGGGAAGGGACAAATGGGGAGAAAATTTGGAACCCAAAATTTTGTGAAAATGAATGTTAAAAGTTAAATAAATAAATTTTTAAAAAAAGTGATAAAATCTTGCTCCAATTTGCTAATAATAACAGAAAAGCAAACTAAATACTTCTGAATTTTGGCCTCATACTTATCGAGTTCTTAAATATGGCAAAATAAGGAAATACTACAATGTTGTAAGGACTTTGGGAAAATAAGCACAGTAATTGGCTATTGATGGAGTCCAAATTGGTCCTGTCGTTCTGGAAACAATTTTAAATTAACCAAGAAAAATCTCTAACCCGTTCCCACTCTTTGATTATAGGAACACTTCTTAAGACCGCAAAAAAAGAAAAGTGGAAACAAAGCATTTGCACATTGATTCAAGGAGATGCTAAGTAAACCATTTAATTTCTCAGTGTTCTGGGCAACTCTCTAAAACTATAACTTACAGAGAAGATATTGATGTGCGTTCAGAGAACTCAGGATCTGAACTCTGATCTTCCTGATGCCAAGCCAGCATTCTATTCACTATGCCATCTAGCTGCCTCTTATGGACTATTTGAGTGCTTTAAATGTTTCCTGTATCTTCTAATGGACCCTTCTAAATCCTTTGAGCACTTTTATATTCTTTATGTGTCTATTCATGAGCTCCTATGAACCTTTTATATCATCTATATTTGCTGTGATATAAAAATAAAGTCTCTCTTCTACCCAATACGCATCATTGCAATTATTCTATGTTATCTCTACTTTTTAGAAGTGTCTAACACATAGTAGGTGCTTAATAAATATTTGTTGACTGACCAAGAGAAATTTCCTCACCAAGTAGTTCCTAATGCCAGAAAAATCATATTAATGTAATGGAATATTACTGTGGAATTCAAAGAAGTGTGGGGAGACATATGAACTGATATCATATGAGTAAGCAGAGCCAGCAGAAAAATAGGCATAAGAATGACAAACATATAAATGAAAAGAACACTAAATGAATCTAAACTCTGGATATCTGTAATGACCATTTTCATGGCCAGGGGAGAGATTAGAAGCAGCTTCTTTCTTTGGGACCAGAAAGGTAAGTAACTACAGGTAAAGAAAGTTGCCTACATTATCATATGCAGTCAATGTGTCAGTTAATTTTTCTTAACTGTTTTTCATTATTAAAAGAAAAAGAAATATGTTCCAAAAGGATTAAGATATAAAAACAAAAAGAATCAATAAATTTAATTTTTAGAGTAATAGTTGTCTAAAATTTTAACAGATTTAATAAACAGGGCTTTGAACTAGAAAAGATAGAGGATGGAGAAATCTGCCTATATATTCACCATGCTAGATGATATGGAGAATAAGTGTATGGTGAAAATAATACTAGCAGTAAAAATATCCACAAGTTTGTAGGAGGCAAAATCCAAAAAACACTCACTAATATAGTTTATAAGCTCAGATGACCATATAGAAATATACAAGTGTGGGCAGCAAACAGAATAAACTAAAGATCTTAATACAGTGAGGTGACGTCGGGACTTAGTGAGATGAGACATGACTTGAATAAATCCCCATAAATTCTTCAGTATGGGATTTACACAGGAATGTGCTAGAACTAGCTTGAATGCCCCATTAGAGTATATTCTTAAATTTTCATTTGAAACATTCACATATTGCAAATGAGCAAGCACTACAAACCAAGGCTTAATTTGTTGTTTGTTGATTATCTAGGCTTAAGAAAATGTTAATAATTCCATTTAAAATTAAAGTGTGTCATGAATATGTTTCCCCCTAAAAGTTGGTTGTTAAATATTACTAGCATAGCTCTGGATATATATAAGTGTATATACCTCCCTTTATGTCAACGTTGTTCTGGTTGAAAAGAGGGAGGATTGAGGGACAGAATTTGAAACTCCAAATGTTTTTTAATGTTAAAATTGTTTTAACATGTAATTGTGGAAAAGTAAAATATTATTTTAAAAAAAGGGAAGATTACCTCACATAGAGTTGGAAAAGAACAGGATTGGCATTTCAAACTTTTATTAGCTATGTGACACTGGTTACATGAGTTAAACATTTTGAGTTTCAGCTTAACCTACTGTAGCAGAAATATGTAAGCCCTTATTTTAACAAGAAGCTATCTGACACAGTGGAAATAATTTTAATTGGACATCAGGGGATCTGGGTTTAAATGCCAGCTCTGTTGACAGTGTCCTCAGGTAAATCACACAGGTGTTCTGGGTCTCAGTTTACTTATTTGTAAAATGGGAGGTGTAGACTATATGGCCTCTAACTTTCTTTCCTGCTTTAAAGCTATTATCTTAATATGGATCAAGAAAGGCATGAATAAATGCAAATACCAAGGAAAGACTTAGAGATTAAATAAATTATCCCATGCTTAGAAATAATCTTTAAATAACAATAAAAGAAGAATAAACTTCAAGGCAAAGCAGAGGGAGTTAAAAATAAAAGCACACAATGGGGAAAAAAGTTGAGTATAATTCAAAGAAATAGGCAGGATGCGGAGAAAATTTGGAACTCAAAATCTTGGAAAAATAAATGTTAAAGACTTTTAAAAAAGAAAAGAAAAATAAATAAATAGGAGGAATGAAGATAGAGGGCCAAAACTGAAGCATCGAGGATTGTCATTCAAGCCCCTACAACTGGATCAGTGTGGGTTTCTTTTGATTTTTACAAAATAGTGAGTGAAAGAGTGTAAAAATGTCAAGAAGGGAGATGAAGGACAGGGGGGAATGGATGATGTATTCTTATCTTATATACCCTTCTCAAGATGATAAAAAATAGCAAGAGTTAATGATTTCTATAGTATTTCATCAAGAAAAAACAGAGCTACAGGAGAATGGGAGAGAAGTCAGAAGGAAGGGATTAAAACTGGGGAAATGGAAGGAGAAATAAAAACTAAAGGAGGTGAGGAGGTCCCACTAATGAGCACTTCCATTAACCAACAGGTCTCCTTGTGACTTAGGGGAATGTCTGCCCCAACCATACAAAAACTTCTCCTGGTAGAATTGATGAATGAGAACAATTCATTTCAACACCATGAAAGTGGCTGAAGCAAGTGATGTGGAGAGCTTAGAGCTTGATCAAACACTGAAGACACCAAGGTCATCTATAGCACCCTAGGCCATGGCTAATCATCCTGACTTTTGTTTTGTTGCTGGACTTTGACTACTCTAGAAGAGAGAGTGAGGCTCACGACTTTGTCTAACTCTGCTTCACTTAGATCCAAATCACATGTGAGTCAAGACATCACCTTTTGATGTCATTGATCTGTTTTGAAACAAAGGACAAGCAACTTCCATGGGAGAAGAGGTGATGGGAGATGACAACCTGATGATGGATTTTATCTTGGAGGAATTGGTCCTTTGGGAAATGTCTTTATCTGAGACAATGCTGTATCTCCATGGACAACATCCTGCCTCAGATGAAAGGATATGTGAGAACCTAAGGGCAGCTTGAATAGAGGAAGGAAGAATGGATCTAGAATGAAGATATGTCCACTGGAAAGGAAAAGGATCATGGATAGTGCAAATAATAGAACTGAAGGATACAATTTGAGTCACAGGGCAATTTCTACCATAGGACACTGCTTCTATCCATATTACCTTCCTCATCAATTAATCCTTCTAGAGTGAAACAGAACAGAAAAGGAGGCATGTAGAGGCAAAATCTATAAAGGTGATAGCTTAGAAATAGTTTAGAAGAGAAAGCTGAAACCTGTATGTGAAAAGCTTTCACTTTATGATGAATACAAATGAATACAAGGTGATTGAAGATGGGAAAATAATAAGGATGTAAATGACAAACTATAGAATAAAATTTCAGAATACTCAGGAAAATAAAAAAATAAACTAAGAAAAAAAGAGAAATTCTTAGGGAAAAGTGCAGGAAAAAGTCCACAAAAGAAGTTAGAGGAGTATTTTGAACTAAACACTTAACCTCTCAAAGAAGAAGGTGATAAATAGATGATAAATAAAAGAGAGAAAAATCAATAATTTAAATAAAACCCTCAAACTAAGGGAAAAGTTGAAAAATGGTGGTGTGAAAAAGTCTATTGGAATAGCATTACATTGAAGTGATATAGCTTGATAAAAATTATTCATAGAGAAAAAATATTGACCAAAAAGAGGAAGGGAATGCATGTGTGTGTTTGTGTGTGTGTGTGTGCATAGATAGATAAATAGATATAACACAAACTGAGGAAAATATAAACCAAACAAATAGAACTTTAAATGTGAGTAAATGAAACAATCCAACAAATTGGAAGAGAGTGGCAGAATGGCTAAGAAAACAATACCCACATGTCTGGTTTGCAAGAAAAATATCTACAAATAAATATAATCAAAATGAGAGGCTAGAATAAAAGGTATGTCTGATGTGGATTCAAAAAATCAGGAGATCTGAAAAAAAAAAAAATCCCAATGGTGGACCTCAAGGCAAAATGCCTTACACACTCAGAGAGAGAAATATGGAAGTCACTCACATAATGTAGCAGATCATGTTTGTGTATGTGTATCTGTTTGTGTATCATGTTCTGATTTGTTATACGGATTCTTTCATTTATCTTAGTCTGACTACATAGCATGACCATAGTGAAAATATACTCAATAGGAAAGTATATGTAGAATCTATACAAAATTGTATGCAGTCGTGGGGAGGGAGGGAGGTAGTGGGGGGTGGGTGGGAAGGGATAAAATCGCAATTGTATGGCAGTGATTGTTAAACATTAAAAAAAGAAAAAAAGAAAAAAAAAGAAAAAAAAATCAGGAGAAATATTGCTAACAAAAGAAAGCAAAAATAAAAGTATACAATGTTAACAGAAATCAAGAAAAGGAAATTACATTACGATCAACTGAACCTGAGATAAGGAATCAATATCAATATCAAATATATATTATACAAATGGCATAGTATCAAAATTAATAAAGGAAAAAGTAATTGGCTTGAAAAAAGAATTTACTGTATGTAAGAATGTAGTAGTAGTAGTAGTAGTAGCAGTAGTAGTAGTAGTAGATTTTTATGTTTCTCAGAATTGGAAAAATCTAACAAATGATAAACAAAAGGAAATACATAGGACTGAACAAACTTTGCGAATTGAAAACTAAAAGAGTTATTGCATCTCTTGAATGGAACCACTAAGTAGTACATACGCATATTTCCTACCACCATATAGCATGTTTTAAAGAGGTGTATGGGGTATTCAGGGAGGACTAACACCTCTGATTGTGAGGGCCTGCTGAGCCCTTTCAGGGCTGCCCATCCATTTTTGCTACTCCACCATTTACCCAATTCTTATCTGTGGTTCCAAGAAGCTGTAGCATGCTCAACAGTCATACCCCATTAAAACCATCTTGACAACTGACTTTAAACTCATCGGTGAGTTAAGAGAATGTCTACCCTAAGCAAGTGAAGACTTCCCCTGGAAGAATGGGCAGATGGGAACAAACTGTACCAAAGCCCATGAAGGTGGCTAAAGCAGAGACTGTGTAACACTAAGAGCTTCATCGGACATTGAAGACACCAAGGTCATCCATTGCATCCCAGGCTATTGCCATTCATCCTGACTTTTGTCTTGCCACTGGACTTTGATGACCCCGGAAGACAGAATGAAAGTGATGGCTTTATGCAGCTCTGCCTCACTTAAATCCAGTTCAAATGCAAGTCAAGACATCAGCCATCATGTCACTGGTCCTCTTCTGAAAAATGAAGGACCAACAATTGCGTGTTTAGAAACAGGCAACTTATTGGGACCCAGATAAATTCTAAATAAATGTTAAATGAAGTCAAGAATACTACACATGTCTTTTTATAGACCATGGCAGAATAAAAATAGAAACCAATTAATAGAAATGCAAGCAAAAGAATCAGATATGAACGAAAATTAATAGAGAAATTTTAGAAACTGAATGAATCAAAGAACAAACCATAGAAACAATAACTAAAAATGACAATGATGACACAACATTCTAAAATTTCTTGGCTTCAGCAAAAACTTTCTCTTCAATTATAAAATTATATACTAAAAAAGATATATTAAAATAAAAAGAGAGGATTAACAGGATATGCAATTTTAAAAATTAGGAAACCAAAGAATATTGAAACCTAAAACTAACACAGAAGAGGATATTTTGAAAATTCGAAGACACATAGACAATTTAGAAACCAAAAAGATTATAGATCCAATTTTGCTGTTTTTCAGTCACGTCCAACTCTTCTGTACCTATTGACACCATCCACAGGAGTTTTCTTGGAAAAGATACTGGACTGGTTTGCCATTTCCTTCTCCAGTGGATGAGGAAAATAAAGTTTAAGTGACTTGCCCAGAATCACACAGCTAGTAAGTGTCTGAGGCAGGATTTGAACTCAGATTTTCCTAATTCCATACCTGGCACTCTATCCACTGAGCCACATAGATGCCTCCTATAGAAAAAATAAACAAGACTGTAACCCGATAGTTTGAAAACAATTTTTAAAATTGACAAACCATTAGTCAAGCTGATTAAAAAGAAGAGGCAAGAAAATTAGACTGACAAAGATTTGGTCTAGAAGAAATCATAATTAACCCAGAAGCAATAAAAAAGAATTATATGAACATAATGTACACAATTTTGTATCATAAACCTGAGAAGAGATAATAGAATATGATCTACAAAAATATAAAATACCTAAGTTAACAGGACATCTCACAGAGATCTTAAATAATCTCAGGAAAGGAAGTTGAATAGCTATAAAAAGAATTATCAAAAAAAGATCAATTTACAATTACATGTAATATTCAAGTTATTCTCAAAAACTAAGAAGAAATATATTCTACCAATTTTTTAAGATAAAAAGATAATCCTAATACCTCACAAAAGAAAAATAAAACAAAGAAAGACTAGTACAGATGAGTATCATTAATGTATATTGATTTAAACATTTTGAATAAAATCCTGGCCAATTTTATTATTTATTTTATTTAAAAAATTTATTGTAATTTATTTATTTTAAAAATCACTATGATCAAGTTAAATTTAAATCAGGCATTCAAAAACAATTTGATATTAGAAATATAATTAAGATAATCATGAAAAACAAAGATATTATAAACTAAATGATTATATAAATAGATGCAGAAAAAAGTAATTTGACAAAATAGAATACTCATTTGTGCTATAAAAACTCCTACAAAATCTATACGTGGTGAGTTTTTAATATAATAAAAAGTATCTCTACAAAACCAAAAGCATATTAATGTAAAGGACTCTCCTTCCTACAATGTCAGCCTAGTTATTAAAGCATGCAAAATACCCCTTTGGGGGTAGGGGTCACCATGTGCCACACAACAAGTCACTACTATCAGCTTAACCACCACTCAGATCCCAAAGAAGACAGCCTAAGATTTTAATCACTAGACCCATGGAAAGCATCCCCAAACTGTCAGATCTACTTCCATCTCAGCCCCAGCACTTATCCTTGAGGGGAAAAAGGATTACAGAGAATGGTCTCACCATCATTAGAAATAGCTGCTGACCAGTCCAACCCTCAAAGTCATCATCTAGGGTAAAAGGTGCCAGCCATCTCCACTAACAACCAGCTATCACCACTTTAACCACCTTGTCCTTAACCCTGGATTGAGATAACCCTGGACTCAATTCAAATGTCTTACGGATAGCAATGCTTACAGCACATTGCCTATAGCCATCATCCTTGGAACTAATTCCAGTGGAGAGGAAAGCCTGGCAACTGTTCCTGCACATGCTTTTGCTGTAGCTACCTAAGACTCAAGAAAGAACAAGTTCTTGATTTTATCAAATGGTTCAACATCACAGTCTTACATGATTTTATAAGAGGATATGAGATTAAAGAAGAAACATCTATCATCTGCTTTGCTGCCCCACCCTAAGGACCATATGACTTACAGCTGAAACCTTCCAAATGTGTTTGTTTCCCACATTCCACTGTGAGCTCCTTGAAAACAGGAACTGCTCATTTTTCTATTTGTATCCCTTGTTATATGCATAATGCTTTGCATATATTAAGTACTTAAGACGTTATTTTCATTTATTCATTACTATGCCGTAAGAATTGATGAATACAGAGAATCATAAAAACACTTAAATGGGTTGATGAAAAGTGAACTAAAAAGAAGTAGGAAAATAACGTGCCAAATGACAGTGATAGAAAGGAGGAGGAGGAAATCTTTGGAATCTTCCTAAGACAATTCAAAGGGAAGTGATTCTGTTTTCTGGTATGGCAGTGGTATACTGTCCAGTTTCACAGGCATACAATAATGAGGTCAACTTAATGGCTCTATATACCCTCAGTTTGGTAGGCAGTCTAATACCTCTTCTGTCCCATACTTTCTTTTGGAGCCTCCCAAACACTGAGCTAGTTCTGGTAATGTGTGCATCAACTACATGTATAACCCTGAAAAGTATACTGCAAAGGTAAGTGAATTTATTCACGGAATTCAAAATTTCTCCATTTTCTGTATTGTTCCACATATGGATCCATACTGGTAGAAACAAGAGATAGAACTGGCAGTCAGGAAGACCTGAGTTCAAATCTTATTTCAGATACTTATTAACTAGTGGGACTTTGGGCAATTCAGTTACCCACCCTATCTGATCTGTACAGTGAGAATAATAGTTTCCTTCTCAGAGGGTTGAGGGAATCAAAAGTGATAATGTATAGAAAGTGATGTATTAAGAAGAAGATGTTACATAAAAGATAGCTATTATTGTTAGAATCGCTAAGCTGATTGTGGTTCTACAAAAATGTTTTACTTAAGTCATTATTCAACAATTAATTTAGAAAATACATATCAAACATCTTACAGATCTGCTAGTGTTGGGTTAGAATATGCCCTGACTAGGAGCGGGGAAGAAGAAAGTGAGAGAGGAAGGAAAGTGGGAGTGGGAGACAGACAGAGAGAATGGACATTTATAACAGCTTGGTATATACCAATTACTGTGTATACAAGGGCAAATTAAAGCAAGCCAAACATTCCCTGCTCTCCACGAGTTACATAACAAGGAGGGAAGACATATAAAGGGGAGCTAAAGAAAGAAAGCTGAGGGGAGGCAGCATGGTATGGAGATGGCAGGAAGTAACATAGAGGCCTGGTCCAGGTAAGATAAGGTAAAAACCTACCTGTCAGAGAGACTTTATGACAGTCCAAGGCCAAGGCATTTACGATGATTTGGGGAAGGTTAATTTGAAAAAACATACCAATCACATGCACAAATCTTTTGACAGTGTTAAGAATTTATGTCAGCTACCAAAAGACACACAAAGGGTAGTGAGGAAATACCACTTTAAGGTTGAGGTTCATTTTTTAGTATAAGCTGTTACCACCTAGAAGTAAGGATGCAAGGCATAAGATAATTCAAAGTCCCAGAGGAAGAAGGGACCTCAGAGCTGATTCAGCTGACCTGCAACCTCAGCAAGAATTCAGTCTACCAAGGAGGCAGAGCCAAGATCTCTCAGTGTAGCCTAGAGAATATTGTATATATACAGTAGGAACAATATTGTTTTAAGAACCATAAAGGACTATAAAGTACATATGAAGAAAGATGCTATCTGCATCCAGAGAAAGAACTGATAAATAGAAGTATGTATAGAATAATTCTGCACATATTTACCTATTTGGATCTAATAGTAGCCATCTCTAGGATAGCAGTGGGAGTGGGAGGGAAGAAAAAAAAAGAAATTAACATGATAATTTTATTGTATATTTGAAAGGAATAGAAAATTGCGCATAGTAGATTTGCGGTTTCATGTGCAATCATCTTTTTAATTGTACTATGTAATAGAAATACTTGCTTTAGTCCATAAATTAAAAATAAAATAAGATTCCATTAATGTCTTTAGCTACCACAGAATCATAGATATAGATCTGGCCAGGACTTTAGGGACTGCCTAGTCCAACTCTAATCTTAGAAAGGAGGAAATTGAGACTCAGAGAGGTAAGTGATTCACCCAAGGTCATACAAGTAGGATCACACAATCCTAGGCTTACACATTTGGTGCTAGAAAGTAACGTAGAAGTCTCCCAGTCCAAGGCCCTCTTTTTACAGATGTAGAACTGAGTCACAAAGAAGTTAAGTGATTTATCCAACCTCAAACATATCCCAAGGCTCAATGTCAAATCCTGGTCTGTTGACTCTAAGGCTAGTACCCATTCTGCTACACCATTCCTGACTGTTGAGTTTGCCATTTACTACAACTACTGACACATATTGATCTTAGGGTTCCCTAAAATCTCCAGAGCTAATTTTAAAGTCCATACAATACTCCCATTTCAACTTCTTATCATTAGTTTAGCTCCTTCTTTGTAGTCCATTCTTACAACCTTAATTTGCCACCTAGAGAGCTTATTCTCTATCTCAGTGATCTATCTGCATTTCCAGTAGGTTTGTTCAAAGTGATGTAATTTGGGACAAAATAACATGAAGTGAGAATTCATATAGGAAATGTTTCCATCTTGTTATCAGTGCTTAGCCTGACTTTGCATTAGGGGCAGGGAAAAGGTGTGGATTTCAGATACTCTAAAAGAGTAGCTAACTCTGTTCCCTTTATGCAGACCAAGCATGAGGCACAAGCGAGCCCTATAATTTCTCCAGGAATAGCTGAGAATTGTAGCTTTATAAGGTCCATAAATGAGAATTCATGAAAGAACTCACCTACACTATCCAGATAGAGTGAACATTTCAAATACTATTCCCTGCTACTTGACACATTAGGAATTCGTGTGGAACATTCTGTTTTGGAGCTCCAGTGATGAAGATATTGATTCTCTTTTCTTGTCCCCAGAATTCCCTAAAGAACAGAAAATGTCAACAGAGAAAGTCAAAGACCTCCTCCTTTTGGGAAGAAACCTTCTAGGTGACTCCTTGTAAATCTGGGAGACAGAAAGCAGTCTCTCAGCCTAGCACAGAGAGAAGACCCAGGACAGAATAGCAGGCTTGGCAGGTTAATGGACTATTTGCTTTAGGAGTTTGCAGACATTAACCAGCTGTTTTCTATATCTACCTGATTGGGTTCCCATAAACAGACAAGTTCCAGTCTGGAAAGACTAAAAGAAAGCAGATGGAATTCAAGGAGATAAAATGTTGTCTTAGATCCAGACTCAATACAAACAATTGAATCCAAGATGTCCAGGGATTCTCTGAGATATAGTTAATAGTCCCCAAAGAGGAGATCCACCTTCCTATTGGGTCTAGAGCTGAAAAGATGGGTTTCAGAGAACTCTGGCTTCTAGATATTTCTTTTACAGTCAATTCCACTCTACTTAAAGCAAGGTCCATGCAATTAGATCAAAGGAGCCACTCCGTGGTAGAATTTAGTCAATTCAGCTGACCAAGCATGAAATGGTGAGGCAGGTGACATAAGGAAGTGGCCCTCCCCTTGTCCTGATCTATAATAACACTGAAACTTATGTTAAGGGCAGGGGGAAGGGAAGGATCTGATAGACAAGATTGTATAATCACCGCCAGATTCTCCTGGTCCAATGGACACATTAATTATATCTACATTCTTCATTTGCAACAAAAAGCTTTTGTTAAGCACTTGATTACTTGTGATGCTATCCATGAAAGGGGCTGTATAAAATGAACCAGGAGATAGCTGCTAAAGACATGCAGGTGAAATGGGGGTTTTACACGCAATGGATAAAAACACTTCATCCACATCTCAATATTTTAAGCACCTGGCTGTCTTTGGTGTGGGCCCTTTTCCACAATGACACAGATTGAAATCTCCTTTAAAACTCAATGATTAAACTTAATTCAATCCAATGACCATTTGTTAAGTCACTGCTTTGCAACAGGAATGGTAGATGTTGGGACTGCAAAGACAAAAGTGTAACCATCCCTGACTTCAAGAAAACTGTATTCTACAGCAAAGAAGCATAACCTGTTAAAGAAATAGAACATGCATACAAATAAATACAAATAGCAGGGGTAGCACTAACCACTGGGGAATCAGGAAGATCCCTGTGATAAACAAGATCCTCACAGTAAGAGCTGATATGTAAACAGAGTTTAAAAGTAGCCAGGGGCTACAAGAGTCAAAGGTAAGAAGGGAAAGCACCCAAGGCATAAAGAACAAAAGCAAAGGTTTACAAGCAGAATTAAAACAGTATATGGGAAACAGCAGGCAGCCCAGTTTGGGTTGAATCTAGAGAGAGAAAGAGGTTTTTTCTAAGAGCTGACTCAAAAAATAATCATTACTTTTCTAGCAAGCAGGTGGCTAGCCTTCATGAAATTCTCTAAGTTAGTCTTGAGACAATTGACAACTTTTGTCACAGACCCCATACATATAGAATGATTAAGAACGTGGAAGGGTAGCTAGGTAGTACAATGACTCCAGGCATGGGGTCAGGAAGACTCATTTTCCTGAGATCAAATCTAATCTCAGATACTTATGAGCTGTGTGACCCTGGCCAAGTCACTTAGCCTTGTTTGCATCAGTTTTTCATCTGTAAGATGAGTTGGAGAAGGAAATTGCCAATCACTCTTGTATCTTTGCCAAGAAAACCCAACATGGGGTCACAGTCAGACATAATTCATGCCTAAACAGCAACAACAAAGAACTTGGAAGACCTCCATACACGAGCAGCAAAAAGCAGTTGGATTACAGCACAGATTGGAAGTACCGAAGTATAGGGTCTCTATACATTTAAAGAGTCTTGGCATTACATGCATATGATTATAAGAACATTAAGAATACAGATTTATAGAATTATTTGGAAAAGAAATATTTCTAAAATTATTTTGTTTCATTAAATATTTCACAATTACATGTCAAAAAATTTGAACAACAATTTTTAAAATTTTTGAGTTCCAAATTCTCTCCCTCCTTTTCATACCTGGCCCCTCCTTGAGAAGGCAACCAATCTGATTTCAATTATATATGTGAAGTCATGCAGAACATATTTCCATATTAGCCATGTGCATAAAACTCCAAAAATAAAATAAAAATTCATATTTAAAAGCATACTTTAATCTGTACTCAGAATTCATCAGTTCTCTCTCTGGAAGTAAATAACATTTTTCATCATGGGTCCTTTAGAATTCTCTTGGATCTTGATCAGAATAGCTAAGTCTTTCACCATTAATCATCCTTACAATACTGCTGTTACTGTGTACAATGTTCTCTTGCTTCTGCTTACTTCATTTTGTACCAGTTCATATACATCTTCTCAGGTTTTTTTATGCTTTTCATTTCTTATAACACAATCATACTCTATCACAATCAGAATTACAACTTGTTTAGCTAATCTCCAAATTTAAATGCTTGGTAGAATTCACTGGAAATCCATCTGGTTCAGAGAAAACTCATTGATGGCTTGTTCAATTTCTTTTTCTAAGATAGCATTATTTCATTATTCCATTTCCTCTCTTATTAATCTGGGCAGTTTATGTTTTTGTAAATAGTTATCTATTTCACTTAATTTTTCAGTCTTACTAGCATATAATAGGGTGAAATATCTCCTAATTATTGCACTAATTTCATCTTCATTGTATTTATGCTTTTCAGTTTGGATACTAGTAATTTAAGGTTTTGTTTTTTTTTTTATAATCAAATTAACTAATGTTTTGTCTTTTTATTTTTTTCATAATATCAGTTTTTAATTTTCCTCATTAATTCAATGATTTTGTGACTGTCAGTTTTATTAATCTCTCCTTAGATTTTTAGGATTTCCAATTTTGTGTTTAACTGAAGAGTTTTAATTTGTTCTTTGTCTCGTTTTTTAATTGCATCCCCAATTCCTTGATCTGTTCTTTCTTTGATGTATTCATTTGAAAATATATTTCCCCTATATACTGCTTTGGTTGCATCCCACAAATTTTGAAATGTTGTCCTGTTGTCACTCTCTTGAATGAAATTATTTATTGTTTCCATGATTTGTTCTTTGACACACTTATTCTTTGAGATTAGATTGTTTTCCAATTTTAAATCTTAAATTTTTGGCCTTTTATTTTTATTACATTATGATCTGAAAAGGATGTATTTGATATTTCAGCTTTTCTGCATTTGGTTGCTTCATTTGGTTAGATTTTTATGCTCTTTACAGAGGTTCCCAAAGTGGGCAATATCAGTCGCTGCGTGTATTAGAATGATCATGAGGGACAGTAGTAGCCTTGGGAGCAGTTAGGAGGTATTGAATATAAATAAGGGGGTGATGGAAGCATAAGGAAAGAAAAAATGATAGGAAAATTTTGAAAAATCATTTGTACATGTTTTATCTATTGTGTTACAGAGTTAAAATCACAGTGATCAAGTTATTTTCCAAATAAGCACACAAAATGCAAATTAAAACCAATCACTGGCCTTAACAATCAAGTGTTGGCAGGCAAGCATGTCACACATTGTTGGGAAATCCAGCACGCATCAGCAGGAATATGTGCATGTAATGGCTTGTTTACAGTAAGATACTTTATACTTACATGACACAATATTGCATCATCAAATTTTCAATGCAGGGAAAAGAACACAAATTTATAATAAACTTCATTTTAAAAATACATTATTTTTAAAATGACACAAATAAAAAAATTAAAGAATTAAATAAAGTAGATTTCCAAGCGGGTACTGAGTAATGTTTTTAAAGGGGGTGGTAAGCCAAATAAGTTTGGAAACTTCTGCTCTAATACGTGATCAATCTCTGTGCCAGTGTCATATGCCACTGAGAAAATCTATTCTTTTCTATTCCCATTCATTTTTCTCCAGAAGTCTATCATATCTATTTTTTTCCCTAAAATTCAATTCATCTCCTTAACTTCTTTCATATTCATTTTTGGTTAGATTTATCTAGTTCTGAAAGGGGAAAGTTGAGGTCTCCCACAAATATAATTTTGTTGTTTGTTTCCTTCTGTAACTCATTTAACTTTTCCTTTAAGAATTTGGATGCTATGCCATTTGGTACATTTTTGTTTACTACTGATATTATTTCATTATCTGTGGTACCTTTTAGCTAGATGTAGTTTCCCTGCTTATCTCTTTTAATCAGGTTTATTACTTTTTGTTTTGTCTAAAATCATGATTGCTAGATCTGCCCTTTTTTACTTCAGCTAAAGCATAACAGATTCTATTCTATCCCTTTATTTTAACTCTGTTTGTGTGTCTCTGTTTCAAGTGTGTTTCTTATAAGTAACATATTGTCAGATTCTGGTTTCTAATCCATCCTGCTATTCACCTCCATTTTATGGGTGAGTTTATCCCATTCACAGTTATGATTACTGACAGTGCATTTCCCTCTACAGAATTTTCTGTTTATTCTTCTCTTTCTCTTTTTATCTTGTTCCTCTTCTAAAGACTTTTTTTGTTTTGTTTTGTTTTTGACCACTGCCTGTTTTTAAGACAGACTTTTATCTCCACGTCTCCTACACTTATCAACCCTTCCCCTCCTACCTCCCTGTTAGGTAAGGTAGATTTCTATTGTCAATTGAGTATATAAGCATATGAGTATATATCTGTATGTACACACTTTTGCATGTGTATGAATTTATATATGTATATATGTGTGTATGGATATATATTCACTCTTTGAACCAATTTTGAAGTAAGTGAGTTTCAAAGACTGCATTCCTTCCACACATACTATTTTCCACTACCTTGTATGCCTCTTTTATGTGGTAATTTTTTATGTGGTCATTTTTAGCTCCTCCAGAAATTATTGTTGGGCTTGCATCAAATTCAGGATTTTTTCTTTGAGAATTTGCTTGTAGCTGTTTTGACTTCATTACCTTCTTCTGAGTTTGTGTCATGATCTTCCCTGTCATCATAGTAGATTTTTTATGGTCAGGTTTTTTTGTTGTTGTTATTTGCTCATTATTCCACCCTATTTCTTGATTTGGAATGTTAATATTGGGCTCCATTCCTGGCATGGGCAGGAGGTGCACTGTCTTAACCTTCAGGCTTTTTCACACTGCAGGTTTCAGAACTAGGTCTGGAATTATGGTCTCATGAGGGAGAGGCATGGTCACTGCTCTTCTGATCTGCTCTCTGGTCCTTACCCCCAGAAGGGTTCCTGATTCGTTGGGATTGCAACTGATACTGCTCCTCAGAACCCTTGTTCCCTTGGGACCAGAAACAATGTTGTTCCTCTGGGTCTCTGATCCCTTGGGGCTGGAAGTGATATTGCCCTTCAGGGCTTCTGTTTCCTCTTGGCCATAAGTGCTCCTTCCTGTCCTTGAGCTATGACCCAAAAATGACAATAGGCAATGCATCTGGTCCTGTATCCATTTCTAACAGGGTATCCCCTGTAATCTCTTTCTAACCAGCTTCCAGTTCCCCTTACTAACTCAAAGTTACTGCTGTTTCTGTAACCATCACCTAGTCCCAATACTGGTAGTTTCATCCACATGGGCTTTAGACCAGCCTTGTTCTTCTTCCATAGATCTCTTTCTGACCTCATATGTTGTCTTTGGTTAGAAGAATGCCTCACTCTGACCTTTTGTTGGCTCTGTCACTCCAGAATTTGATTGGAGACATTTATTTTTAAGTTGTTTGAAAGGGAATGTTGGGAAAGCTTAACTGAGTGCTTTCTCTATTTCACCTGTGCTTTAGAAAGATCAATTTAACAACTGAGAGGAGAATGGATTGGAGTGCAAAAAGACTTGAGAAATGGATACCAACCAGAGGCTCCTGAATAGTGCAGGATCAATTGCTAAGGACCTATGGTAAAGGGACACCAATATCAGAGGGGAGGAGAGCTCATATATAAGAGATGTTGGAGACCTTGGTAAATGAAAGGATATGGTAGGTGATAGAGAGTAAGGGACCAAGGATGACCTACATGGAGAGCCTAGACTATTGGGAGGATGTTGGTTTCCCTTGCTAGTAAAAGAGAAGTAAGAAAGAGGGGAGGGGTTTTTTTTTTTGATGAAAATAAATTAGTTCAGTTTTGAATATATTGAGTTTAAACTGTCTATGGGAGATCCAGTTTGAGATATCCAATGTGTGAAAGAGGAGCTCATGAGAGAGATTAGGGCAAGACAAAATTGATGAGATAACCATCTGCAAAGAGATGACGATTGAACTCATGATCAAGAGAAATAGTATAGCAGGGATAAGAGAAGCGGGCAGAGCCTTGTGGGACACCCACAATTAGCAAAAACAACCTGGATGAAGATTCAATAATGAGAATGAAGAGTGATCAGACAGGTAGGAGAACCAGAAGAATAAAGTATCTTGAAAAGAGAGAGAAGAGAGCATAAAGGAGAAGAGGGTAATTGGCTGTGTCAAAGACTGGAAAGAAATTGAAAACAAGGATTGAAAAAAGACCATTAGATAGGGAAGCAGACAGTGTAAAGTTGAACTGTCTCCTAAAGGGATGGAGATGGGTGAGGAATGAGTAGTGAGGCCAAGGGTGATGGCATGAAAAAGAACTAAAGAGTGGAGAAATCAGATGTCATGGTAAAGTTGATAAACAGATTTAAGACAGAGGCAGAGAAACATTATAATCTGAAAACAGAATATAATCAGATAAAGGAATTTCAGAGCATAAATATGTAAATGAAACACTTGTGGGTGATGGCAAGATAAAGGGGTTGACCAGATCTATGTGTTCACAAAAGGTGAAGCCTTTGTTCTAGCTTTGACGGTGTCTCTTTGATGACATGTAAACTCACTACGTCCAGGGTACTTAATGACCCTTTAACATCACTCTTATGTGTGATTGATGAAATCATAGCTAGACTTATTCCCTAGCTATGTCCATGTGTTTGGCCTTTAAAAGGAGAAACTGAGAGCTGGAGAGACAAAGGGAAGGAGAGAGAGAGACAGAGACAGAGACAGAGAGAGAGAGAGAGAGAGACAGAGAGAAAGTGTCCCTGGTCAGAAGTTGGTGATTCTCAGACTTTGGCTCCCAGAGAAAAGTCAGGTCACAGAATCATAAAATTATAGAATTTTAGAGTTGGAACAATAGCTAGAATTTATATAGATGTCATTATTATCCCCATTTTACAGATGAGAAAACTGAAAGTGAGAAAGGTTAAGTGACTTAACCAAGATCAGACAGCGAGCTTCTGAAATTAAATTCAAACTCTGATCTTCCTAACTTCAAGTTTTGCATTCTATCCACTGTGGCATCTCAGAATCCATCTAGTACAGAAGTTCTTAACCTGGTATCTGTGAAGTTGCTTTTAAAAATATTTTGAAAACTCTGTTTCAGTATAATTGTCTTACTTTGTAATTCTATCTACTTTGGTCTTCCTGACTGCAAGTCCCATATTCTATCCACTGTGCCATGTAGTTGCCTTTGTTTTTATTTTTTTGCAATAAATAAATAAGTGAAATTTAAAGATTAATGAACCCCTGAAGAAGTCCAGCACGTACCTGAAAAAGTAATCTCTACTAAAACATACTACTAAAGCAGTGGTCATCCAAGTTTACTTGAAGAGCTCTAATGAGGGAGAACTCACTAAAAAGGCAGTCAACTCTACTTACAATAATGCTAATTGTTAGAAAAATTATCTTACCATCAAATTCAGATTTTATTCTTTATGGTTTTCATGCATTGCCCCTAGTTCTGTCCTCTGAAACCAAACATAACAAGTTGAATCCTTCTTTCTTGTTAATCATCTTTTCAGTACTTGAAGACAGCTAACTATCATATCCTCTTTAGCCTTATATTCACCAAACTAAAAATCCTATTCCCTTCAAATAATCAACTGACATGATCCTAAGTCTCTTTGTTATCCATGTTCCCTCCTTAGCTTTATAAATGTACTTTTTAAAAAATGTATTCATTTTTAGTTTTCAACATTCACTTCCACAAGATTTTGAATTGCAAGTTTTCTCCCAATCTCTCCCACCCACCCCAAGATGGTGTGCATTCTGATTACCCCTTCTATCACACCCTTCCTTTCTCTTATCCCCTTCCCCTCTATATTATTGTAGGGCAAGATAGATTTCTATACCCGCTGCCTGTGTGTCTTATTTCCCAGTTGCTTGTGAAAACAATTTTTGACGTTTGTTTTTTAAAACTTTGGATTCCAACTTCTCTCCCTTCCTCTCTCCCCACCCACCCCCATTGAGAAGGCAAGTAATTCAACATAGGTTTTACATGTGTAGTCATGCAAAAGACTTCTATACCAGTCATGTTGTAAAAGACTATATTTTCCCTCCATCCTCTCCTGACCCCCATTTATTCTATTCTCTCTTTTGACCCTATCCCTTCTCAAAAGTGTTTACTTCTAATTACCCCTTCCTTCCATTTACCCTTTCCTTCTATCATCCCCCCACCTCCTGCTTATTATCCCCTTTTCCCCTACTTTTCTGTAGTGTAGATAAATTTTCATACCAAATCCAGTGTGCTTGTTAGTCCCTACTTAAGCCAAATGTGATGAGAGCAAGGTTCACTCATTCCCTCTCACATCCCCCTTCTTCCCCTTCATTTAAAAAACTTCTCCTTGCCTCTTTTATGTGAAAGACAATTTACCCCCATTCCACTTCTCCCTTTCTCCTTCTCCCAATATATTCCTTTCTCACCCCTTAATTTTATTTTTTACATAACATCCCTTCACTTTCAACTTGCCCTGTGCCCTCTGTCTACATATACAATGCCTCCAACTACTCTAACACTGAGAGAAGTCTCAAGAGTTACAAATATTATCTTTCCATGTAGGAATGTAAACAGTTCAACTTTGATAAGTCCCTTATGAGTTCTCCTTGCTGTTTACCTTTTCATGGTTTTCTTGATTCTTGTATTTGAAAGTCAAATTTTCTATTCAGCTCTGGTCTTTTCATCAAGAGTGCTTGGAAGTCCATTCATGGAATAACCATTTTTCCCCTGCAGTATTATACCCAATTTTGTGGGTAAGTGATTCTTGGGTTTAATCCTAGCTCCTTTGACCTCTGGAATATCATATTCCAAGTCTTCTGATCCCTTAATGTAGAAGCTACTAGATCTTGTGTTATCCTGATTGTGTTTCCACAACACTTAAATTGTTTCTTTCCTGCTGCTTGCAATACTTTTTCCTTGACCTGAGAGCTCTGGAATTTAACTATAATATTCCTAGGAGTTTTATTTTGGGGATCTCTTTCAGAAGGTTATTGGTGGATTCTTTCACTATCTATTTTACCTTTGAGTTCTAGAGTATCAGGGCAATTTTGCTTGATAATTTCATGAAAGATAATGTCTAGTCTTTTTTTGATCATAGCTTTCAGGTAGTTCAATAATTTTTAAATTATCTCTCCTGGATCTATTTCCAGGTCAGTTGTTTTTACAATGAGATATTTCACATCTTCTGCTATTTTTTCATTCTTTTGGCTTTGTTTTATAATGTTTTGATTTTTCATTAAGTCATTAGTTTCCATCTGCTCCATTCTAATTTTGAAGGAATTATTTTCTTCAGTGAGCTTTTGGACCTCCTTTTCCATTTGGCCAATTCTGCTTTTTAAGGTATTATTTTCTTCATTGACTTTGTAGACCTCTTTTGCCATTTGGGTTAGTCTATTTCTTAAGGTATAATTTTCTTAGCATTTTTTGGTCCTCTTTAGCAAGCAGTTAACTTATTTTTCATGATTTTCTCTCATCACTCTCATTTCTCTTCCCAATTTTTCTTCTGCCTCTCCTCTTTGATTTTCAAAATCCTTTTTGAGCTCATCCATGACCTAAGACCAATTCACCTTTTTCTTAGAGGCTTTGAATGTAGGAATTTGGATTTAGTTGTCTCCTTCTGGTTTTTTGTTTTGATCTTCCTTGTCAGCAAATTAAGATTCTATAGTCTGATTCTTTTTCCTGTTTTTGCTCATTTCGTTGGCCAGTTACTGGACTTTTGAGCTCTTTGTCAAAGTAGTCTTCTGCTTCCAGTGGGGGTGGGGGGATGTACTATCACCTGCTTGATTCTCCCATAACCTGTGGTCTTAGAGCTCCAGAAACAGCTGCTGCCACTCTCCCTGCTGCTGCTCTAGCTGCTACTGTCTCCTCCATCCACTTGCTGCCCTGGGGTTAGAGCCAGACCACTCTACTCTCTAACATAGGTCTGACAGGTTTTTTCAATTGACCTTTCAATTTGTCCTCTGTGTTTGGGGTCATGAAGTCTGGAAACCACCAGATGTTCCAGTCATTCAATCCCCCCAAGGCCTCCTCAGGTCCAGTCTATGAAGACTTGGAACATGTTGGACTTCACTCTGCTCCCAACTCAGTGCAATAGATGCTTCCTGTTGACTTTCCAGACTGTCTTGAGCTAGAGATTTGTTTCACTCTGTCATTCTGTGGGCTCTGCAGCTCCGGAGTTTGTTTAGAGTCATTTTTCATAGGTATTTGGCTAGGTTTGTGAGGGAGAGCTCTAGCAAGTCCCTGCTTGTACTCTGCCATCTTGGCTCAGCCCCACAGATATACTTTTTAAAAGGTAATATCAAGTACCGAACACAAAACTCCAGACATGGACTGAATAGAGCTAGGCCCAAGGAATAGCAAGGGATGGATGTAGAGGAACATTTTCAGGCATTTACTTTCATTAATACCATGAGTTATATGAACTGCATAGATCCAGGAAAAAGGCATAAAGGTATTAACTTATCCCAAGTGCTTTTCTGTTTATTCTCCTTTGGGAAGCAGTGAGGATTCAGCTGTTCTATAAACACAGAAAACTATTTGGATCCCTAGCAAGGTACGTTGCCTGGTTACTTAATTTTCAAGCATCCCAGAGTGTTTTTGTTTTGCAAGGGAGCCTCAGTCTTAGGACAGCATTCTAAATCTAGAGGACTGATTAAGTTAAATCCCTAAGGAAGGTGGAGGACATTGTATATATGAGTGGATTGTTTTACTACAGTATCCAGCAATAATAATTGCTTTCTTTCTCTTTTTAGAAGCTGCACATCTAAGGCAGTCCAATAAGTTTGGGGGACTATACAAATTTGGAAGATAGATACAGTCCAAAAAGGGAAACTTGTCTTAATTTCTTATGAATTCACCTAAAAGTCTTTAGAGTGTTTTGTTTATCAAATTAAATAAAGCCATTCTATATTGGATGTTTTGATAGTCTGATTGCTTACATGATAGCTAAGGACCTTTGTCCATTCATTGTGAACTCACCAATTTGAGGTTATGGATGCTATCTTAGAAAAACTTGGAGAGAGGCAAAATAAAACGAATTCTAATATTCCCAGGGAAAAACTGTAATTCCAGCAAAATAACTCACATTTTGATGTTTTCATATGGAGTTATAACTTAAGGAGAGCGATATGTTATATGTCCCCAAATTAAACCCATAGGAACTCAGAGCTTTGATTTTTGTGCCATAGATGGCAAATAAAGTCTGGGGTGAGCAGGCAGGAATACCAGTATTTGGGAGACAATGTATTGTAGCAGAAGGATGGTCATATTTGGCTTCAGGAAGACCTGGATTTGAATCCTTCCTAAACTATTAGCTGTGTGACATTGGTTAAGTCACTTAACCTTTGAGTCTCACTTTCCTCAGTTGTAAAATAGGACTAACAATATGGGTAGTACTTCCTCAAGGGATTATTTTGAAGGTTAGATGAGATAATATATGTAAAGCATTATCCAACTGTAAATTACTGTATAAACCTTAATATAATATTATTATATTGGAAAAATACAAAATGTTTTTTTCTAATTTCCTAAGCTACAATTTCTATACTAAAAGTTTTCTTTGCTGAAATCTATATTTTAATCTTCCACATATTTATATATTCTCATTTTCTAATAAAGATATTAGAAAATTAGAATAAAGATAATTGCCTAATCTCAGAGCATGCAGGAACCTTAGACGTCATCAAATTCTATAATACCTATTGTTTATATGGCACTTTACTATTGACAAAATTCATTATATTGTACTATATCCTATTATCTCATACCATATCATATCCTGTTATGCTATATTATGATATGTTGTGTCGTATAACATTGTATTGTATTATACTATATTTTATTGTGCTGTACTATACTATACTATAGTATACTACACAATAGCATCGTACACTATGCATTATGATACGATACAATGTGATATAAGATATGAGGCTCTGCTATACTATTTGATCCTGTCAGGCATGTGTTGCTATTATTGCCCATTTTACAGATGAGGAGACTGAAATGAGAGAGACTAAGAGATTATGAGTCACACATCATTTAACTACCTAAAGAGGGATTTTTAATCCCTTTAATCCCTTCAGAAAACACAGCTTCTGTGAAATAAGTTCAGAAGCCAGATTATAAGGGGTTAAGAAATTAAACAGGGGAGAGAAAGTGGAACCAACTCTCATAGATGGCCTTGTGAAGTTTAGTCACAAAGGACATGAGAAATGTAGAATGATAATGGGGTTTGAAGGATTAAGTGAGGGTTTTTTGAGGCTGGAGCAGATCAGGGGATATTGAAAATATAATTTACCTGTATTTTAGCTAAGTACTTGAGAAGGTATCTCATGATATATTCCTCAGGGAACATGGAAGAATATGAACTAGAAAATAAAAGATGGGTTCAGAACTGATTAAATGACTGGACCCAAAACGTAAGCATTAGTGGAGCAGTGTCAATTTGGAAAAAAGTTTATAATAGAGTGACTCCAGGGATCTCTGTTTTGTCCTATGCTATTTACATCTCTCCCTTCCCCCTGGCTTAAGTAAACACAGAATTTTTATTCTTATTAAAATGACATGTGACTCAAAGCTAGGTGGCAAAGGGACCAAAATGGAGCACAGTGTCAGACTCCAAAAATATTACAAAAATCTGTTAAATGAGAATGAGCAAGCATAATGCTAATAATAAATAACATGAGGCTTTCAAAGTGATATATAATATTAATATATAAAATATACATGTGTATGTCATGTATCATATATCACATATATTTCTTATGTATATTATATATGTATAAATGCTATGTTTTACATATATATAATTATGTATAAATATGCTAGGTTTTTTTATTAATATAGGAAACTGCCAGTGATAAAATTTACCCTATCAATGTAGAATAACACCTGCTCTGCAATATCCCTACTCTCTTAGAATCACTGAGATTTGCCTGGATTACTGAGAGATTAAATAACATGCCTACAGTCACACAAGCAATATACATCAGAAGTGCAGTCATAACACCAGTCTACTTAACTGTGAGGAAGGTTGACTTCCAGTGTGCTATATTGTCTCAAGATAAAATTTAATAGGGAACATGTAACACATTACATTTTTATTCAAAAATAAGTACCACAAGTACAAGACAGTGCAGGGACAACTAGATAGAAGGGCATCTAAAAAAAATTAGTGATTTTTATTGGATTGCAAGATCAAATGTGTTTCAGTACTGTAACGTGGAATCTACAAAGACCTAAAGAGATTTTAAACTGCATTCATTCCAAAAGTTACAATGTCCAGGGATTCAGAGGCAATAACCCATTATACTCTGTTCTGTACAGATCACATAAAGAGTATGAGGTTTGACCAGGGAAGGGAAAAGTCAACCTAGGAAGTCACACAACAGTCACAGGAACAAAATTCTGAGAAACAGCAGTTCTAATCTGGAGGAAAAATAGAGGCTGCCTGAAGATACTGGTGGATGCACAGAGCAGTCATCAATTAAATGGGATTTTAAAGAGAGAAGTACAGAAGATTAAAATTTAGCCTAGCATACTTCTGGCTTCTGTGAGAGAAGGTTATGAGTGAAGAAATGGGAGAAGATATGTTTTCAACTGAGTAAGAAGGAAATCATGAATTTGCAAATCTTTAGACTTGTTAAGAAGTTCAGGGGACTGAATATGGGGGAGAAAATTTGGAAGAAACTGGGAAAATTTGAATCGCAATCTCCAGACTGAGATTCTACTTCTGACTTTAGTAAGAGAAGATTGATGGAAAATGAGCAGGATTAAGGAAGATTAATGAAATTTAGGAATAAATAGTCAAGGGGATGGAAAGGGGATGGTACCTGTCAAGACAAGGTAAGCATGGAAACACAAGTGCAAAAAACAGAGAGTCAAAACTAAACTAGTAGAATGGATTGGTAGGTAGGGCAAGCTTTTGAAATAGACAGGATGGGGTTGAGAGGAAAAAGAAAATTTATGTCTGTGAAGTTATTTAGACTAAAGAAAGTTCAGTGTGGCTCTTAGGTTATTAATAGGTAACAACTGATGGGCAAATTCTTAAATAAATGCCTGTGGGTAACCTATCCTCTTAAAGGAAAACAAACAAAATCAAGGCTGACAATGTTAATCAATAAGGAGAGCAGGGAGAAGTTTGTAGGGACTTGCTTTGATCGTGTGATGTTTTCATGTTTACCGCTCCCAGGTGACACATTTCTATATTCCAAGTACAGGCTTTCCTTCTAGAAAAGAAAAATATGATGGTACTTGAGAAATGCATCTCTCCCTTTCAAGTTATCTGGGACCTGATTAACAAAAAAAGAGAATTGAAGCAAGGTCAAAGGGGGAGAGGAGGAACCAGGGAAGGGGAGGTGAAATTTTAGCATTAGCAAGAGTTGGAGAGTGTAAAAATGTCATAAAGAGGAGGAGGGGAAGGAAAAGGGCAACTACACATTCAGCAACAGGTGTCTATTGAGTGTTTATTAGGTACCAGGTGATATGTGAAGCTTTGGGGATACAAGTACAAGGAAAATGAAAGATAATCCCTACCCTCAAAGCATTTACATTCTTATGGACAAACACAACATAGAAGAGATTTGAAAGAGACGGACGTTCCTGAAGGTATGGTATCAAAGTGCAGAAAGTCAGAAGCAGAATCAGGAGGGGAATAAATGTTGACTGAGCCCCTCCGCAAAGGAGAGGCTCTGGGAGGAACCCAACAGTGGAAGAAGGGGGCCAGCATGGCTAAAGGATGTTCCAGAGTGAGGTTTCAGGAGCTGTTTGTTACAAGGGTGAAAGTTGCCTGGTGAGAATGTCTCAGGGGTTGAGGAAAGTTCCAAGGTGAGACTGCTTCTGAAGCATGATGACAAAGTCAGAAAATTCAGAAGCTCATCCATGAGGGGAATATTTGGAGTTAAAAGAACAAATTTGAGACATCTTTTGAGAAGGGGGCTAGATTCTCTGAAGAGGATGTAGCTGTTTCTTTCCCTAAAGAATGACATAGAAGCTTCAGAAGCTATTTAGGTGTGACATCATCCAGTAAAGGTCTGAGGAAGAAAAGAGTAGTGATAGCTGGTGAATCCTTGATTAGGGTTACTGAGGCAACAATCTGTCAACCTGATAATAACACTAGAGAGATATGTCACGCTCCCTGGCATGTATCCAAGACTTAACAGAGAATTTCCCAAGATTTTTCAAAATAGATGCTAACTGAAATAAGAATGCCAAGTATTGCCAACATTAGTCAATATTACATTAGAAATCCTAGCAATAGCAATAAGCAAAGAAAAAGAAATAGAAGGAATTGTCACAGGGAATGAGGTAATAAAACCATCTCTGTTTACAGATGATATGATGATATACTTGGAAAATTCCAAAGATTCAATTAAAAATTAGTTGAAACAATCAATAATTTTAGCAAAGTAGCAGGATATAAAGTGAATCCATATAAATCATCAGCATACCTATATATCATAAACAAAATTCTGCAAGAAGAGATAACTCTAGAAAGTGCAAAATACCTGGGAGTATACCTGACAAAACAAAACAAAATCCAGGAACTATATAAACCAAATTATTAAAGAATTTATACAAATAAAATCAGATTTAAATAATTGGAAAATTATTAATTGTTCATGGGTAAGCAGGGCCAGTATAATAATAATGACAGTTTTACCTAAACTATATATTAAATTCCATCCCAATTCAATAACAAAAAAACCATTTTACTGAATTAGAAAAAATAATAGCAAAATTCATTAGAAAGAACAAAAAGTCAAAAGTATTAAAGGAACTAATGGAAAAAATGTTAAGGAAGAAGGTTTAACAATACAAAATCTTGAACTATACTATAAGGCAGTAGTTAGCAAAATCATCTAGTACTGACTAAAAAATGATAGGTAGAACAATGTAACAGGGTGGACATATAATTTAAAGCAGCAAATAAATATAGTAATCTTGTATTTGGCAAGTGTAAAGACTTAAGTTTGGGGATAAGAATTCATTATGGATAAAAAAAAATTTGTTGGGAAAGCTGGAAAGCAGCATGTCAGAAATTGGACATAGACCAATATCTTATACCATTTATCTAGATAAGGTCAAAAGGGATACAGGACCTAGATATAAAATGGGATATTACAAGAAAATTTGAAGAACCTGGAACATGTTGCTTATCAGACTTATGGATGGGTGAACAATTCATGAATAAACAAGAGATAGAGAGCAGAATAAAGTGGCTAATTTCAATTATGTGGCCAAGATCAGAAGAAAAGCAGAAAACTGGGAAACATTTTTATAGATAGTTTGTCACATAAAGGTCTCATATCTCAAATATATAAAGAACTTTGTCAAATCTCTAAGAATACAAGTTATTCTCCAATTGATAGTCTAAGGATATGAACAGGGAGTTTTCCAATGAAGAAATAAAAAACAATTTATAGTCATATGAAAAAATGCTCTAAATCATTAATGATTAGAGAAGTGCAAATTTAAAACAACCTTGAGATATCATTTTATACCTATCAGATTGGTTAAAATTATTGAAGGTGACATGTTGGAGGGGATAGAAAAAATTGGAACACCAATTCACTGTGGTGGAACTATGAATGATCCATCCATTTTAACGAGCAACCTGGAATTATTCCCAAAGACTTATTAAACTTCTGATACTCTTTCACCTAGTAATATCTTGACTAGGTCTATTTCCAAAGATGATTAGGAGAAAAGGAAAAGAACCTGCATGTTCTAAAGTTTTTATAATAGCTCTACAGTAGTGGTGGCAAAGAACTGGAAACTGGGGGGATGCCTGTCAACTGGGGAATGGCTAAACAAGTTGTGGTATGTTATCCTGAGGGAATGCTACTGTGCTATAAGAAATGATGAGCTCAGTGATTTTAGAAAAAAACATGGAAATATTTGTATGAAATAATGAAGAGCAAAGTAAGCAGAACCAAGAGAACATTGTGCATATTAATAACAATATTGTTTTAAGAACAACATTGAGCAACTAAGTCATTTTGACCATTATAAATACCCAAATTAACTACAAAGGAGATATATATTAAGAAAGATTCTATCTGCATCCAGAGAAAGAGCTGATAAATGGAAGTATATATAGAATGATTTTACATATACACACATATTTGTGTCTAATAGAACCATCTCTAGGGTAAAAATATGCATGATAAATTTATTATGTATTTAAAAGGAATAACAAGTTGTACATAATAGATTTGCAGTTTCATGGGCAATCATCTCTTATTCTACTGCGTTATGGAATTGCTTGTTTATTTCATAAATTAAAAATTATATATATGTATATATATACATATATACATATATACATATATATACGTATACATATACATACATATACATATATATACATATATATATATATATATATATATATATATATATATACACCCTAACTACCCACTTCTGGTGAGCTATATGGATACAAGGCATACGTACAAAAGTAACTATAAAAAAGCATTACCGAAGATCTTTTATTAAGATCCTGAAAACGTTAAGGTTACACATTATGTTTTTCTGACAGATGCCCATTGAATAGAAAGAATACATAAGGGAAAAAAGCATGATATGGAAAGTTGCATCTGAGAAAGGAGAATAGCTAGCTGTTTCAATAGGTAGATCGCTAGTCCTGGAGTCAGGAAAGCCAATCTTCCTGAGTTCAAATGTGGCCTCAGACACTTGCTAATTATGCGACCCTGAGCAAGCCACTTAACCCTGTTTGTCTCAGTTTCCTCATCTGTAAAATGAACTGAAGAAGGAAAAGTCAAACTACTCTGGTATCTTTGCCAAGAAAGCCCTAAATAAAGTCAGACATGACTGAACAACAACATCTGAAGATTGGATTTGGATTTCTGGACCACAGCTTTAAATATAAGGAAGACAGCATTTAGTTCAAGGTTGGAGTGTACCTAACAAAAGCTAGTAAAAACTATATTTATAATACATTTTGGAAATCTGATCAATAGCACTTGAAAATTAAAAGGTTGGCAGAGGAATAAAATTGACTGTGTATACGTACTGGGACAACTACAGTGAAGGAAGAATAGCTCCCAAGATTTACCAGAATCACTCAGAAGTCACAGGAAGTCAAATCCAAAAAAGGAACCAAATACACTCAAGATTAAGGGACCAGAAAAGAGAACTAGAGGCTCTTTGTATTTAGTCTTATTAAATTTATCCCAGTGGTGTAGCCTGTTAAGATTTTTTGGATTCAGATCCTAGGTTTGCTATCCCTCCTCAATTTATGGCATCTGCAGACTTGGTAAGTCTGGCATCTATTGATTTTTTTTCAAAGTTATTGACAAAAACATTTGACAGAGTAGGCACAAGTCAAGATTTTGGGGACACTGAACTAGAAAACCAGTCTTAAGTTGACTTGGATCTTTTAATGACATCTTAAAATCTAGCCACGCAATCAGTTCTAAACAGAAATAATTGAAACTTCATTTTTCCAACATATATTTATCCTTTCCACAAGAATAGCAAGAGATACTTTATTGAATACTTTGCACAATCTAGGTAAACTATATTTGTAGTACCTTCCTAATTTATAATCTGGTCAAAAAAAGTAAATAATGTTCATCTGGGATATCCTACTCTTGAAGGAATCATGTTGCTTTCGGTGCTTGCTGCTACCTTTTCTAGAAGTTCACTCTTCTGAAAATACTATTATATACTCTACAATTTCCCCAGAAATTGAAGTCAAACTCACAGACCTATAGTTAGCAAATTCTGTTCTCTCCTCCCCTTCTTCTTTTGAAAATTGGGGCATTTGCCCTTCTCCAATACTCTGGCAGCTCTCCTGTTCTCCACCATCTTTCACATTTCACTTGATAGAGTTTCAATAGTCATAGCCTTCCATTCTTGTAATAACTGGCAATGAAATTCATCTGGGCCAGGTAACTTGATTATATCACAAAGCAGCTAATTACTCTGTTACAAAACTTTAGCATATCTACTGGCATTCAGACAAGATTTTGCCACATAATTTTTGCATTCATTATGTTACTTTTTCTCTTTTCTTTAAAAAAATATTTTGCACTTAATAATCATAAAGATTTCAATATAAAAAGAACAAAATGTTGCATAAAGTATTTTATACATAATTTGTTTTTAAATGTATATCAAATTTAACAAATTAGTTACAAAAATATCTTTTTGGGAGGGGGAAGGATACAGGAGGAGATTTAGGCAATGTAAAAACAACCCCATCCCAAAATCAATAAAATGTGTTAATAAAAAATTGCCCCATTGGATCACCTTTTTGAACTTCATTTTTTTCCTTCCTGTTTTTAAAAATTTTACCTATGTGTTTTTTTGTTTGCATCTCTATCACTAAGCTTTGAGTCATGCCTACCTCAAAAATGACAATCTCTACCTTTTAATATAATTATAGTGAAGCAAAATTTTTAAAAAGCCATTGGCCAAATCTGAAAAAGTATGTTTCATTTATCTTTTATTTTTCCTTGCTTCCATCTTTAGCACATTGTTTCTAAAACTTAAATTGAGATGTGCATGGTGGCACAGACCTGTAATCCTAGTTATTGGGGAGGCTGACACTGGTAGATCTCTTAAGCTCTGGAATTTTGAGCTCCAATTGGGTGAGCCAGTTGAGTATGAATCCAGCATAGTGAGCCCCTGGAAGAGAGTGGCCACCAGATCACCTAAGGAGAGATGATCTGACCCATGTCAGAAACAGAACAGGTTGATGTTCTTGTGCTGATTAGATTTGGATAAAGCCCTCTAATAGTGCCTGCACCTCCAACCTGGGTAAGATAGAGAGACCTAGTTTTTGAAAATAAATAAATAAAAGCTGAGTTGATCAGTTAGTTCTCTGCATATCTATTTCAACCTCCAGAAAATTCATTTTTTTTCCTCCTCATAAGGATCATTTCCCTTTTGTATCTTCAGGATTTTATTCTTGAGAACAAACTATCCCTCCTCAGCTGAAATAAGTCCATAGAATTCAACCTTTTCTTCTCCTGAAGGAATACCTTGCCTCTGACTTACTGAGAAGATTGAGACCATCCATCATATACTCTTTCATCTGTCTTCTTCCACATATCAAAGTCCTTCAGCATCTCCACCAAACCTGTTACCCTTTCCCACTAGTCTCAGAGAATGAGGTAACATCTACTTGCACCCTTGGCTCAACCCTGTCTCCTCCAATATTTTCCTCCATTGTTCAATTCTTCTCTCCTCCATTTTCATTCTCTTCCCTTCTATTAGCTCTGCTAGCTACCCTTATAAACATGAACTAGACTCCCATCCAAAAAAGTCCTTCCATTTTTTGTGTCATCCCAAGTTTTCATCCTTCCTCTCTCATCTAGTATACTATCAAAGTTCTAGAAAGAGTAGTCTGACTACACTTAACACCTCTTCCACTAACTCTTCAGTTACCTAAATATTGGTTACTGGTCCTATCATTTTACTTAGATTACTTAGATCTATTAGATTTAGCCCTATAATTAGCCCTAGAGACAATATTGCACAACTCAGCTTGCTCATTTTCAGATAAGGAAACTGAGGCCCAAGAATATTAAGTGCTTTGCCCAAAGACAGGATTCAATTTTCTTACTCCAAATTTAGCCTCTCCACTATATCCAAAATTACTCTCTAAATTTTATTTTTTCTAATAAGCTTTGAGACTAGTTCACTGTTCATCTCTTAGCTGATATAAAACTATTCCACCAGTAATTAGACAATGACCCTTCATTGCTAAATACAATCACCTCTTCTCAGTCCTCAGTCTCCTTGGCTTCTCTGTAGTTTCCCACTGGAATGTGTCTCTGCCTCTCATAATTGCTATTATCCTTCAAGGTTCAATTCAGTTACCATTTTCTCTAAGAAGCCTTCCTCTGATCAATCCAGCTATAAGCACTATGTACCTTCTCAAATTATCTTGTCTGATAGGTATTAGAATATAAATTGTATATCTCTTCACAGGGAACAGAAGCTCTTTGATAACAGGGACCGTTTTGCTTTTCTCTATGTATTTCCAGCATATAGCACAGTTTCTGGCACATATTAGGCACTTGACAGATGTTTGTTTAATTTAATTCAATACTACTCCTTACAGATCAGGATGAAAAATGATACAGTTCACTTTCTACATAGATGTCTGAGTAACGGAAGTGAGTCTGGGGTTAAGATTACAGTGTCTAAAAAGTACCACTAAGTTATCTGGAATTTGCTAAAAATCCTATAAATCTCAGAAATATTTTAGAAAAAAATATTCTATGAAACCCTCAAACACCTAGTGTTAACTCCTGACCAAGGTTCCAGTGAGGTCACAGAAGTAGCAGTGAGCCAGCCTTCAGGTTTTGGCCATGTTCCTAACAACTTCTTTGTTTTCTTTGGCTCTGGAGGGAGCATATTGGATCACTTCCAACACTGAGATTCTTGTGACTCTGATTAGATGATCTCTGCTGTCATTTTACAAAGGTTTAATTGCATTGACATATTCCTTCAGGCTTTTACTGGAGCCACCTACCAAGACCATGACTGCAGTTTGAGGAGGCCACCACCAGATGGCTCATTTTTATTCTTGTAGGATAGGATGGCCAACTCTATTGCTTGCAGCTTTTTAGATTACTGAAAACATATTTGTGTCACCAGTCTTTAATGAGTTTCTCCAAAGTTCTTATTTGATAAATTTCTGTAGTTTATAATTTCAAATATATTTGGCTTCTACCAGCACTTCTTTCACTTGTGATCTGCTAGAGGAACTAGAAATTTATCCTGGAAAATATGAAAATGTTGGCAGAGGACATGATCACTGTTTTCATTTTCTGTCATATGAGAAAGTGACTGGGCACATCCTACTTGACCCAAAAGACTATAGTTAGGAGAAATGGGTAGAAGGTATAGAGAGACAAATTTAGGATTAATGGAAAGGAAAAGTAACTATCAATTAGAGGTGTCTAAAAGTAAAACTGGCTGCTTCAAAAGGTAATATAATATTTGATATGTGATACAATATAATAATAAAAGGTAATTCCCTTTACTAGAAATGTCCAAGGAGAGCTTAGGTGACTATTCTCCAGGAGAACACAAATGTGTGGTACATTTTGAAAATCCTGGCCCAAATCTGTGATTTTTTTTCCAGTGTAGAGAACTGCTAGTGTAGAGACCTACTACTACTATGCAAATCAGTAATAATTCCGCAATTTATAGTTTCAGGGATTTACTCATGAGCACATAGTAAGTATTTAAAAAGTGTTTGTTGCATTAAGTTGACACTAACAGAGAGAATTCCTATACAATTTATAAATGAAGGACTTGTTTCACAATGGTGAGAATAGTGGAGTCGAAGACTCTAAGACCTGGGTAACATTAGCCTCCTTGGTATTCTACAAACAAGGTGCTTCATCTCTTCTCTGGGAAATTTTCTCTGGTTCTCTCCCATGGCTGGAATATTCTCACTCCTCATCTCTGTATCCTGGTTTATCTGACTTCCTTTAATTCTGAGCTAAAAATCCCATCTCCTACAGAAAGCCTTTCCCAACCCCTTTAATTCCTGTGACTTCCTTTTTTAAAGTATTTCCCTTTTATCCTGCATATAGCTTGTTTGTATTGGTCTCCTCTACTAGGTTGTAAACTTCTTGAGAGTAGGGTCTTTTGCCCTTTTGTATTTTAAACACTTAGGATTGATCCCAAAATACAGTGTGCATTTAATACATGTTTATTTACCGACTTCCTGGTTAGTGTGTCGAAAAGGAAATAAAGTTAAACCAAAATAATCTGTTTCTTTCTTATCAAACAAAACTGGATTTTTTTTTTTTTTGATAATCATTATTTTGCTTTCTGGATGTTTACTAACCTTTTCTTTAATGACATCCTAAACTTTTGCTAGGAATCAAAGTTGAACTCAACAAACTACTCTTGACAGATAACATTCTCTTCCTTTTGGGTAAAGTCAGGACCATATTTGCTTTGTCCAATTTCACAATAACTCTCCCAATTTTCCAGTCTTTCAAATATCATTTTTTTCAGTTAAAGTTTACCATTAGTTATGCCCATGAACATTCCAATTAAGTAATGTTCTTTCTTCCACTTTGTTTTGCTCTGAAAGATATCTATCAACTTTTATTTACCATAGTCACTTCTTAAGTATTTATTATTCACAGAGCACTGTGATGGGAGCTGAGAAAGATATAAAATTTGGATAAAATATGGTCCTTGCCCTCATGAAACTTACAACCCACATACAGTGTTCAATAGGATTTTTTTTCTTTATAAAAATCAATGTTTTGTTGGGGGATGAAACTGACAAAATGAAAAAAGAGATTTGTTTCTACTAAGGGAAGAATCATAAAATCTCAGAGTTCTTCTATGAAGAAGAAACATGAGAATCCATCTAGTTCAATCAGTACCTCTCCAGGAAGCCCTTCTATAAGATGCCAGACAATTACTCATCTAGTGACTTCCTGAATACCTCCAGTGATTGGGACCATATTTCTTTCTGGGGCAGCCCATTCTACTTTTGGACAGCTTGAATTATAAGAAGTTGCCCCCAACCCCTTCATTGAAAAAGAACTTGTATTTCTGAAATTTCCAGATATTGCTCCTTCTTTTGAGACTAAGAAGAAAAAAAGCAGACTTATTTTATACACCATAGTCCTTCAAATCCTTATTAAAAAGTGACAATGTCCCACCTACATATTCTTTTCTAGCAGGCTAAATATCTTCAGTGCTCATAATAGATCTTCTTATGACCTGATCTTGAGCTCTCTCACCATCCAGGCAGCCCTTCCCTGTCCATGGTACTCACTTAATATCCTGGTCTATTCCACATTTTTTTTCAGTTGCTTGGTTGAGAAGAGAGAAAGCATAATTGCACATGACACAAAGTCAGAAAAGAAAGTGAACACATTGGATAACAGAGCAAGGATCCAAAACAATCAATAGTTTAGAATGATGGGATGAATATAGGAAGACATAATTTAATAGAGATAATTAATTGTGATCTGTGATTCAAATAGCAACTGTACAAGTACACAGTAGGGGAAACATTTCTAGACAATAGTTTCTTTGAAAAAGATCTTGGAATTTGAATATCTAGATTCCTAATATGAATCAGTAATACTTTGTAGATGTAAAATTGAATTAAAAAACTAACTCAAACTTCAGTGCACAACCTATAAATCAAGGTCCTCCTAGAATTCTACATTTACAGAGACTGAGTTCCTATGATGGGAAGTTTGACCCAAAATGATCAATTTATCTTCCTTTGGCTTCTTGCCTCAACCTAGATTAATCCAGGAAAATTTCCAAAATAAAACTTATGTATAGATCATATTTAGGGTGTACCAAATGTGGAAGGACAGGTCTCTAAATCCTGAACAGATATTGAACATATAATATGGTTATTTGGTAAAGGACAGCTTTTATATCACATCTCAGAAAATGTACAAGATGATAAATACTCATAGTAGTCCATGAACAAATACTGTTCATGGAAAGAAGAGAGGAGCAACACAAGAAAAGACAGTGTCTCTGCCTATGGAAGGGCAGGACTCTGGTAAGGATTCTTCCATAACTCTAGATCTGAGCTGGGCTAGAGCAGAAGTCTAGCCACACATGCTATAGACCATCTCTGTCCAGTAGTCTTGCTTCTTGTATCCCTACTGTACCTTGTACTCTTTTGGATAGCTTCCAAGCAACCCATAATAAGATTGAATGAATGACTTCATCCCATTTCTACTATACTATAGTTTCCAATGCAGTTGACTTTGGCCAATATTACCTCCAATGACAATTCGCCATTCTTGAATGGAGAAGAGGATATGGGAAAATGGTGAGAACGGTTCCTTTCTCCTTCCTACAAATTTGAATTCCTCTCCCCAGACCAAATGCAAAGGGACTACTGAACCCAGAGAGAATTTACACTTACCAATCACTATTCATCTCAGGATGATCTCATAGCACTTCATGGTGCTCATTAATGCAAAATGTAGTCAGGGAAGGTCAGGAGCAAGAAAAAAGAAGACTGCATTAGAGCCCTTTTCAATGTTTAGTGCTTCTCTTTCTCATTTATAATATACTCTCTTAAAAGCCTTGTGATGGAAAGTTTTCAAAGTGGCACCCAAACAAAGGCAAACATCTATTTTATTTGTGGAGACTAAAACTCATGGGAAAAGCTGACTTTGGTATAAAAAATATAGCTTGTCTATTTGACTTTACATTATGGGTAGAATTCAAAAAAGCTCACAGGAAAGACCCAAGAGAAGCTGAGCTAGATACACAGTTTAATAGGCTTTTTCAAAGAGTAACAGAGTCCCCACTAAGCATTGCAGTTGCAAATCCTCTTAGCTCTGGCCCACCTCAGATACCTAGGGGAATCATTCATTCACTCTATTCATCAACTTGTTCCCAAACCCCTGGATACTGAAGACAAATGGAGTCAGGAAAGTGTCACTCTGAATCTCTTTCAATTGGACATTTGTCTACCTGGAGATCAACCACCAGGAAGTAAAAGCTCCATCAGAAGCACACCTGGGACAAGAGGGCAGAGAGCCACTCTAACAAACCAACCACTCTAAATTCTTTTTCAAATGCTGAGCTACATTAGCATATTCAGTGTATTAGTGCTTAAGTTCTGCTGAAGGAGACATATTCTCCCTCTCTCTCTCTCTCTCTCTCTCTCTCTCTCTCTCTCTCTCTCTCTCTCTCTCTCTCTCTCTCATATTCTCTCTCTCTCTCTCTCTCTGCTTTCTTGTGCTTCTCTCCTTTCCTCTCCTCTCCTCTCCTGTTCTCTCCTCTCCTCCTTTTCCCTTCATTTTCACCTTCCCCTACCTCTTTTCTTTCCCCTAAAGTACAAGTATAATGCTCACATTTTCATTCCTATTTTGCTACTTCCCCCCAAACTCACTCCTACCTAGCTCATCTATTTCATAATACATTTAACTGTGCCATCTGGAACCCTTGCCCTGTTCTTAAAAAACTTGCTACCACCTCAGATTTTCCAAACAATATTCCTCCCACCTCCTCACTTCACAGAAACCTGGTTTTCCCTGAGAACTTCACATATCATGCAATCTTACCTATGGAAGGCCACTCTTTATTACATTCCCTGAGCTTATAAGATTGTGTGCATGGGGGTTCAAGAGGACTAGTACTTCTTGAAGGTACTTGTGAGGGTTTGTTGAGCCCTTTTCAGGCTGCTTGTCCACCTGCTACCAGCTCTCATTATGGCTCTAAGAAGCTGTAGTATGTGCAGGAGCCAAGTCCCAGGAAAACCCTCTTAGCAGATGGGCCAAATCAGATTGAGGGTAACCAAAAGGCTTAAAATTGTAGGTGAGATAGGGGGATGTCTACCCCAAACATATAAAGACTTCCCTGGCAGAATAGATAGAAAAAGATAATTTATTCCAGGCAGAGTCAAGATAGTGGAGTAAAAGCAGGTACTTCTAGAGCTCTCTCTGACAAACTCAGTCAAATGCCTGTTAAAAATGAATCTAAACAAATTTTGGAGCTTCAGAGCCCACAGAATGACAGAGTGAAGCTAATCTCCAGCCCAAGATAGCCTGTAAGGTCAACAGGAAGCATCTATGGAGGTGGGATGGGAGTAAAATGCAGTCCAGCATGGGTCATGCAAAACATATGGGACCTGAGCAGGGCTTGGGGGGACAGAATCTCTGCACCTGTGATGGGTTCCAGACTTCACAATGGCAAAACACTGAAGAAAAATTGGAAGATCAGTGGAAAAACCCTATCTGACCTATGTGAGAGAGTAGAGTGATCTGGCCCTAGTCCCTGGATGGGGTGGAGGGGGTGGAGTAGCCTGCAGCAGCCACAGGGCAGCTACTGTCACTGTTTCTGGCGCTGTAAGCCTATAGCTTGCAGAGGATCTAGCAGCAGACAGTATATCCCCCCCCCCCATCCCCACTGGAAGCAGAGAACTACCTTGACAAAGAGATCAAAAGTCAAGCAAATGGCTGGGGAAGTGAGCAAAAACCACCAAAAGAATCAGACTATGGAATCTTACTGTGGTGACAAGTAAGACCAAAATATACAAGCAGAAGAAGACAACAAAGCCAAAGCTCCCACATCCAAAACCTCCAAAATAATATGAATTGGTCTCAGGCCATGGAAGCACTGAAAAGGATTTTGAAAATTAAATAAAAGAAGTAGAAGAAAAATTGAGAAGAGAAATGAGAGTGAAGCAAGAAAAACATGAAAAACAAGTCAACTACTTGCTAAAGGGGACTTAAAAATGCTGAAGAAAATAAAACGTTAAAAAAAAGACTAATCTAAATGGAAAAAGAGAGTCAAAAAGCCAAAGAGGAGAAGAATGCATTAAAAAGCAGACTGGCCAGTTGGAAAAGGAGGTCCAAAAGCTCACTGAACAAAATAATTCCTTCAAAATTAGAATGGAGCAGATAGAAGCTAATGACTTTATGAAAAATGAAGAAATTATAAAACAAAATCAAAGGAATGAAAAAATTACAATATCTCATTGGAAAAACAGCTCACTAGGAAAACAGATCCAAGAGAGACAATTAAAAATTATTGGATTACCTGAAAGCCGTGATCAGAAAAAGAGCCTAGACATCCTCGTGCAAGAAATTATCAAGGAAAACTGCCCTGATATTATAGAAACAGAGAATAAAAGAGATACCTCACCAATCACCTCCTGAAAAAGATCCCAAAAAGAATACTCCCAGGAATATTGTAGCCAAATTCCAGAAGTCCCAGATCAAGGAGAAAATATTACAAACAGCAAGAAAGAAATAATTTAAGTATTGTGGAAACACAATCGGGATAACACAAGATCTAGCAACTTCTACATTAAGGGATCAGAGAGCTTGGAATATGATATTCCAGAGGTCAAAGGAACTAGAATTAAAACCAAGAATACCCTACTTAGCAAAATTGAGTATAATACTTGCGGGGGAAAAATGATCATTCAATGAATAGAGGACTATCAAGTATTCTTGATGAAAAGACCAGAGCTGAATAGAAAATTTGACTTTCAAACACAAGAATCAAGAGAAACATGGAAAGGTAAACAGGAAAGAGAAATCATAAGGGACTTACTAACGTTGAACTGTTTACATTCCTACATGGAAAGATATTTGTAACTCTTGAGACTTTTCTCAGTATTTAGGTAGTTGGAGGGATTATATACAGACAGAGGGCACAGGGTGAGTTGAATATGAAGAGATAATATCTAAAACAATAAAGTTAAGGGGTAATAGAGGACTATATTGGGAGAAGAAAAGTGAGAAATAGAATGGGATAAATTATCTCTCACATAAAAGAGGCAAGAAAAAGTTTTTTCAGTGGAGGAGAAGAGGGGGTGAGAGGGAAAGAGTGAACCTTACTTTCATCAGATTTAGCTTAAGGAGGGAATAACATATTGTAACAGTAATTTTAAATGGGGAGATCTTTCTCATTCATGAATAGGCCCATATGACATGCCTGGGTCACATAAGTCTGAGTCACATAGAGCTTGTGGTGGGAGGAGTTTGCTAAATGGGTGGAACAGGAAGAGGCAGAGGTAGAGCAGTGCTGAGAGGAAGTTAGCCTTGAGAGCAGTTATAGGTACAAAGGATGCAGGCTGCTGTCTAGCATGTGTGAAAGAGCTTGTTTATGATTTGTTTAATGGAGCTGGTTTGTGGGAGGCTCAGCAGGGGGAAGGCTTGGGGATGGTGTTGTTCCCTGCATTGTTATTGTGTATAGATTTTTGTTGCTGTGTTGTATTTGGCTTTCTGGTGTCTGAATAAATGTTTTGGTTCTGCCTTCCATGTGGATGGTCTGTGGCATTCCATGATTCAGAATTGTACTGGGATATTCATGGTCACCATAGGTGCTGTGTATATTACACTGGTGCTACACATGCACACTCAATTTGGTATGAAAGTTTATCTTACACTACAGGAAAGTAGAGAGGAAGAGTTAAACGGGGGTTGGGGGAAAGATAGAAGGGAGGGCAAAAGGGAGAAGGGGGTAATTAGAAGAAAACACTTTTGAGGAGGGACAGGGTTAAAAGAGAGAATAGAATGAATGGAGGGCAGGATAAGATGGAGGGAAATATAGTTAGCCTTTCATAACATGACTATCATGAAAGTGTTTTGCATGACTACACATGTATAACATATTGAATTACTTGCCTTCTCAATGGGGTGGGTGGGGAGGGAGGAAGGGAGAGAAGTTGGAACTCAAAGTTTTAAAAACAAATGTTCAAAATTGTTTTTTTATGTGCAACTGGAAAATAAGACATATGGGCAATGGGGAGTAGAAATCTTTCTTGCCTTACAAAAAAGTAGAGGGAAAGGGCATAAGAGAAAGGAGGGGTATGATAAAAGAGAGGGCAGACTGGGGGAAGGGGTAATCAGAATGCATCCTCTCTTGGGATAGGTGGAGGGGAGAGATGAGGAGAAAATTAGTAACTCAAAATCTTGTGGAAGTGAATGTTAAAAATGAAATATAAATTAATTAATAAAAAAGGCAGAAAAAAGAATAATTTTTTCCGCTGACTATGAAAGCGGCTGAAGCAGGGGCTGTGGAACAGTTAGAGCTTGGTCAGACATGAAAGATGCCAAGGTCATTCAGTACAACCTGGACATTGCTAGTCATCCTGACTTGTATCTTGCCACTGAACTTCTACGACTCTGGAAGATAGAGTGAGGCGGATCACTCTGTGCAGCTCTGACTCAATCAAATCCAATTCACATGCAAGTCAACATTCCATGATGTCATTGGTCATATTTGAAAATAAGCATGAACAACAACAGGATCAAAATAAAGTGTGGGCATATATGTTACTTCCCACTGCTTCTTTCGGTTTATTGCTCTATCCCTTTACATCAATCCATGCATACCACCCTCTTGCTATCTTTGTCATTGTCAATACCAATCTCCAAATGATTCTTTCAGATCTTTTTTTCATACAAATTTATTTATTTTCAGTTATTAACATCCACTTCCACAAAATTTTGAATTTCAAATTTTCTCCACATCACCCTTTTATCCTCACCCCAGGACAGTGTGCATTCTGATTGCCCTTTCCTCCAATCTACCCTCCCTTCTATCAACAACCCCTCCCCCCCTTATCCCCTTCCCTTCTATTTTCCTGTAGGGTAAGATAGATTTCTATACTCCATTGTTTATATATCTTATTTCCTGGTTACATGTTTAAAAAGCCTATAAAATTCATTTTTAAAGCTTTAAAGCATTTTCTCCCTTTCCCCCTCCCCACCCACACTCCTTGAGAAGGTAAGCAATGCAATAAAGGTTATGCATGTGTTGTCATGCAAAATACCTTCATAATAACAGTGATGTTGTGAAAGACTACATTTCCATCTCTCTTGCCCCACCATGCATCTATTCAATTCTCTCCTTTGACTTGTTCCTCTACCAGTGTTTGCTTCTGATTACCCCTTCTCCCAATTCCTTCTACTAACCCCCCTCTCCTATTCCCTTCCCCCACCCCACCTTCCTGTAGAGTAAGATAAACTTCCATTTCTAATTAAGTGTGTATGTTATTCCCTTCTGAAACCAAATTCAATGAAAGGAAGGCTCACTTATTCCCCCTCACCTTCCCCTTCTTCCCCTCCATTGTAAAAAGCTTTCTCTTGTCTCTTTAATGTGAGATGATTTACTACATTCTACTTCTCCCTTTCTCTTTATCCTAGTACATTCCTCTCAACCCTTAATTTTCTTTTTTAGATATCATCCCTTCATATTCAGCTCTCCCTGGGAGCTTTCTGTCTGTCTGTCTGTCTCTCTCCATACATACATACATATATACATACATATATATATACACACACACACACACACATATATATATATATATTTATGTACAAACACACACACACACACACTCACACACACACATCCCCTCCAACTATCCTAATACTGAGAAAGATCTTGTGAGTTACAAATAACATCTTTCCATGTAGGAATGTAAACAGTTCAACTTTAATAAATCTCTTATGATTTCTCTTTCCTGTTTACTTTTTCATGCTTCTCTTGATTCTTATATGTGAAAGGCAAATTTTCTATTCTGCTCTGGTCTGTTCAACAAGAATGCTTGGAAGTTATTTTTTCTAGCTCTAGAAAATAATTCTCTGGCAGTTTGATTGGTATGTCACTGAATAAGTAAAGTAATTTAGGTAGAATTGTCATTTTTATTATATTAGCTCAGTCTACCCACAAGCAACTGGTGTTTTTCCACTTACTGAGATCTGACTTTATATGTGAGAAAAGTATTTTGCAATTGTGTTCATATAGTCCCAGAGTTTATTTTGGCAGGTAGACTCCCAGATATTTTAAGTGTCTACTGTAGTTTTAAATGGGATTTCTCTTTCTATCTCTTGCTGTTGGGCTTGCTAGTAATATATAGAAATGCATATGATTTATGTGGGTTTATTTTGTAACCTGCAAATTTGCTGAAGTTGTTTATTATTTTAAGTAGTTTTCTTACTTGATTCTCTAGGATTCTCTAAGTATATCATCATATCATCTGCAAAGAGTGATTGCTTAGTTTATTCTTTGCCTATTCTAATTACTTCAATTTCTTTATCCCAAAGCGATCATAAAAATGGGAAAAGGTCCTATTTTGGGCAGCTTTCTTTGTGGTGGCAATGAACTGGAAATTGGGGGGATGCCCATCAATTAGGGAATGACTGAACAAATTATGGTATATGAATGTAAGGAAATATTATTGTGCTATAAGAAATGATGAACAGGAGGACTTCAGAGAGGCCTGGAGGGACTTATATGAAATCATGCAGAGTGAAATGAATAGAACCAGGAGAACACTACACAGTATCAGTCACAGTGTGTAAGGACTGTTTCTGGTAGACCTAGTACTTCACAGCAGTGCAAGCACCTAAAACATTCCCAAAGGACTCTTGAGGCAAAATGCTATCCATATCCAGAAAAAGAAGTATGAAATCACAATGGAGAATATTTTTTCTTGTGTTATGTTTTTTTTTTTTTTTTGGTTTGCTTTTTCTCATGGTTTCTCCCATTAGTTTTGATTCTTCTATGCAACGTGGCTAATGTGAAAATGTGGTTAATAAGAATATATGTGTAGAACCCATATAAGACAGCATGCTATCATGGGGAGGGAGGGAGAGAAAATATAAGACTTATGGAAGTGATTGTGGAAAACTGAAAATAAATCAATAATTAAAAAAAAAAACTTAAAAAGAATGCTTGGAAGTCCTCTATTTCATTGAAGTTCCATTTTTCCCCTGAAGTATGATACTCAGCTTTTCTGGGTAGGTGATTCTTGGATTTAATTCTATCTCCTTTCACTTCTGGAATATCATATTCCAAGTCTTCCGATCCCTTAGTGTAGAAACTAAGTCCTGTGTTATTCTGATTGTTTCCACAATACTTGAATTGTTTCTTTCTGGCTACTTGTAATATTTTCTCCTTGACCTGGGAACTCTAGAATTGGACTACAATATTCCTAGGAGTATTTCTTTTGGGGATCTCTTTCTGGAGATGATTGGTGTATTCTTTCAATATCTCTTTTTCCCTCTAGTTCTAGAATAGCAGGGCAGTTTTCCTTGATAATTTCTTGAAAGATGACATCTAGGCTCTTTTTTTGATCATGACTTTCAGGTAGTCCAATAATTTTTAAATTATCTCTCCTGAATCCTTGTTCCAGGTCAGTTGTTTTTCCCACGAGATACTTCACGTTGTCTTCTATTTTTCATTCTTTTGGTTTTGTTTTATAATTTCTTGATTTCTCATAAAGTCATTAGCTTCCATTTGCTCCATTCTAATTTTTAAACAATTATTTTCTTCAGGGAACTTTTGGACCTGTTTTTCCATTTGGTTCATTCTACTTTTGAAGACATTCTTCTCCTCATTGACTTTTGCCATTTGGGTTAGTCTTATTTTTAAGGTGTTCTTTTCTTCAGCATTTTTTGGGTCTGAAAAAGCCTTCCACATCCAGAGAAAGAACTATAGAACTAGATCACAGAATGAAGCAGACCATTTACTTTTGTATTAACAAAAACAATATTCAGATTGATGATCCTTATAATAATCTTGCCTCCTGAATACTTAAGTTGCTCAGTGCCAATAACAATTTTTTTTACTCCACATCAGTAATGCATCAGCATGGCAACACCATAACTCAAAAACTACTAAAATTATATCATCTTTAATATCCTTATTTTCAAAATTCTACTCTAGAACCACAACCTTACATCCTTCTAGCTCTCTCATTCTTGACTCTGTTAAACTACAATCTTATATTCTTCTAGTTCTCCCATTCTTGGTTATATTAAATTTTTTTGCATTTATTTTGACCTTTGATTCTTTGACCTATTTCTATTCTTAGAGGATCATCACTTTAAAGCTGCAAAAGAACCAGAGATCAACTAACCCAAGCTCCTCATTTCCAAGATGATGAAACTAATGCACAGAGAGTTTAAGTGAATTTCCCCAGGGTTCCAAATGTGGTAGTCATAGAGTTTGAACTCAGATCTTCTGACTATAAATCTATCCCTCTTTAAACTGAACCTTGGTGAGTACTAGCTTCTCTTGATTCCACACTTAGCCTTGTTACATGATCTGCCACTTTCAAAATTCATTCACTAATATAGAAGGCCCTTCACTTCCATGAACTTCTACTATTTCTAACCTGTGAATCTTTGGGTAACACTCACCATTACATTTTTGTGCTCCTGCTGCAAAGCTGTTGAGTATCAGTGGAGAAAAATATAATGAAAATGAAATAACCTCATTACTTAAAAATCCAATGCACGTAGCCACAGCTGGGCCCATACTGCTACTCTACAATCTCTCATTTTTGTCCTTATTGGCTTCTTATCTCATTCCCTACAATATTTGTTTCAAAAGGTCTATTTTCTCATTTCCTTGAATCCCAACCCTACTCCTTATACTTAAAACAGGCAACCTAGCTTCCAATGTAATCTCAAAGATTAAGGACATCCTAGGTGAGGTACTTAGCTCCCCTTCTCTCAAATTTTTTCATCATTTTCATCATTATCATCACTTCTCATCAGGAAGCACTGAAGTTTTCTTACTCCACTTCACTCTCTACCATCTTCTCACAAGCTACCTTGCCTTTAAAATCATAACTTCTGCCCAGAAGGGCTTAACTCTTTCACTCCCAGTGCTACCCTCACAACTGACTTCTCCATTTCTCCCTAACAACTGTATACAGTAGGATCCAGCTCCTACTCTTATGCCAAAAATGTATTGAAGAGTGTCACTGTCTACCTCCTGACCCATTGGGATTCTGCCCTATGGTCTTCTCTATTCCCAGGCTCCCTTTACAAAAAAATACATCTATTAACCTGCCTCTCAAGGCCTTCTCTATCAGAAGGACAGCCCCCTGCATTCTTGACTATACCTTCCACCTGATTCTGCTCCCTTTGATGCAAACCTCCTCATTCTCAAAGGACACTTTTCCATCTTCCAGAATGCTGAACATCAAAGGAAGATTTCAAAATGTCTAGCGTCATGCTTCCCTCAACTGATTTTTCTGCAAACACTGATACTCTACTAAGTCTCATTGCTTAGCCAACTTCCATTCCCTTTTGTTCTGAGCAATCTTGACCCTTTAGTGACCACCATACAAATTCAGTTCTTTATCTTCAACTTGATGCTCCCTCAAACCTATCCATCTCAGCTCTACTCTCTACAGTGCTCCACTTATCATCTTCTCACTCCTACCAAACCCTCTAGAATGCCTGATCCAAAATTAAGAGATTTCCTTTCACCTTAAATCTTTCTTTCTAACTTCTTCCATCTTGTAGCTCTCACATGGTCCCTTCTCAATGACATCACTTTCCTCTCCACCCTTTCTCGTATTATGTACAGTTTCTTTCATGCCTCCTGATTCACTAGTTGTAGGGGAATAGGTATACTCTTTACTTCCCACTGCCACTTTTAGACCCTCCTTCAAACCCCCTTTACTAAGCAATCTTTGAGGTTCTTGCTATCCAAATATATCCTTTGATCCAAATCAAGGTCGTTGTTATTTATAGACCACATAAGACATTTTCCTTCCTTCCTCAAAAAGTACCTAGATCAAAATATTTCTCTCATTCTATCTCTTATTCTAATAAAAGATTTCAGCATATATTAATTCTTTATCCTATATCTCCCCTTTTCATGGCTTTGAGAAAACCATCTGTAATTGGGGTCTCAATTGCTTCTTCCCTTACTCTCTTCTACACCCTCCATAAACTGGTTTCTGACCTCATCTTTCGTCTGATACTTCCCAGTTCAAAACTGCCAATATGTAATTACCTTCGCTCAATATTGATCCTAGTTGACTTTTCTGAAGCATGTCACTCTCAATCAATTTTTCTTTCTATATATTCTCTTCTCTCTATGTTTTCATGGCATATTTCTCTCTTTAATCTCTTTCTCTCTGACCATGCCATAATCTCTTTTTTTGTTATTGGCTCTTTATCCATGTCATGACTTGTAACTGTGTGTATCCTCCAAGGACCTGCCCTTAGTTCCCTTTCCCTTTTGACTATATACTATTTCACTTGGTAATTTCATCAGTCTCATGTGTCCATTTATCATCTCTATGCAAATGATCTATTTATCTAGCTCTAGTGTCTGCTGAGCTATAGTTATACGCCTCCAATTGCCTCTTGGATTTTTCAAACTGCATCCTATACATATATCTCAACCTCAAAATATCCAAAACGTAATACATTATCTTTCCCCAACCCCTCTTCCTAACTTCCAAACTTCTCTATCATTTTTAAGAGCATACTATCCTCCTAGTCATCAAGACCTGCTATCTCATTGTCATCTTGGAACTTGTATATGTCCTTTCTCCACAATCATATGGCCACCATCTTCATTACCTTATCATCTCTTACTATACTACCACCAGAGTCTTGCCTCAAGTCACTCCCAACTATGATCTATCTTTTATTCACCTGACAAAGTGATTATTCTACATTACTGTAGGTCTGACGACATCACTTTGATGTTTGAGTTTCTCCAGTGACTCCCTATGACCTCCAGGATCAAATACAAATTCCTATATTTAGCATGTAAAACTCTTTATACCATGGTCCCTTTCTTATCTTTCTAAGCTTTTTACATGATTCCCCTCTACAATTCAGCTACATTGGCCTATGCACTGCTCCTTGAATACAATATTCCAACTTGCTGGGGTGTAGAGTGTATTCAGGGAGGACAAGTACCTTTGATGTGATGGCTGATGAGCCCTTTTCGGGGCTCTTTCCACCTTTGGTGTCCACCTGTTCCACCCCATTCTCACCTGTGGCTCCAAGAAGCTGCAGCTTGCACAGTAGCCATACCCCACTAAACTGTTTCAGGGGAGAGGCCAAACCAGGTTGAGGGTAACCAAGGGGTCTCAGATCCATTGGTGAGTTAAGGGGGTGTCTACCCCAAGCATGTGAAAACTTACTCTGGTGGAATGGGTGGATGAGAACTATTTGTTCCAATGACCATGAAGGCAAATGAAGGAGGCAATGTGGAGCTTGGTTAGACTCCAAAGATGCCAAGATCATCCACTGAATCTTGAGCCATTGTCAGCTGTCTTGACTCTGTCCTGACACTGGACTATGATGACTTTGGAGGAGAGAGTGAGACTGATGACTTTGTGCAACTCTGCCTCACTTAAATCCAATTTACACATGAATCAAAAAATTCGAGCTTTCTACAATGTGCCTTTGCACTGGCTTTCACTCATCCCTAGAATGTTCTGCCCTCTAATCTCTGTCTCTTGATTTCAAGATTCAATTCTAATGGAGAAAATCATATAAAAGGGAGATGAAATACAAAGTGACTTGGGGCATGGTGGCCAAGTCTGGAGAATGAATGATGGCTTATTTAGGTCTTTCCTCAAAATGGCAGTTCCAGGAAGAACTCTGGAAAGGGGTGGGAAGAGGCAGCTGAGGCATGATAGCAAAGTTTTTAACTTCAATAAAATCATTTTGACAGCTGTGTGAAAGATGATTTTCAATCAGGAAGAATTTAAGGCAAAGCAAACACTTAAGAGGCTATTGAAATAGTCCAGTAGAGAAGTAATAGACTGGAACTAGAATGCTAGATGTTTAAGTAGAGAGAAGGGGACAGATGCAAGAGCTATCATGGTAGGAAACAAAAAGTAAATTTGTCTATTGAATGAATATGCGGGGTGAGAGAGAGTTAGAAGTTGAGGATAACACCAAGGTTGACTCTGATCATTGATATAATGATGGTAACAAAAAAGTTAACAGAAAAGTTTGGAACAAGGCTGAGTTTTGGGGAAGAGATAATAAGCTCTGTTTTGGAGATGTTAGGTTTGAGATGTTCCCCCAACACTCATTTAAAAATGTCCAAAAGACAGTTGGTGATGGAGGACTGGAGCTCAGGAAAGAGAGTAGAGCAAGATATAGATTGTAAATGAAGGAGTCATCTGATTTTCTAAATTCTAAAAACAGTCCTAGCCTTGGTTGTTCTACCCCATTTAACTGCTATCTTATATCTTTTCATCTTCTCTTCCTTTGAATTTCTTTAAAAACATCATCTGGGCTAAATTCCCACTTCTCCACTATCTGCTCAATCCTGAAACATCTGTATCTTTGTTTCTATTCCCACCACTCTACCAAAATGATTATCTCCATGACCACTAATGTCTTCCATCACTACATATACTTGTTTATTTTTCCAGCCCTTCATATTGAAATCACTGTTAAGGGGCTCCCAGGGTTCCCTGAATTTGTCTTTTTGAGTTGCCCTATTTTCCAGAAACACTAGACACGGTGTATGTAAGAGGCCCTGATAGCATCAACAATGAATTCCTCACCGCTCAGATGATATAACGTATTCTTTGCACCCCAAGTTGGATTCTCTGTATGTCCTTGGCAAGACAGGCACCAGTCAGTCTGCACCAGACTGAGAAACTGCTTCAAGTCATTTAACCCCAATTGCCTCATCCTGGGTCATCTCCAATCATCCTGATGAATATCTGGTCTCTGGATTCAGATGGCTCTGGAGGAGAAGTGAGGCTGGTAACCTGCACAGCCCTCCCTCACTCAAAAAACAAAGTCAAGTGCAAGTCATGTCATCATTTCCCTGATGGCATGGTCTTCTTTGGCAATGAAGGATAAGCACAAATACTAAGATGTTCCCTGCACTGCTGGGCAGTTTGGTAGAGGGAGTTCCTGCAAGCATGTGCCTTTCTCTTGCAATAAATCCAGTTGCAACACAGGTCTCATGGACTTGTGATATTGTTTTTAGTTAACATCACTGGGTATCAATGTGTATTTTGACTTCCTACACCTATTTGGTTTCCTCTGTAATGCATCTGTCATATCACTAATGTAGGAATTATTAATCTTTTTTGGTTTCACACATCCTCTTTAGCAGATGTGAATCCTTTCTCAGAATAATTTGCTTAAATGTATAAAATAAAAGACATATGAATACAATTATATTGAAATGTAACTATGCAAATACTATTGGGGTGGAGAGAAAATTCACAGAGCCCAGCGTAAGAACTCCTGCACTAGTGGATTAGTCTTTTTACATGTTGACCTAGTCATATTACTCATCTGTTCATAAATCTTCAACAGCTCCTTATTATTCTCAAATAAAGTTTTAACTTAGGATTCAGGACCCTTCAAATTTGGCAGTATCACCAATTTCCAGTCTTACAGCATGACTCTTTGTCATTGTGACAGGCTTTCTCTTGCACATACTCCTATCCCCTGCCTAGGTACCACTAGTACCTACTCATGTGGGGAGCAGAAAGCTTTGCCCCTTGATAGTTTGTTTTCAATGCTTTCTGAAGACTCAGACTGATTCCTGGTATCTGATTTGGTTCAGCTGCCACAGAGGAAAGTGGGAGAGAGAAAGACAGAAGCAACAGGAACTCCATTCCAGCTGCCAATAAAGATGTGAGGAGAGGTTCTAATCAAGTGGGACAAACACAAGCCAGGTGCTAGTAGGGGAGAACCAGTTCACTCTAACTTGGCTAGGAGTGGGAAATGTGGACTTTGACAAGCCCTTTTTTCTTCACCTCTCCCTTACCAAGTCATGTTGTTTATTATAAATGTTCACAGTTGTATCTTAGACCCCTGGTTGACTGTCAGCCTAACAGATGCTAGAGATCATGTCTTATGTAACTTTTGAATCATCCAAGGTACCTACAGATTTATCCTCACAGATAAATAAATATTTGAACTTATTGGTTTGAATTAAAATGTGGTGCTTGGTGCGAATGGAGGGAAGGAGTGGAAATGAGACAGAGAAAAAAATAAAAAGCAAAGGGGAAGAAAGGAAAGAGGGAAGGATGAGAGAGAGAGAGAGAGAGAGAGAGAGAGAGAAAGAGAGAGAGAGAGAGAGAGAGAAATATTGGGTTACTGTAGATTTGATCATCTGAAGGGAGAAATGAGTGTGTCCAGCAAACTTGAGTGGAAGTATGTGTCTATAATTCCATGGAAGTCATTTCAGATTTTACTATGAGGCATGTACTTCAGGTAGATCAAGTACAGAAAGGTTTCATATGTACCAAAAGGTTCAAGTAGCACTTTTTGATGGCAAAGAACTTGAAACAAAGTAGATGCTTATCAATTAAGGAATAGCCAAAAAAGTTGTGATACATAAATACAATGGAATATTATTATTCAACAAGAAATAACAAATATAGCAAATTTAGGAAATGTTGAGATTAGTACGAACTGATACAGAGTGAAGTAAGCAGAGCACAATAACTACAGAGATACAGAGGAAAAATTTCGTTCAGTGAAACTACCTGTTGTAGGATCATAATGACTCAAGCTTGGTTCCAGAGAAGAGATGAAGAACTTTATGTTCTTTTCTTTGGGGAAATGAGGAGCTAGAGATATGAAATGCTGCATATGCTGTCAGATGTAGTTGTCCATTTTGTTTAGTTTTTTTTCTTTTTCTTTGTGACAAGGGAAGGCTCACTGGATAGGGAAAGATGAAGTCGAAGGTATTCTGAAGTGACTAAGCTCTTAAAAGGGAAGGATAAAATATGTTTTCTAATCAGTTGGTAAAACAAATAATAAATGTATTGGTTTGACAATATCTCCAGAAAAAACAACAAAGAAATTAGTTCAGGGATAACGTTGGTCATTTGTTGGTTGGTAGAACAACCTTTAACTAGTTTAACTAACCTTTATAATAGTTTTGAATAGTCAGTAAGTGTGGTGAGATGGTGTTCTGATCATATCTTGCAGTGAGATCAGAGAGCATGTGGAGGCTTCTGGGAGTGATTGTAGTATATTTAGATCAGATTAGTGAGAGTTTGAGTGAGTTAGTGCATGGTGATATGGCAAGTGTGAAATGTCAGAGGCTGTCCATTAGAATTTGATGTAAGAAACTTCCCATCAGGGCAGGGAGGAGCCATAGAGGTAACTAGTGCCTTTCCAGCCACACAGCACATAGTAGCCATTAAGCAAAAAGATATGATCAGGTTCCATTCAGTATAGTCTACCTGAATCAAAGTCTTCTGGTTTTGCTTCTGGTTGCTATTTGGGGAAGGAGAATTTAATGGGAAAAGGTGAAAGGAGGTTAATATGTGCACCTACAGCATAAAGATATCATTTCTTTGTGAGATGAGAAAAGATCCACAATTATCAAAGAGAACCAAGAGTGGGGAAAAAGAGAAAAAATTTTATTTTCCCTCTCAGTCCCAGGAGAGCATGTTACTTTTATCTAAGAAAAGGAAGAAACAGGATCATTATGTGTCATAGACCATGAGGAAATATAACAGAACAGATAGAATAAGAATTAAAATTGAAAGATGTCAAGTAAAGAAACAAGGGCAAGCACCTTGACCACCCTGTAAGATATCATTCAAGTGGACATTCATCAACTTTGGACTTTAAGCCTGTAATCCAAAGTTTTCAGCATGGTATAGTAGAGCAGTTACTATATTAATTATCAAAAGACAGAGTTCCTAATGTTACCTCTCCAGTCTCTACCTGTGGAACCTTAGACAAGTCATCTCACTTTTTTGAACTTCAGTTTCTTCATCCAAAAAGGAAAGATTTGGTTTAATTGACCTTAATGTTTTCTTCCAGCTTCAAATCTGTGATCCTATGAACTTGACCTCACAACGGCATAGCCAGAGGGTAGGAAGAAACTTTAATGGTCATCTAGTCCAATACTTCATTTTATAGAATAGGACACTGAGGCCCAGAGAGTAAGTGACTTGCTCAGGGTCATGCCAGTAGTAAACAGAAGAGCTGAGATTTGAACCCAGGTTTGCTCTCTCCAAACCCAGTTCTCACTGTTATATCCTCCTGCCTCTCTGAAGTGCAAATCTGGAAATCTGGAAATCATCCTCTCATCCTCCTCTCTGGGTCACTGCTTTGAGGGCTCAGGCTCTGAGAGCAGCACTAGAGGAAGTCACAGAGCCCACCCCATCCATTAAAAGCCTCCTCTTACTACCTGATTGGCTGACTCCCTAAACTTTTTGGAAACAAGTCCCTGGGGTGCACAAACTTGATCTCAGCTGGAGTCACAGTTGAGGGGCCCATCATGGAAAAAGGGAGATCCTTTCCCTGAGGCCCCAGGCTATGTGACTTCTCCAAGACTGCATCCCTGCCTGCCTCCCTTTAGCAAGGGACTGAGAACACAGCCCTTATTATGCTAGGAGAGTACGCTCCAGCCACCCTTCAAGTCTATTCATCACTGTTCAATAAAGTCCATTTCTTTGATACAGTATCCTTGATGGTGTTTTTTCACCGTTCAGGCCCCAGCAATCTGGAAAGCTCAGTGATTTGCAATTGGTCTCTCAGTCGTTAGGGTGAATGAGAAAGATTCTCCTGTGGATGTGGTCTGTGGGTCTGGCAAGAGAAAAAGAAAGGGGAAAGGACAGGCTGAGATTTTTAAATTAATGACCAAGCTTGAGTAGAGAGGGAGGGAGGGAGAGCTGCTTCTAAATGGTAGCTGCAGGGAAGACAAATAGTCTGGAGGGCAGAGAGCGGAAGAGGGGCCCCCTCTATTTGGACCTTGGGAGAGTTAGCCATCGGTCTGTGCCACTCCAGAAGTGAATCGACTTTGCTGCCTAGGAGAAGAGAGAAGAGAGTGGCAGGGCTTGTTTCTCATTTCAAGAGAGGAAAATAAGGGGAATGAGTCTGGGGCTATCAAAAAAATGATTCCAGGTTCTAAGTTAATGCTCCTCTAGGGTTTGAGTCACTGCCTCTTGATAAAAAGTCAGAACCAAAGAAGTGAGAGTAGAGGGTGGGAGAGGGTCACCGGGAGTAAGGGCATGTAACTCTGAATGGAGGGCAGTACTATGGAAAGAACTCTGGATTGGGAATCAGAAGACCTGGGTTGAATTAGCAGGTCTCTTCTGGCCTCAGACAAATCATTCAATTTCTCTGGGCCTCAGTCTTCTCATTTGTCAAATAAAGGTATTAGGCTACATGATCTTTAAGGTACCTTTCAACTTTGTATCCTGTGATCTTGGTCTGCATAGGCATGTCTATTAAACATTACCCACTCAATAAATGAGACCACTAGCTCCCTTCAAAAAGGGATCATTTTTCCTACTTTTTCAAAAGGATTTTGACAAGGAGTAGTATGGTACAATGAGGTCACTAGATTTGGACTCCATGGCCAGGGTAGCTCTCAGCTTTGCTCCTGAGCACTAACAGCTGACGTTTGTGTTCAAAGACTCAAATGGATTTGTGATCTCACCAGTTTAGGAGTTCCTTCCAATTATGTGAATTTGAATACATCCATGCTTGCCCATCCTGTCCAATTCTTGTCTAAGTCTTTCCTTAAATTCACCACAAGGGATTTACCTAACCATCATTTTCATTCTTCCAAATTTATCATTGTTTTGATGTTATAGTGTATTCAACCCCAACATGTGTCCTCTGTGTGTATTCATTTTGTTGCATATCACTGCCATATAGCAATTCACACATTGTCTCATTTGAACCTCATGGCAACCCCTAATATATAATATAATCATAATGAAAACATAGTGATATAGTGCTTTACATTGTCTCATTTGATCCTCACGTTAACAGCCCTCTGAGGAAACTGAGGCTAAGAAATGTTATGTGATACAAGGAATTTGGTGTCATACTACCCAAGTTTAAATTTCATCTTTGCCATTCAATTACATGCATCATCTTGGGAAAATTACTTAACCTCTCTGGGTGTCAGTACCTTTTTTCTATAAAATAAGAAGACTGGATGAGATGGCCTTTAAAGTAGCTTTCAGTCAAATACCCATGATCTCACGACTTGCCCAGGTTCACACAGCTAGAAAGTGTGTAAGGCTACATTTGAACTTACTACTAAAACAGTATACTTTCCACTCTACCATGTTATCTCTTTATACAGGTTAGGAAAGGGAATAAACAGTTATTAAATACCTACTATGTGCCAGACACTATGATAAACACTTTAAAAATATTTTTATCATTTGATAGACTATTGGAATAACCTCTTAATAGGCCTTGCTACTTTTACTTTCTCCCTACTCCAAACTAGTCTTCATACAGATGCCATAAATATTTATTAATAACCTACTAAGTACCAAGAGCTTCACAAATGTTATCACATATGATCTTTATACCAATCCTATGAGAGAGATGCTGTTATTACTTTATGTGATGTGACTTTTGGCAGATCCTTGAACTTTTGTAAGTCTCAGTTTAAATGAGACTACTCTATATAATGAGAAAATTGGGCTACATCATTTCAGATGACCCTTCTAACTCTAAATTCTATGAAACTACTCAGTTTAGAGACCTGGGACTGTTTACTCCACACATATAAGTCTATATCCTTCTACGTCAGCCCTTGCCTTTGAATAGTTAGGTTTCCCATACGGGAGGAAGAAAAGAGGAGAGATGATACCAGAAATTGTAGTTGTTCCACGTGGAGATGCTTTGAGTGGATAGGAGAATGAGGGCAATGACTTCATTTGGATACAGGAGGGAAAAACTGAACAATGATAATGAGTGTACTTGGAGAACTCTGAACCTAGAGGACAGAAACAAAATGTCTGAGAAGATACAGCAACTCAACTGACCTCTTTCAGCATTCCTATCTGAATAAATTTAAAATAGTGCCTCAAACTGAATTCTGGAGAGGCAGAGTCAACAAAAGATTGGGTGAGACAATTTCTTAACCTAAGACAGTTTTTTAACCTTAGGAGGTTAGCAGGAGAGGTCTATGAAACCAGGATGAGGGTCCACCTAGAGCACAGCCCACAGCACTATGATAATACTTCTGAGGAAACATCACCAGCAGGCCTTGTAAACAACTACTGGCAGCAGCTGGTTAAAGAACTCTCAACCCATGAAAGGTAAGGGGGTCAGACTTTATTCTTGTGTACGATATCGGGCATTGGTCTACGCCAATTCTGCCACACTGTTATCCAATTTTCCTAGCAGTTTTGTCAAATAGTGAGTTCTTATCCCAGTACCTGGGGTCCTTGGGTTTATCAAACAGTAGACTGCTGTAGTCAATGAATACTGTGTCTTGTGTACCCAACATATTCCACCCATCTACACCTCTATTTCTTAGCCAGTACCAAGTGGTTTTGATGATTGCTGCTTTATAATACAATTTGAGATCTGGTAGAGCTAGACCACCTTCTCTAGCATTTCTTTTCATTAATTCTCTTGATATTCTGGACCTTTGTTCTTCCAGATGAATTTTGATATTTTCTTCTAGCTCTAGAAAATAATTTTCTGGTAGTTTGATTGGTATGACATTGAATAAGTAAATTAATTTAAGTAGAATTGTCCTTTTTATTATATTAGCTTGAACCTTACTCTTGTCAGAATTGACGCAAAGAGGGAATGACATAAATACTCAGAAGGGTATAGAAATTTACATTCCCAGTAGAGAAGTAAGAGAGGAAGGGAATAAAGGGGGTGAGAGGAGTACTGATAAAAATAAGGGTAGATTAAGGAAAGTAGTGGTCAGAAGCAAAATGGACTTTTGAGGAGGGACAAGGTACAGAGAGATAGAAAGATAAATGGGGAAGGGGAGAGAATGGAGTTAAATACACAGTAATCATAACTGTGAATGTGAATGGGCTGAACTCAACTCATAAAATAGAAGTAGATAGAAGAATGAATTAGGTACAGATTCTAATATCTTTCTTACAAGAAAAACATTTTAAAAAGAGCCATATAGAGTAAAAATAAGGGGCAGGAGCAGAATCTATTACGTTTCAGCTGATGTAAAATAAGCAGAGATAGCAATAATTATCTCAGACAAAGCAAAAGCAAAAATAGATGTAATTAAAAGAGATAAACAGGGAAACTACATTTTGCTAAAAACTATCATAGATAATTAGTACTAAACATATATGTGCCAAATAGCATAGCATCCAAATTCTTAAAGGAAAAGTTAAATGAGTTACAGGAGGAAATAGGGAATAAAACTATACTAGTGAGGGACTTCAACTTTCCCCTCTCAGAACTAGGTAAATCTAACTATAAAATAGATAAAAAATAAGTCAAGAGGAGGGATAGGATTTTAGAAAAGTTAGATGTTATAGACCTGTAGAGAAAATAGAATAGAAATAGAAGAGCATATATCTTGTTCTCAGCTGTACATGATACTTCCCAAAAACTGACCACGCATTGGGGCACAAAAACATACAACCACATGCAGAAAAGAAAAAAAAATTAACTGCATCCTTTTCATACAATAATTCAATAAAAATTGCATTCAATAAAGGGCCATGGAAACAGATTAAAAATGAATTGGAAGCCACATAATCTAATCCTAAAGAATGAGTGGGTCAAAGAATAAATGAATCTTAGAAACAATAAATAATTCCATTAAAGAAAATTATTAAAATGATACAGTGTACCAAAATTTACAGGCAAAGCAGTACCAGGGGAAAAATTTATATCTCTAAATGTTTACATCTATCAAATAAAGAAAGAGTTGAATAGAAATTATTGAGAAAATTATTGAGAAGAGGATTTTTGGTTCCAGAAACCAAGATTGTGGAGTGATTGGTAATTGTCATCTCTCTCTCTTGGTTGACTTTGAAGAGCCCAAAGAATATCTCCCTGGGAAAAACCCTGAAACAGTGGGAGCAGAAGGGGCAAACAATCTCTTAGCCCATAAGGCTAGAAAAATCGCTAAGGAGGGTTCCTCTTGCTGTGGCTGAAGGGGATGGACCAATGCAGGACCAGACCTGTCCCAGACAGCCCCACCTCAGCAAACCGGGAGAAGATTTTGAGCCCCAAAGGGGTGAAGCTTGCAACCACCAACACCAGGACCCCAGGAGTGCCTCAGCACCCCAGGGGAATTGGGAAGACATTAGCACAGATGGGATCACCAACAGCTGAGCTTGCCTATGCTCTAGCTCAGCAGAGGATACCTCCTGTGGCCAGACAACTCCTCCCCTAGACTTAACAAGCTAGCTCCAGGGTAACTACAGGGAAACCCAAAAAGACCTCAACTTGCCTCTGCTTTCCAACACTAGCAAGCTCAGCACCAGGTAAGCTATAGCATTTTAGCTTCTAGATGAAAGAACCTGAGGCCACAACATGCAAAGTCTCAAGTTTTAGGCACGAAAACTATGGGACAGAGACCCATGTGTCCCAGATGCAGAGATCTACTTTAAAAGCCAGGAAAAGGGTGGTTATCATGAGTAAGAGGCAAAGCAGAAAAAAAGACCACAGAATCTTCCTATGAGGGCAAGGACCAAAACACGAATACCAAAGGGATCAACATTGATACTGTACTCCCATCTGAAACTTCAGAATGGAATATGAACTGGTCTGATGCACAAAGAGCATTCTGGGAAGAGCTCAGGAAGGAATTTAAAAGCCAAATTGGAGAAATAGAAGAAAAACTGACTAATGATTTTAAAAATATGAAAAAAGAAATCACAGAAGAATTTAAAAGGAAAATTGGACAAATGGAGAAGGAAGTACAAAACCTAACCAGAGAAAATAACTCCTTAAAAGGAACAATTGGACAAATGGAAAAGGAGATGCAAAAGTTAACTGAAGAAAACAATTTGATAAAAATTAGAGTCAGGTAAGTAGAAGCTAATGACTCTGTAAGTCAAACAGAATCTAAAGAATGAAAAGACAGAAGAAAATGTAAAATATGTAACTGGAAAAACAACTGACCTGGAAAACAGATCCAGGAGAGAAAATCTAAGGATTATTCATCTACCAGAAAGTCATGATAAAAAAAAAGAGTCTGAACAATACCATCCAAGAAATCATCAAGAAAAATTGCCCAGAATTCCTAGATCCAGAGGGCAAAACAGTCATCGATATAATCTACCATTCACCTCCTGAAAGGAACCCTAAACTAAAAACACCAAGGAATTTCATGGCCAAATTCCAGAACTATCAAGTGAAGGAGAAAATACTGCAGGCAGCCAGAAAGAAGTAATAAATATTGAGGAGCTATGGTCAGGATCACACAGGACCTTGTAGCTTCTACATTAAAAGATAGCAGAAATTTAAATACAATATTCTATAAGGTAAAGGAGCTGGGACTACAACTAAGGATTAATTATCCAGCAAAATTGAGTATAATATTTCAGTCAAGGAGATAGACATTCAATGAAATAAGGCAGACTTTCCTAATGAAAAGGTCAGAACTCAATAGAAAATTTGGTCTTCAAACACAGTTCTCAAGAGAGGCATTAAAAGGTAAACAAGGGGAAAAAAACTTGTTACTCAATATGGGTATACTGTTTACATCCCTATAAGGGAAGATGATGCTTGTTAATCTTGAGAATTGTATATTTATTATGATATATAAAAGGGATATAAAAAGATAGAGGGAACAGTATGAAGTAAATGATGTCATGATAAAAATGTGATTTAAGAGTGCAAAGGGATTGTAATCAGAGATGTGAAAAGGAGGAGTCAGAAAAAGGTAAATCACATCACAGGAAGAGGCACAAAAATATATTATAGTAGAGGAAAAGAGGGGAGGGAAATGAGCATTGTTTGAGATTTGCTTTCATCTAATTGGGTTCGAGGAAGGAACAACAATCTCAGTTAAGTATAGACATACAACTAACTGTATAGGTAGTATGAGGGGAAGGGGGAAAGAAAATGGAGGGGAGGCTAAAATGGAGCAAAGAAGTAGTGACGGAAAAGGGGATTAAAAGGGAAAAGGGTGAAAGAAGAAAGAGAAGACTGAGAGAGGCAGTAGTCAAAAATTAAAACTCTATTGTGGAGGGGAAGGGAGAAGGGAGAACTAAAAGCATAAATGGAGGGAAAGGGAATGGAGGGAAAGATAGAGATAGTTAATATAACTATGAATGTGAATGGTATGAACTTTCCCATAAAATGGAGACAGCAGAATGGATTAAAAACCATAATCCAACAATATGTTGTTTACAAGAAACACATTTGAAATAGGGGCATACATACAGGGCAAAGGTAAAAAGTTGGAGCAGAATATATTGTGCTTCAGCTGATGTAAAAAAAAAAAGGAGAGGTAGTCATTCTAACAAAGCAAAAGCAGAAATAGATCTAATTAAAAGAGATAAGAAAGGAAATTATATCCTGCTAAAAGGCACCATAGACAACGAAGCAATTTCATTACTAAACATATATGCTCCAAATGGTATAGCATCCAAATTCTTTGAGGAGAAGTTAAGGGAGTTACAGGAAGAAATAGCAAAACTATACTAGTGGGGAATCTCAACCTCCTCCTCTCTGAACTTGATAAATATAACCTCATAATAAACAAGAAAGAAGTTAAGGAGGTGAATAAAACTCTGGATAAGGTAGATATGAGAGACCTCTGGAGAAAATTGAATGGGGATAGAAAAGAATATATCTTTGAATACCTATATGAATAAAATAGAGAAAGAGGAGATCAATGAAATGGGCATGCAGCTGAAAAATCTAGAAAAAGAATAAATTGAAAATCCCCAAGTAAATACCAAATTAGAAATACTGAAAATCAAAGGAGGGATTAATAAAATTGAAATTAAGAAAACTCTTCAACTAATAAATAAAACTGAGTTATTTTTTATGAAAAAAACGATAAAACTGATAAATCTTTGGTCAATTTGATTTAAAAAAAAAGAAAGAAGAAAACCAAATTACCAATATCAAAAATTAAAAGGGTGAACTAACCTCCAATAAGGATGAAATTAAAACAATAATTAGAAATTACTTTTCCCAACTGTATGCCCATAAATTCAATGATCTAAATGAGATGAATGATTATTTTTAAAAATATAAATTGCCCAGATTTACAGAAGAGGAGTTGAGTACTTAAATAATCCCATCTCAGAAAAGGAAATTGAACAAGCCATCAATTGAAATCCCTAGGAAAAAATCTCCAGGGTCAGATGGATTGACAAGTAAATTCTATCAAACATTTAAAGAACAGTATTCCAATACTGTATACACTATCTGTGGAAATTGCCAAAGAAGGAGTCCTACCAAATTCTTTTTATGATACAAATATTATTCTGATACCTAAACCAGGAAGAGCCAAAACAGAGAAAGAAAATTATAAACCAACTTCTCTAATAAATATAGATGCAAAAATTTTAAATAAAATATTAACAAAAAGAATATAGCAACTTATCATGAGAATAATACATTATGATCAGGTAGGATTTATACCAGGAATACAGGGCTAGTTCAATATGAGAAAAACTATTAGCATTATTGATCATATCAACAACAAAACTAACAGAAACTACATGATTATCTCAATAGATGTAGAAAATGCTTTTGACAAAATACAACAACCATTCCTATTGAAAACACTGGAATGAAAGCATAGGAATAAATGGAACTTTCCATAAAATAATAAGCAGTATCTGCCTAAAACCATCAGAAAGTATTATTTGCAATGGGGACAAGCCAGATGCATTTCTAATAACATCAGGGGTGAAACAAGAATGACCAATATCACTACAGTTATTCAACATGGTATTAGAAATGCTAGCTGTAACAATAAGAGAAGAAAAAAGAAACTGAAGGAGTTCAAATAGGCAAAGAAGAAACTCAGTTATCACTCTTTGCAGATTATATGATGATATACTTAGAGAATCTCAGAGAATTAAGTATAAAACTACTTGAAATAATAAACTTTGGCAAAGCTGCAGGTTACAAAATAAACCCAGATAAATCATCTGCATTTCTATATATTACTAACAAAGCCCAACAGCAAGAGATAGAAAGAGAAATCCCATTTAAAGTTATGGTAGACAATATAAAATATCTAGGATTCTACCTGCCAAAACAAAGGTAGGGACTATATGAACATAATGACAAAACACTTTTTGCACAAATAAAGTCATATCTAAGTAAGTGGAAAACAGTTGTTCATGGGTAGGCTGAGCTCATATAATAAAAATAACAATTCTACCCAAATTAATTTACTTATTCAGTGCCATACCAATCAAATTACCAGATAACTCTTTTCTAGAGCTAGAAAAAGTAATATCAAAATTAATCTGAAAAAATAAAAAGTCCAGAATATCAAGGGAACTAATGAAAAGAAATGCTAGGGAAGGTAGCCCAGCCCTATCAGATCTCAAATTGTATTATAAAGCAGCAATCACCAAAACCACTTGGTACTGGCTAAGAAACAAAAGGGTAGACTAATGGAATAGGTTAGGTACTCAAGACACAGCAGTTAATGAATATAGCTGTGTACTGTTTAATAAACCCAAGGATTCCAACTTTTGGGATAGGAACTCACTGTTTTTAACAAAAATTGCTGAGAAAGCTGGATAACAGTGTGGTGGAAACTGGGCATAGACCAATGCCTGACACTGTACACAACAATAAAGTCCAAATAGATACATGATCTAGGTATAAAGATTGATACTATAAACAAATTAGGGGACCTAGGAATAGTGTATTTTCCAGAATTACGGAGAATGGAGAAATTTATGACCCAACAAGAGATAGAGAATATTATGAAGTACAAAATGAATAATTTTGATTACATTAAACTGAAAAGGTTTTTCACAAACAAACCCAATGCAACCAAAATTACAAGGAAAACAGAAAACTGGGAAAGAATTTTTGCAAACTAGTGTCTGTGATTAAGGAATCATTTCTAAAATATATAGAGAACTGAGTCAAATGTACAAGAATATAAGTCATTGATAAATGGTCAAAAGATATGAACAGGCAGTTTTCAGAGGAAGAAATTAAAGCTATCTCTAATCATATGAAAAATGCTCTAAATCACTATTGATTAGGGAGATACAAATTAAAACAACTCTGGGGTACCACATCACACCTATCAGACTGGCTAACATGACAAAACAGGAAGATCATAAATGTTGGAGAATATGTGGGAGAATTGGAACACTAATTCATTGTTGGTGGAGCTGTGAGCTGATCCAACCATTCTGCAGAGTAATTTGGAACTATGTCCAAAGGCTGCAAAAATGTGCATACCCTTTGACCCAATATTGCTTCTGGGACTCCATCCCAAAGAGATCATGGAAATGGGAAAGGGTCCCACATGTACAAAAATATTTATAACAGCTCTCTGTGTGGTGCCTAAAAACTGGAAATCAAGAAGATGTCCACCAATTGGGAAATGGATGAACAAGTTGTGGTATATGAATGTAATGGAATACTATTGTGCTATTAGAAATGGTGAACAGGAAGATTTCAAACAATGAACAGGAAGATTTCAGAGAAGCCTGAAAAAACTTATATGAACTGATGCTGAGTGAAAGGAGCAGAAGCAGAACTTTGTACATAGCAACAATCATAGTGTATGAGAAATTTTTCTGGTAGACTTAGTACTTCTTGAAATGCATGGACTTAAAAAATTTCCAATGGACTCGAAGCAAAACACCTTCTACATCCAGAGAAAGAACTATGGGGGCGGAGCCAAGATGGCGGAGTAGAAAGACGCACATATGCTACCTCTGAACCCACTGCCCATAAAATATCTGTAAAAAAATAACCACCAGCGAATTCTGGAACAGCAGAAGCCACAGAACAATCTCTGGAGATTTCTGCTCCAGAGAGCCTGAAAACCTCTCACAAAAGGTCCCTCACACCCCAGACCCAGAGCAGAGCCCAACCCTGCCTCAGTGGTGCGGCACGGAAAGGAGCGGATCCGAGCAGGCTTCAGGGATGGAATCTCCAGTGGCCGCGCAGGTCCCCCACCCACAGATGACAAGGGTCGGTGAGAGGGTCTCTTCGGCGGGTCTAGAAGGGTGTGGGGTGCCCCCATAACTCAGGCCCCCTCGGGAGGCAGCAGCAGAGGCAGGAGCAGACCAGGGCTCCCCAAGCAGGCAGGAGCCAGGATCCATTGTTGAAGGTCTCTGCATAAACCCCCTGAGGGAACTGAGCCTGAGAGGAGGCCCTGCCCTGACCTGAGCACCTGAACTTACTCTCACACTGAATAGCAGCCCTGCCCCCGCCCAAAGCCCTGAGGCTGGGAAGCAGCATTTGAATCTCAGACCCCAAGTGCTGGCTGGGCAGATCTGGAGGGGAGGTGGGGGTGGAGAGGACACTCAGAAGTCAAGTCACTGGCTGGGAAAATGCCTAGAAAAGGGGAAAAAAATGAGACTATAGAAGGTTACTTTCTTGGTGAACAGGCATTTCCTCCCTTCCTTTCTGATGAGGAAGAACAATGCTTACCATCAGGGAATGACACAGAAGTCAAGGCTTCTGTATCCCAGCCCACTCAATGGGCTCAGGCCATGGAAGAGCTCAAAAAGGATTTTGAAAATCAAGTTAGAGAGGTGAAGGAAAAACTGGGAAGAGAAATGAGTGACATGAAAGCAAAGCATGAAAAACAAGTAAACACGCTGCTAAAGGAGACCCAAAAAAATGCTGAAGAAAATAACACCTTGAAAAACAGGCTAACTCAATTGGCAAAAGAGGTTCAAAAAGCCAGTGAGGAGAAGAATGCTTTGAAAAGCAGAATTAGCCAAATGGAAAAGGAGATTCAAAAGCTCACTGGAGAAAATAGTTCTTTCAAAATTAGAATGGAACAGATGGAGGCTAATGACTTTATGAGAAACCAAGAAATCACAAAACAAAACCAAAAGAATGAAAAAATGGAAGATAATGTGAAATATCTCATTGGAAAAACAACTGACCTGGAGAATAGATCCAGGAGAGACAATTTAAAAATTATGGGCCTACCTGAAAGCCATGATCAAAAAAAGAGCCTAGAGGCGGAGCCAAGATGGCGGAGTGAAAGCAACGACTCACCTAAGCTCCTGGAAAAACTCCTTTGGATATCTCTGGGGGGAGAGTCTGACCAGACTTTGGAGGTGTAGAATCCAGTGGGAGACGGACTTTGACAGATTCGGAGCCCAGGCTGGACTGGAAGGTCCACGGGAGGGATCTGTTCCGCGGGGGTAAGACCCCGGCGCACAGCGCAGCGCGGTTGGCGCGGCAGGGCGGAGGCGACCCGAGGGGCCCGAGAGTGGCGGGCGAGACCAGCGGAGCAGGAGATAAGCCAGGCCGAGCCAACGATATCAGCGCAACAGCCTTTGAAATCTTCAGCCTAAAGACGGGACTTCAGTGGGTCACTACTTGAACATCCAGGAGATGGGATGCCGGAGTGATCAGTAAGTGCTCTCCCCTCCCCCCCCGATGACCGTGAGGGAACCATAAAATTCTTCCCCAGATTAATCCTGGATCAGTGGGAACAGCAGAAGGGGGCGGGTGGTCTCATAACACCAGAGGCTGGAAAAGTGGCAAAGGGGGATTCTTCCCACCGTGGTGGAGGCTATCTGGAGGGACAGATGACCCAGGGCAGAGAAAATTCGCACTGAGACCCAAGCAAGCCTCAGCCCGGGAGACGAGCCCCAGGAGGGGCGGGAACACGCATTAGCCTCTAGGCGTGCCCCAGCCCTCCAGGGGAAAGGGAAGACAATAGGGAAGCTGGGATCACCATCCCCGGACCTTGCCTTTGCCTCAGGCCAGCTGAGGAGATATCCTGAGACCAGACCACACCTCCCACACACCTATCAAGCTAACCCCAGGGTTGATCTGGGAAACAACAACAACAACAACAACAACAACAACAAAAAAGCCTGCTTTTAGCCTAGACAAACATCAACTCAACTTAAAAGATCTGTATCTTCTGACTGAAAGAACCAAAAGCTACAACACTCAGCCAACATCATGAATCGGAAAAAGCAGACGAAAAGTGAAAAAACCATAGAATCTTTCTATGGGGATAAGGACCAAAACACAAACACCAAAGAGGTCAGAGCTGAGACTGTACTTCCATCTGAAACCTCAGATGGGACTATGAATTTCTCGCAAGCACAACTAGATTACCTGGAACGTCTGAAGAAGGATATAAAAGAAAAACTGGCCAATGATTTTAAAACTATAAAAAAAGAATTCACTGATGAGAACATCAATCTGAAAAAGAAAATTGAAGAAATGGAAAAGGAAGTTCAAAAATTAACTGGAGAGAATAATTCCCTAAAAGGAAGAGTTAATCAAACGGAAAAGGAAACTCAAAACCTAATAGGGAAAATTGATCAGATGGAAAAGGAAACCCAAAACCTAACTGGGAAAATTGGTCGAATGGAAAAAGAAGTACAAAAATTAAATGGAGAAAATAGCTCCTTAAAGGGAAAAATTGGCCAGATGGAAAAGGAGATGCGAAAGCTAACTGAAGAAAACAATACGATCAAGATTAGAATTGGGCAAGTAGAAACTAATGACTCAATGAGGCAACAAGAATCAGTCAAACAAAATCTAAAGAATGAAAAGATAGAAGAAAATCTAAAATATTTAATTGGAAAAACAACTGACCTGGAAAATAGATCCAGGAGAGAAAATCTAAGAATTATTGGCCTGCCAGAAACCCATGATGAAGAAAAGAGTCTGGACAATATCTTCCAGGAAATCATCAAGGAAAACTGCCCAGAAGTACTAGACTCAGAGGGCAAAATAGTCATCGAAAGAATCCACCATTCCCCACCGGAAAGGGATCCCAAACTCAAAACCCCAAGAAATATAGTTGCCAAATTCCAGAGCTATCAAGTGAAGGAGAAAATACTACAAGCAGCCAGAAAGAAACAATTTAAATATCAAGGTCACACAGTCAGGATCACACAGGACCTTGCAGCTTCTACATTAAAAGATCGAAAGAATTGGAACCCAATATTCCGTAAGGCAAAGGAGTTGGGACTCCAACCAAGGATCAACTACCCAGCAAAGTTCAGCATAACATTTCAGGCAAGGAGAAAGTCATTCAACGAAATAAGGGATTTCCAGAGCTTCCTGACCAAAACACCAGAACTCAATAGACAATTTGATCTTCAAATGCAGGTCTCCAGAGAATCATAAAAAGGTAAACAGAGGGGAAAAAACAAAAACAAAAACTTGCAACTCAATTAGGGCAATCTGTTTACCTCCCTATAAGGGAAGATGATACCTGTTAATCTTGAGAACTGTGCAGCTATTATGATAAAAGGGATATATGTAGAGGGAACGGGCATAAAGTAAATGATGTCATGTCAAAAATATGATTTAAGTATGAGAAGGGAATGTAATAGGAGGTGTGGAAAGGGGGAAGCAGAAAATGGCAAATTATATCACAGGAAGAAGTACAAAACTATAGTAGAGGGAAGGAGGGGAGGGAGATGAGCATTGTTTGAGAGGTACTCTCATCTGATTTGTTCAAAGGAGGGAACAATAATCTTAAACAGATAATCCTAACTAGCTCTATAGGTAGTAGGAGGGGAAGGGGGAAGAAAGGGGAGGGTGGCTAAAAGGGAGGAAAAAAAGAGCCTAGACATCATCTTTCATGAAATTATCAAGGAAAACTGCCCTGAGATTCTAGAACCAGAGGGCAAAATAAGTATTCAAGGAATCCACAGATCACCGCCCGAAAGAGATCCAAAAAGAGAAACTCCTAGGAACACTGTGGCCAAATTTCAGAGTTCCCAGGTCAAGGAGAAAATATTGAAAGCAGCTAGAAAGAAACAATTCAAGTATTGTGGAAATACAATCAGGATAACACAAGATCTAGCAGCTTCTACATTAAGGGATCGAAGGGCGTGGAATAGGATATTCCAGAAGTCAAAGGAACTAGGACTAAAACCAAGAATCACCTACCCAGCAAAACTGGGTATAATACTTCAGGGGAAAAATTGGTCTTTCAGTGAAATAGAGGACCTTCAAGCATTCTTGATGAAAAGACCAGAGCTGAAAAGAAAATTTGACTTTCAAACACAAGAATGAAGAGAAGCATGAGAAAGTAAATAGCAAAAAGAAGTCATAAGGGACTTTACTAAAGTTGAACTGTTTACATTCCTACATGGAAAGACAATATTTGTAACTCTTGAAACTATTCAGTATCTGGGTACTGGGTGGGATTACACACACACACATGCACACGCGCATGCACTCACACATAGAGACAGAGTGCACAGAGTGAATTGAAGAGGATGGGATCATATCTTAAAAAAAATGAAATCAAGCAGTGAGAGAGAAATATATTGGGAGGAGAAAGGGAGAAATGGAATGGGGCAAATTATCTCTCATAAAACAGGCAAGCAAAAGACTTATTAGTGGAGGAATAAAGAGGGGAGGTGAGAGAAAAACATGAAGTTTACTCTCATCACATTCCACTAAAGGAAGGAATAAAATGCACAGTCATTTTGGTATGAAAACCTATCTTACAATACAGGAAAGTGGGGGATAAGGGGATAAGCAGGGTGGGGGGGATGATGGAAGGGAGGGCATGGGAAGGACGGAGCAATTTGAGGTCAACACTCATGGGAAGGGATAGGATCAAAAGAGAGAACAGAAGTAATGGGGGACAGGATAGGATGGAGGGAAATATAATTAGTTCTTATACAACACTACTATTATGGAAGTCATTTGCAAAACTACACAGATTTGGCCTATATTGAATTGCTTGCCTTCCAAAGGGAAGGGGTGGGGAGGGAGGGAGGAAGAGAAGTTGGAACTCAAAGTTTTAGGAACAACTGTTGAGTACTGTTCTTGCCACTAGGAAATAAGAAATACAGGTAAAGGGGTATAGGATGGAGACAAGGGCAGAGAGAGATGATAGAAGAGAGGGCAGATTGGCACACAGGGGCAATTAGAAGACTTGGTGTTTTGGGGTGGGGGAGGGGACATAAGGGGAGAAAATTTGGAACCCAAAATTTTGTGAAAATGAATGTTAAAGGTTAAATAAATAAATAAATAAAGAACTATGGAATTGGATCGCAGATAGAAGCAGACCGTTTTCTTTTGTATTATGTTTTGTTTTGTTTTGTTTTATGGTTTCTCTCATTCATTTTAATTCTTCTATGGAACATGTATTTAATAGGAATGTACATGTAGAACCTATATAAGATTGTACACTGTCTCAAGGAGGTAGTGGGGAGGGAGACGGGAATGAAGGGTAGAGAGGGAAAAAAAATCTAAGATATATGAAGTGATTGTCAAACACCGAAAACAAATAAAATAATTTAATTTAAAAAATACAATAAATAAAAAAGACGTTTATAATAAAAAAAGAAAATTATTGAGAAATTGAGAGAAATTGTTTGATTCTAGTTTCTAAACCAGTCAGCTACTTACTTTTGTTTTATGAATGAGTTTATCCCATTCACATTCAGTTAGGATTCCTGTGTATTTTCCTCCACCCTATTTTCCCTCTATTTATCCTTCTATTTCTTTTCATCCTTTCCCTCCTCAAAAATCTGTTTTGCTTCTGATCACTGCCTCCCTTAATCTGCTCTCCTTCCTATCAACCCCTTCCCCTTCTTTTTATCCCCTTCTTCTCTACTTCCATGTTGGATAAGACAGATTTCTATATCCAGTTGGTGTATGTTATTCTCCTTTGGGTCAATTCTGATAAGAGTTGCCCACCTCCATTTCCCCCTTTCCTTTAAAAGCTCTTCCTCATGTGCTATTTTATTTGAGATAATTTTTCCAGTTCTTCCTCTCCCTTCCCTCTTCTCCCAAAGCACCCCTCTTTCTGATCCCTTAATTTTTTTTGGATTATCCCATCATAGTCAACTCACACCCATGCCATCCATCTATGTAGATGCCTTCTCACTACTCTAATAATGATAAAATTCTTAACAGTTATGAGTTATCATCTTCCCATATATAAATATAAACACTTTAACCTTATTGTGTCCCTTATGAGTTCTCTTTCATGTATACTTTTTATGCTTCTAAGTCTTGTATTTGAATGTCACATTTTCTATTCAGCTCAGGTGTTTTCATTAGGAATGGTTGAAAGTCCTCTGTTTCATGTTGCTATTGTAGAGTCCCTATTTCAGTCATGTCCAATTCTTCATGACCCCATTTGGGGGTTTCTTGGCAAAGATACTGAAGTAGTTTGCCATTTCCTTCTCTAGCTCATTCAACAGATGAGGATACTGAGGCAAACAGGGTTAGGTGACTTGACCAAGTGTACACAGCTAGTAAGAGTCTGAAGCCAAATTTAAACTCAGAAAGGCTCATCTTCCTGACTCCAGGCACAACACTCTATGCAATGTGCCACGTAGTTGCTTCTCTATTTCATTAAGTATCCTTTTTTCCGTGAAGGATTATATTTAGTTCTGTTGGGTAAGTTATTCTTCGATGTAATCTTAGTTTAGAATATCATACTCTAAGGCCTTCACTTTTTTTAATGTGGAAGTTGCCAAATTTTGTGTGAATATGACTTTGACTCCATGATTCTGGCTGCTTGTGATATTTTCTCCTTTTCTCCTTGACCTGGGAGCTCTGGAATTTGTCTGCAGTAGTCCTGGGAGCTTTCATTTTGGTATCTCTTTGAGATACCAAAAGCAGATTCTTTCAAGTTCTATCTCGGTCGCTGGTCCTAGACTATCAAGAAAGTTTAGTAAAGTTAATCTTTAAGAAAATGACTGCTGCCTAAGTAAATGCTCCTCTAGGGTTTGAGCCACCCTCCAGTGATAAAAGTCAGAAGAAGGTGAAAAGATGGAGTTTGATGGAAGGTTACTGAATGAGTACATAGTTATTATTATTTTTTTTTACCATAGGAGATAAAGTAAGATTGATTGTTTTAAGATCAATCTTTTGTTTAAGACTCAGTGATAATGAAGTGTATGGATTTAGAACCATTGACTGAACATTTGCTGTAACCTCAGACTTACAGGTGGCCATAGTCATTTTACTTGGACATAAAGTAGATAAATAATATTAATACACATTTCTGCAGTTCAGCCTTCAGCTATAACATAACTGAATGTCAGTGAATTCATACTGGAGATTACAGTATACATACATACATATATATATATATATATATATATATATATATGGAAAGAATTTATGCCTGTGTCTAGTTCTTCTTCAGTATCAGGGAATTCATAATAGATATATGTCTAATGAGGTACTTGCCCCCCTGATTGCAGGTGTTCAATCTACTTAGATGAGATGGACCGCAACATATTGTTACTCTAAACAAGAAGTTCTTCTGGTGCCTGATTGTTTATAGCATCAAATAGAAACTCTCCTCTTTGGCATTTAAAACCCTTTGTAATCTGGTTTCAGCCAGATCATAGCAACCTTTCCAGATTACCAAGAGGCAGAGAAGGGAGAGAATTTCAGAAATGGGACACAGGCAGTGAAAATGGCTTCACACGTTCTATGGTCCTACTTTCTTTTTCTCACATACAACCTTCCATCTCCCATCTCTATGCATTTTCTCAAAGTGTCCTCTATGCATAGAATATACTCTCTCTTCCCCATGACCTATGAGAATTCTTCATTTCCTTCAAAGCTCAGCTCAAAGAATACATCAGGTCCCTCCAGAAATTCCCAGCTACTAATGCTTTCTTCCTGAATTTACTTTATGTCTACTTGTATGAGCACATGCTATTTCCCATAATAGACCATTAGCTCCTAAAGGGCAAAGACCATTTCATTTTGATCCTGTATCCCCAACACCTAGCATAGTGCTTGATCCACAGTTGGTGCTTTTTGATTGTTCACAAAGAATTCTCATTAAAATGGCCTTTCAAGATAGGTACAATATTTATCTCCCTTGTATAGTTAGATAAAAAGCTTCAGAAAGGTTAAATTATTTGCTCGCCATCACATACCTAGTAAATGTCAGTCAGGATCTCAACTTGGGTCTTGATTTAGAGTCCAGTGTTCTTTCCATTCTACTACCATGTAGAAGGAGTATATTACTGTCTTGACTTTCACCATGAACCTAGAGTCCTATGTAATGGTAGAACCACAGATATTTCTCTATCCTTTATGGAACCCCCCAGAAAAACAACACTCTCTCAAAGTAATCTGTGGACTTACCACACACACACACATACACACACACACACACACACGCACACATACACATGAGTTCATAAACCCCTACTAAATCTGTTTACTTTTTAGCAGAAGACATCATTAGTTCAAAACAAAGGCATTTAATGAAATAACATAGAAAAGAAACAGTAGCACATTCTAGGTACACTTTCCATCACATACATATATCATCCCAGTTGGAAACACCTAAGAATTATTTGTGGTTAGGCACAAATATGGAGAATATATGTAGGCTGTGCATAAACATAAGGTATATATCATGTGGAAAGAAATATATGAGAGAACATGTGTGGCTGGGACATGGAGAGATAGCTCATACTTATGGTTTCTATCTGACCCACTTCTCAATCTCCTTTGTTGGATCTTCAATCAGGTCACACCCATAAACCATAAGTATCCTCCTGAGTTCTGTCCTGGGCTCTCTTTACTTCTCCTTCTATACAATCTAGCTTGATCTTCCATGGATTAAATTAACATTTCTATGCTGAAGATATACTTATATAGCCCTAACCTCTCTCTTGTATTTTCATCTTTCTCTAAATATCTCTAACTAGATGTCCTATAGACCTCTTAAACTCAACATGTCCAAAATTGACCTTTCTCTCAAAGCCCTCTTTTTCCCAATTTTTCTATTACTGTTGAGGCTACCACCAACATCCATCCCAGTCATCCAAACTCCTTGTCACCTCATTCTCTTTCACATACCCCCATAATATCCAATCTGTGGTCAAATCCCATCACTTCTACTTTTATAGCATTTCTAGTATATGTTCCTTTCTTTCCTCTGATACTGCCAGTAGACTGGTGCAGGTCCACATCACCTCACGATTGGACCATTACAATAATTTGCTGGTTAGTCTCCACTTCAATCCTTCCTCTTCTTAGCTATCAAACTGATGTTCCTAAAGCACAGATCTGACCATTTCATTCCCACCCTTCCCATTATTCAACAAGCTCAAATGGTTCTTTATTACCTTTAGGATCAAATATGAACTCCTTTGTTAGGCTTTCAAAGTCCTCCACAATCTGACTTATTCAAACTTTTCCATTCTTTTACTTTACCCCCAGTTCCCACACATTACCCCCACCCCCACCCCCACACACATATACACACATGCCCTGTGATCTAATTAAGCCTCCTTACCCTTGAACAAAATACTCTGTCTGCTGACCCTGGCTATTTTCACTGGCTGTCCCCCATACCTCGAATTCTCTCCCTCCTCTTCTGTGTCTCCTAGTTTCCCTGGCTTTCTTTAAGACAAAACTAAAATATTACCTTCTACATGAAGCCTTTTTCAATCTGCTTAATTTTAATGCCTTCCTTCTGTTGATTATCACTAATTTTTCCTGTATATATGTACATATACACTTGTTTACACATCGTCTTCACTCATAGACTGTGAGCTCCTTGAGACCAAAGATTGCTTTGTAACTGTGTCCCTAGAACTTTATGCAGTAGGCACTCCATAAATGTTTATTAACTTACAGAACTACTGATATCTTCCAATAATATCATCATGTTGGAACTCCTGGGTCTACTTATCATGTATTATTTGCTAGAAGTATTGCTGTAGTAAATAATCTCTGCTGAGGCAACTCCGTGCTGATCTGCCAGAAACCTCTACTGGACTAATCTCTGCAAATTTATTGTTGTTTGTCTCCACTGGCCTTATTGCTACAGCATTTTCTTTCCTTCTAGGTGTTGTTTCATACCTTGAGAGCACCCGTTTGACATTTCTACTATCTGCAAGGGTACAATGGATAGAAAATCTCTCCTTTATAAGGATAAACTGACAACTCTATAACAAGGCTATGAACCATCACACTGTACTGAGGTTCAAAATCCCAACAATGTACCCTAAGGATATTATTAAATTAATCTTGAATTCTTGATATCTATAATAAAATTTTAGTTCCTTGTGGTCTCCCTTAGTGTTCCCAGAGCTTAACACAGTGTCTAGCTCATAGTAGGTGCTTAATAATTGATTACTGATGGAATAAGTGATTTTGTCACAACCCACTATTATTTGGGAAATAATAGAAATATCATATAAAATATAGAAAAATATATAGAAAATATCTCATAAAAATATAAAATAGAAATAACTCATCTGTCTAGTCATAAAATTGATGTTATATCAAAACAAAAGCTATGCTGAAGAAGTCACTGTCCTCTTCTCATCGTTTTTATGCCTTAGTGGCCAACAACAAGCCTCCAAGATTTGGAGACACCCAATATGACCTGATTTCTGGTTATAAAATTTTAACCAGATGTTAATTGTCTTACCAAGCAACTACAGGATGATCAGCCCAGTTAAGAAATTAGGACAAATGAATCAATTGGATGAAGAGATGAATGCTTCTGGCAACCCACATGAGGGACACCCCTATGTGGAATGCAATTGACTGTCAGCAATTCATCATTTAAATAATTTAAAATTTTCCAGAACATAATAAAATATCAGCCAAACTATACTGTATAAACATGCCCTTCATTCTATGATGGTTAAGTGGGTTTTGTTGCTGTTTGTTCCTGCTGTTATCCCTTTATAAAAGATAATAATATCCTCCCCCACAAACAGGAATGTAGTATAGAATTTTGACCTCAAACGTGCCATTTTCCCTGAGAAGTAACTGACATCACAATGAACTTCTTTTTTGAGACTATTTAAAACTACTTCATTCGAATTAAATTCTTATTAGCCTGCATCAACTACGCCAGCTGAAAGGAGCCGCTTCCCTTGCCTCTGAAGTAGTCCAGTCAGCTGCTTCCATTGCTCTTTGATTTGGGAGTGAAGGTGGTGGCAAGAGCCAACTTAGGCCCATCCTTTGGAAAGTTTATCACTTAATATCACCAGAGTCAAGCTGGCCACACAAATCTTCACTTTAAGAGTGAAAATTTCCTCCTTTCCATGAAAGGCAGAGATAATGATTCCAGCACAGATGGAGAAGATTTCTTCAGGGAAGGAAAGCAAAATTTAAGTTGGTTAATGCCTTCCCTGGTGAGCCATTGTCTTCTTGTTTGGGGTGTCTGAGACCTCATTTTGGATACACAGAGCCTCTTCCACTGTGATTGATTGCAGAGAAACAATCAGTTAGCACAAATAAATCAATTCAAGAGGCTATCTTGCCCTACTCTGGATGAGCCCTTCCTGCTTCCCCTAAGTATTTACCCTTTCCTTAAAAACATTATTTATCTGAGGAACCCAATTTAAAGCGGTTTCATTGGTCTATTCAGCCAAAGGGGAACTTAACACACATATAGATATGATTGTTCTAGTTCCTTAAGTCTTTTGTTTAAAAAATAAATCACATTCATCCATAACAAAGATGTTATATTACATTAGGCCTAAACCCTTCCAAGAGAGGAGTTTGCTAACTGTGGACTTTTCTTAATCACACTGCTTTCTTCATCCTTCATGTCATTGAGTCCAATTGAATTGACCATTATTCTTCATATTCTTCTCTTTATTATTCCCACTACAACCACCCTAGTTTAGGCTCATCGTACCTCTTACCTGGACTATTGTACTAGCCTTTTAACTAATCTCCCACTTGCAATTTCTCATCACAATCTCTCCTACATGATGAGGGCATTCTGGTCCTCCTGGTACAGAATAACGCATATCACCCAGTATTTTAAAACCTTCCATGGGTCATCGTCCCATAGAGAGTGATGAACAAATGCCTTGGCCTAGTATACAACTTGCTTACAACCTCATTCTCTAGTCTTATGTTACCTCCAAAATTAACTAGAAAAGTCAGGCCAACAAGCACTTGTTAAATATTTACTATGCCAGCCACTGTCCTAAACAAATACAAGAAAAAAAAAATAGTCCCTGATATCAAGAAGCCTGCATTCTAACGGGAAAAGATAACACATAAAAGGCAGCTGAAAGGGGATCGGGGGAGAGAAATGAAGGTACCCATAGTAGATTCATGATAGAGAAAGTCTTAGAGTCAGAAATACATACTGTGGAGTCATGAAGACAAGCCTTGCTTGATCATCCTACTTAAAATTGAAGTTCTGGGAGAAAGCAGTCATTCACAGAGAGAAAGAGAGAGAGACAGACAGACAGACAGACAGACAGACAGAGAGAAAGAGAGAGAGGGAGGGAGAGAGAGGGAGAGAAAGGGAGAGGGAGGGAGAGAGAGAGGCCTCGGGGTAAGAATAAGCTTCCAATATATGAAGTCCAGGGGGAGAGTGAGCTTCTAGAAGGAAAAAAATTCATATAGCTACAATGCTTTTTGACAAGTTGAACCACTTGCTGTCTCCAAGACACATTTTTATGACTCAAAACCTTCAATTCTGTTGTTCCCTAACACATCCCCTCCTCAGCTACTTTCTTCTTGTCCCTATCCTATCTACTCTTCAAGTTATTGTTCAATTATATCTCTTCCATAAAGCCTTCCTTGATCCATTCCAATTTGAAGAAATAATTTCTTCCTCATCTAATCTCTTCATATTCAAGTTCTTCATATTCCCTTTAACCATAGTCTAATGCTAAAAATAACCAATTTTTATACTTTCCTCTTTATAGCCCTAAGATAGGCAGTGCATCTATTATCATCTCTATTTATGGATGAGGAGACTGAGGGTCAGGGAGGACATGTGACGAGCCCAAGGTCTCACAGTAAGTGAGTTTAAGAACCAGTATTTAAACCTAAGTTTTCAGTGACTCTCAATTCAGAGCTCTTTCTATGATACCATCTTCCTGTCATCCTACTTTAAGTTCTATTGATATAAGTATATATTTTATTTCCCTTCCTAGACTGCAATCTCCTTACGAGCAAAGAGAGGGTCTTATTTATTTTTTTATTTTTCCCCCAGAACCTAACACAGTGCTCTTTATACAAAATGGGTATTTAACAAACAAACGAATTCTCCTTTCTAACCAGCAATCAGTAAGGCAGCAATGTGTATGTTATTTAGCACCCACCTAGGAAATCTGCCCTCTTGCCTATCTTGGAATATCATAATAGCTAGATAAAGGATCCCCTAGCTATTCCTTGCTGTTGTTGAGTCACATTTGACTCTTTGTGACCCCACTTGGGGTTTTCTTGGAAGAGATACTGGAGTACGCTGCCATTTCCTTCTCCAGTTCATTTTTACAGATAAGGAAACTGAGGCACACAAGGTTAAATGACTTGTCCAGGATCACACAACTAGTAAGTGTCTGAAGCTGCATTTGAACTCAGGTCTTCCTATCTCCAGACCAAGAACTCTATCTATTGTTCCACTTAGCTCCCTGACTCCCCCAATCCCTCCAACTAGAGTATTTTTGAAATTATAAAGTACTTTCCTTGCAACAGTGTTGTGTGGTAGATAGCAGACATATTATTATTTCTATTTTATAGGTAAGGAAACTGAGGCCCAGAAAGGGTTAACAATTGTCCAGTTTCAAACAGCTGAGATCCAAAGAAGGACAAATCCATCTCCAGACTCCCAAGCCTGATTCACATTCTGCTTTATCAGACTGCCCCCCCCTTTTTAACAAACTTAGGATCATCAAATAAGACATTTGGAACCAAAAGAGAATTCAAGATCTTATATTCTAATTCTTTCCTTTTGCACTTGGATAAACTGAGTCCTAGAGAGATTAAATTATTTATAAGAGGGACAGAATACAAACACAAACACAAACAGGTCTTCTTTTTCCAAATTCTTTTCCTATTAGACTACTTTGTCTGTCTTTGTATGGCCTCTGCACTTACTATCTTATTGAAGCATCCTAACTATGGCACATAAACCAGGATGAACCATATTGAATGTCAAATCACAATTAGAAGGTGCCTGGATCTGCATGGAATATAAGGAAAGAATGTCTAGAGTAAACCTCTACCAGCACTGTCAAAGCGTAAGGAGGCTCTGATGCTAGGGAACCACTCTTGATCATTCAGATAGAAACATCATTCCAGTGCAGAAGGGTAATTCATCAGACTGCCACAGCTTAATAGCAATATCCCTTAAGAACAATCACATCTTTTTGCCCTGGTTCTGTATTCACCAGGCAATTTTCTCTTCTGTGATTTGGTTTTGTGAGTGGCCGTCCAAGGAAGGGGGTACCCTGTGTAGATGTATGGATACACTTCTAGCTCGGCTGTATCCTCCCTTTTAAATCAACATATTGCAATTCTCAAAACTGTCAGTTTCTCAAATGTGACCCATTCCCCCTAGGACCCGATCATCCCCGGGTGAGCTGATAAAACTAAATCCCTGGCCCGTAAAGCTGAGAATTCTACCCTGAAGAAGACGTGACTCAATCACCTCTTGAAGCCTCCAGGAGGCCAGTCTTAGAGGGCAAGATAACAGTGTCTTTAGTATGTAGTTTGTACTTTTGCTAGTTCTATAAATGCTTTTATATTCTTTTTCTTTTTTTATAACTCAGATAAATGAATGTCTGTGAGAAAGCATGTTGAGGCGTCAGAGAGGGTGGAGAGAGAAAGGCAAGAAAGAGCCAAGCAGGAAATCATATAGTGACAGCAGCTACTTTAGGGGGTGCAGTGGTGGGAGAATTCAAGGTCATGTGAAAATGACTATTTTCTAGTTCCAGGTATCTGCCTTGAGCTGGAGGCAGCAGTCTACTGCAAAATGCAGCTAAGAGAGAAACCCTGGGCAAAGAGCAAAGTTTGAGTGGGTCAACTCCGAAAAAAATCACTTCAAGGAAGGGGTCGCTTCTCCAGGAAGCTGAGACTCAAGGGGTAGGAACCATTGCCGTATAGAGCTCAAGGAAGAACTGAAGAACAAAAAAAAAAAGGTTTGGGGTTTTTTTCTCTCCAGGGATATCAGAGTTTCCCCTTGTTCTCTATGGGATCAGCTGGACCTCTTCATAATGAAACTGACTCTCCCAAGTGCTATAAGAACCCTATGGAGTCCTGGAAGAGCCCAAGTTCACAGAGAGAAAAGTAGAGTTTAATGTTGTTGGGTTTTTTTCCCCAAAAGTTTTATTAACATTTGATGGACATTGATATATGTGATAAAGGCACCACCAATTTTTCTCTCTGATATGTTCTCTCATAAGAATAATATCAGTGGGATGGAATTTTTTTCCTGAATATAAAATACCATTTTCAAACAAAGGAAGGAAAATGTTTTCTCTAGCTGTTCCACATCTATTATGAGCTTATAGTACCACTGTTCACAAAACTCTTTTATGATTCAATAAAATAATTAAGATGAGAGGAAATTTTTATATGCTTAGTTTTTGTCAAAAAATGTTTTACAGATTGCCAATATCTCCTGTTACGCAGGTTGCCCTCATAAAAATTTCAACGTCTGATTACAAAATCAGCAACTAATATGCTTAATGGCTTTCCATTACACCTAACAATAATGGCGATATGTTTTAAAATTGCATTTGTATTCACGTTGTTTTGACCTCACTCTCAGTATCTTGATGCAATCAGGCCCCGGCAGTTAGCAATAATTTCCCTGATTACCACAGCAGGCCTAGAAGCTGTTCCCTTGCATAGGGGAAAAAAATGTAGTTTCTGGGATGAGTGGCCCAAGTAAACCCAGGCTGATTTTTGAACTGTGCTATAACCAAAGAGGATTTTTGCTTGCCAGGCACCTAGTGAGGAAAACCAGTGCATCATTGGAAAGCGTCAGGCATGAACAGGATATGGTTTGAAGAGTCTTATTAACTTGAAGATTAGACCTGGAGGGTGAGGAAGACAGGAATATCAAATTCTCTAGTAGCATCCACATTTTCCAGAACATCTACCACAAATTAGAAACAAATTTATTGTATGTGGTGATTTGTTAAGGAGTTGAAGGACTATGTAGAATCTTTGCAAATGAGATCAGCCCATTTATCAGGGTATTCCCCTGCTTGGTCTTCTCCAAGGGCAATTATTAGCCTCTCTTCTAATCATATAGACTCAAAAGCTAAAAACTTGAACAGTCTTATTTATAAGGTAATGAACAAAAATAAGACTTTCAGAGAGTCCATAGAAAATAATGATAATTACAACTATCCCAACAGATTTCTGTAAGGTCTCAGTCATTTACATTAATGTCTGAGTAGAACCACAACTGAGAATGATCAAGGCTTCCTCCTCCCCCTCAGTGATCCCCTTACTGTCTCTATTGCCTTGACAGAAATGGTTTTTTTGCACTTAAAAGTATTTTTCTTTTTTCAATTACATATAAAGATAGTTTGCAATATTAATTTTTGTAAGATTTTGAGTTTCCAAATTTTTCTCCCTTCTTTTCCTTCCCCCCCCCCCAAGACAGTAAGCAATATGATATGTTAGAAACACACAGTCATGTTAAACATGTTCCCATTACTACACACTGTGGTGACAGGCTAGTGTTTGCCTACTGCAGGCCTCAGCCTGAAGCTTTTCTTTCTCATTTTACCTTTGGTCCTTTCATTTCTTCTTTTTCTAGTGGTAGAAATGTCCAATATGTTATTTACTAAGAAGTGGTTCTGGTAGCAGAGAGAGTATGCTGGTCCTTTATATTAGTTATTTGGTTATTTGGCTTTTTTGCTGATTTAAATATGTGGCCTGGCATGGGATAGGAAATAAGGGGACAATTGTATCTGAGGGATTACTTCTGGACTCCAGCTGCCCATGAGTAATATTCCTAAGTTCCAGATCTGGTGACTGTGGATACAGAGGAGAGAAGTGTTTTATGTTCTTTTACCTTTGAAGTTGTTCTCTCTTTATCTTTAGTTTTATTGAGTTTTATGGTCTGCTTTTGTCTCATTAAATTTTAACCCTCTAACCTGAATCACTGGAATGGCCTACATTAGGCCTGGCTGAGAAGATCAGGCATCAGTGCTTACTTCTCCCTCTCACTGCTCCTCCTCATTATCCCCACAGCTATTCTTGAAGGTTTCCACATTTCCAAGTATGTGACCATTTCATTGCTGACCCCATTCACTGTTCTCTGTAGTTCTGCCATTCTTCTTCCTTTCCAGGAGATGGCGCCAATGCCCTTTCCCAGAGGACCAGCTTTCTAGCAACTGGCAAGTCAGAAAGCAGAGAACATGCTAAGTATATATACAGCACAAAAACATAACTTCAGACCCATGTGCTTCCACATTTCTTGTATTCTTTTTACACATCGGTTCCCACAGTCACAGACTTCATATGAGAGAAGGCTCTCAGGGACTATGGGATTTCTGTTATCTCATTCCATGTCATTTCATATATTACCTTCTTTTGCAAAAGCAAACTTGCAATCAACTCTCAAGCAAGTTTTTAACCAGTTGTTAATTGTAGCTAATAACTGTATTCTTTCTCTAACAATGCCTGGGCAATATGGCTACTGCTCATGTTTATCATTTTTGCCTTAGTATAAATGCTCCAGGAAACAGATTGATTCTAACTCTGATTTTCTATTTGACCCCCACCTTCTCTTAAGCTAAGCTGGACCAGAATCTTCAAATTACAAAGACTTATTTCCAAAATATTCATAAAAGGGTAGGAAAATGGAGCAGGCTTCTCCGAGCACTTCCTATGAATCAAGGATAGGGGAAATAGTGGGGAAAAGATTTTAAATACTTTAAATACTGGTCAGTAATTTCACTCAGACTTGTCATCACCCTTGTTTAGCTCAGGATCTCCAAAGGCTTTTATATTATAACAAATTATGGATAAATTCCTAAATCACTGTTTTAAGTGGTTATATTTTGTTTATTTGTGTTTGAAAACATTGCAAAAACGAAAAGGGCTTGACCCCTTTTAGGAAAAAAAATAAAATGTTTCCAGATTTCTGGAACAGGCTTTTAAAATTGATGGGAAGCTTGATTCAGTAAAGTAAATATATTCAGTGGGAGCAAGATAACATGGAAAGAGGATCAGAGACTAAGAATTTAGTTAACTGGGATAAAATAAAAAGGTGGTTGCCAAAGTAACCTCTTCCTGATTGGAAGGAGACCAACATGCAAATATAATGGCTCCATTTTCTTTTTTCCCCCTCCACCTTGTCCTAGGAAGGAAAAACAACAAAGGAAGATGTTGGACTGAAAATAGCAATAGAAAAGTTGAAGAAAGTACACTGTAGAAACCAAGATTCCTCCTGGAGAGGCTCGTAGATAAAGGGAAAGCTAGGACAATGGTATTAGAGTCTTAATGCCTTTCCTCTGAAAATTAGCTTAGCCTGAGTTGGACAAACAGTTAGTGGCCAAGGGGTATGAATAAGACTCAGGACAAGAGTTTATGATGATAAGTCTTTCTCTAAAACAGAAAGGAAAGCTAAGATTTAATTAATTAGAAATTGATGATAGTTAAGGTTAATGACAAAAGTGATAGTTCGTATCTAAGTATTTGTATGTATTAAAAGTTTGATTCAATTGTTTATTATACTTTTACAATTATAAGGAAAATAATAATTCCTATTTCTATAGTGCTATAAAATCTGATAAAAAACATTTCACTTTTGGAGCTGTAAGGTAGTTTAGAGATCATCTCATCCAACTTACTCATTTTAGAGATGGAAAAAATGAAGTTCAGAGCAGAATATGTGATTTGCCCAAAGCTAGGATTATTATCCCCATTTTACCCATAAAGTCCAAAGAACTTGTGAATTGCCCAAGGTCCCATAGTTATAGATGTGTCCTCAGAGTGGTAGCCTTTCTAGTGCAGCCTACTACTTTAAAGATTTACAATTATATCATTATTTATGAAAGTAACACTTTTTTTTATAGAAAAACAACATTAATTGCAATAATGCAATAAGTTCTTGTTTTCTCTCCACTATTGATTCTTTGATTTCTAACCATCGGGGTAGCCTTACCAACTCAACATTATGGAATGATGTCAAACATTCCACCATTAAAGGAGATGAATTACTCAACCAAAGCCCTATATCTGGGCTGTGATTCTAGGATTCTGAGATGTTCAGGCATAAAGTGAAGTAGAAGATTGGAGCCTGCTGGAGTCAGGGCAAAATGCTGATAATTAAATTTTCAGTATGTATGAGCATTTACACTTCAAAAATGGTAAATGTTACAAATCAAGGCTTGATTTAATTTGTTATTGTTGGTTGTCTAGACTTAAGAACATGTGGAATAAAATGTTAATCATGAAGATTAAACTTAGAAGTATATCATGGATACTTTTTTCTTTCCTGAGACATGGTTGTTAAACATTAACTAGCACACCCTTCAGTCTAGCTTGGATAAAGTCAAAGGGATGAAGGACTTCACCACCCTCCACCCCTCCCTCCTGATGCTTGAACACCTTTGGAGAACAAGCTAGCAATCTCCTGTACTAGAAGAATGTTCTCTATACAGAACTTAAAGAAACTATTTAGCAATAGTCATAGGATCATAAGACTTAGAACTGAAAGGGGCATTTACTTCTCATTATATCCAACTTGGTCATTTTATGCATGGTAAAACTGCAGCCTAGGGAAGGGAAGTGATTTGCCCAAAAACTCATGGTAAGTAAGAGACAGGATTTGAACTCAAGTCTTCTGATCCCAAATCTAGTGTTCTTCCCTCTGTAGCACATTGTCTCTCATGTGTGAGGGGATTCTAGAACTGAGTTATTTGTGACCCTCCCTGATTTCATATGATCTTTGGGTCCTTGAATTTAGGATGTTGGGTTACAAAAGAAGTTGAGGAAAGGAGGAGAAAATTCCCCTGCTGGCCAATCCTAAATACATGTTCACTTTCAGTTCATTGAGAGAAGGGACTACCTTTTGCCTTTATATCCCCAGTGCTTAACATATAATTGGCACTTAATAAATGCTGATTGACTGACTTTTTCAGAGGTCAGGACAAAATGAGGTTGATTGATATTCTTAAACTCTTTATATCTCTGGAGCTTCCTCTAAGCTTCTTCCCTCTGCAGATTTCTTGATTTGCCCACCTGGCAATGTTTCCCTTCTAGGGTTAATTGAGTTTACTCTGTATGAATCTCCTCATGTATCTGCCCTATTAGAATGTAATAAGGTCATAGATTTAAGGCACCTCAGTCATCATGAAACTCAATTTCCTTCATTTTGGAAGGGACTGGTAGAAGTAATAATAGTAACAGCAGCAGAAGCTAACATTTATGTATCACTATAAGATTTGCAAGGCGCTTTACATATATTACCTCATTAATAATTAAATGTCACACCCAGGGTCACACAGCTAGTACATATCTGACCTGGGAGGGGAACTCAGGCCTTCCTGACCTCTGGTCCAAGGTTATATCTGTGACAGATGCTATCTTAAAGGATTTTTCTTTATATTTTGTATCCCCAGTTTCTACAATGCCAGGCACAAATATTTACTGATGGCTTTATTCAATGAGTGAGTGAATTGAAGGACAAAAATGTGCTAATTTCTTCTTCCTTCTAGGTATTCTTCAAGCTCAACTGACCTTCACCTTTGATTAACTAATTGAGGTCAGACTTCTGACTTGAGCAGAACACCCATTTATGAGAATTCTACGCAATCTCTATGTTATTGTTTTTCTTTGCATGAGGGAAGGTTTTAGAAACTCTTCCTCAGCTTGGTCATTAAAAATAAAATAAAATTCTATCCTTTATGAATATAAGTCAGTTGAGAGGCAGTGTTGCATAATGGATGGCAAACCAGCCTCAGAGTCAGGAAGCCCTGGGTTTGAGTCTTGCTCTCAAGTTTCCTGGTGTGATAACCCCAGCAAGTCAATTAACCCTCTCAGGGGTTAATTGGCAGTTCTCTTAAGATTTTTAGGTGTAGAACAGCAATCTATCTGGTGAAGGCAGTTCCCTTTGCTAACAAAAGTCCAGTTTTAACAACAAAAAAGTCCAGCTGTCTTTTCTCTAAATACTTTCGTCCTCTGTGTTATGGCTAATAGTCAGGGAGTAAGTAAGTTTTCCTTATAATTCCTAATTCCTAACCTTGGATCATCATGAGCAGGCAGGCCATGTTCAAAATTTCCCCAGGGTGACTCAGCTGCTAAAAATAGGCCAATAGCTTCTGTATAAAACTTCCATCCCCACCCTCCCACACTTACCTCCAATGCCTTCCAGCACCTCTCCCTGGTCCATCCAAACTCTATAGGATGCCAGATGGCTTCAGCTATAGCCCATGAAATGGAATTGAGAGCTCCCACATGCACAGGCTTGTGTTTTTCCAGGCATGAAGACAAGTCTTGATGCTGCCAGGGCCAAAAGAAAGGACAAAGATCCGAATTCCCTGGCTCTTGTATGCCCATAATGAATATTCTCCCTGATTTCTAGGCATGATGCTCTAAGGACTTAACTGCTTTGAGGATCTGAATCAAGGGGTGTATCTAGTCTTCTCCTGGAAGTCCTCGTAGAATTGTCATACCTCTCTTTTGGGGTGAGTGCAATGTTAATTAGAATTAAAGGTCTTCTTCCCCCCATTAATAGGCTTCACCTGGAGTCCATTAAGGGAAGATTGATTAGGGGAGACTTGTGTTGTTGGAAGACCCACACCTTTTGTTAATTAATGAGGAACTAGGTCACAAGAGTCATGCCCTTCATCCCTGAATAGTGTATATATACCCTGAGGTGAGATTTTGCTTTGAGGGTGTATTCTTTGGGAGAATGTTCTTGTGATATAACCAGCCCCACAGGCTTTGAAAACCCAGATGTTGGCCCTTCTCTTTCTGGTACCTGTATATGTATGTAATGGCCAGACAGAAGCCCTGTCTGTTGGTCTTTATTTCTCCACTTGTGTTTTCTCTATTGTTTTATTGTGATTAGAAAAGATTGTTAACCCCTCCTTTTCGGAAAGCCGATCTAAGAGTCAGTGCTAGCAGGCCATCCTGGATGTGTCAGGGTGTTTGCTGCTACAGTGGGAAAAAATACCTAATGTCCATATTATTCTGAGTGTTTCCATAGGCAGAAATCCATTTTCTAGGATCTCCAGATATGTGTTGTTGCTACTGTTATTTCGTTCTGCTCAAGTGATCCTGGTAGCTGGTGCTCATAAATGTAAGCTCATTCAATGGTTATCCAGGAAGAAGTGTGGACATCACTCTCAGTTACGTGTAGCAGAAGGGAGATAACCTCATTCTATTTGATAAGATCATAAATAAAGAGCTGGTCCAATCCCTTCATTTTACAGATAAGGAAAATGAGGCCCAAAGGAGTTAAGTGATCTATCCAAGGTACGAGAAGTACAAAGCATCAGAAGTAGATTATGACCCCTAGTTATCTAAGTTCACCCAAAATGCTAATTCTACTGTATCATGAAACTCACTCATAGTCCTAACCTCCAGGTGAATAGTAACCATATCCGAAGAACTGACTGGAGATACATCCTCTCATTCAGAACCAGTGACTAGGCTCACTTTTTAAACATCAGTGTCAAATGTGTATAATTGTTAAAGTTTTCATGTATTTTTTCACTAGCATATTTTTCTATTGAACCCTCTCTTGAAATTTTATACACATATATGTATATATATATGCAAAACCAACCAACAAAATGACTGTGTCTACCACGATATGCAACATCAAATACTCATCAGTCCCACAAGTCTCCAACATGACGAAAAGAATCTGTTTCATCACCTATTTTCTGAGATGGAGCCATTTTTCTTTGTGAAAAACATCAGTCTTACTTCTGGCTCTTTGAGGTTACTATATCTCACATGCTACCACATTAAAAGGCATCTATCTTTTGGCTGCCTTTGAACCTAATTAATCTCTTCAGATCATTTTAAATCTCTTGGATGTAAGCCACCTGCTTATCCAACAACTCTGCCTACCTCATTCCACCCATACAACTGTAATAGTGTATTTGAGGAACATATATCGACCTGCAGTAACTGCCTCCTTCTGCATAGGCCTCAGGCCTTGCAACTGTTCTGAAAGGCAATCAGGAATGGTTAGCCATGTCAGGCAAACATATGCTTCATAATCAGTCCAGTGCTCGCTGGTGGATTCCTAATCAAGTCTAATTTCAACCTAGTGAAGGGAACATGGTAAGAAAAGTGAGTTCTCAGTGCTTTGAGGATCAGCAACTGCCTGGAGCCCGGTGTTTACCTCTTCATTTCCTCTTCTTAACAGAGGATGTGGAAACCTTTCCATCCGCCACCAGGTATATCCCTTCCATCTCTCCTGGATGCTCCAATAATGTTACCTTTGCAACCCTTCCAGCCATGTGTAGCAAGAGCATATGTAGCAAGAGCAAACCTGAGAAGTTACATCACTTTTTATTTGAAGTTATCATGGGCTCATTAGTGGAGAAGGAATGGTGAATCTGAAGCTAAGGGTAACAATTTAATACTGACCACTTATCTTTGAGTCCAGAGCCCACAGAAGACAACATCTCATCATTGTGTATCTGACTACAAGGAGAAATAATTCTTCTCATATTATGGTATGTGATTGTGGGCAAATGGCTTTATTTTTCTAGGCTCAGTTTCCAAATCTAAGAAATGAAGGGGCTAAACTAAAAAGTCTCTAGGGTCTCCTCTAATTCTAGATCTATGATCTCCTCAAGAGAAAGCATGTCTAACTCAGGGGAAACTCAGTGTACATGCCCTGTGTGATGAGAAGGCCAACTATATCCATCAATTAGTCAGTACTGTGCTAGACATTGTGAGAAGAATATCTCTCCTTGTGTACTGTTTATACATACTTATATCAACCTATCAAAATGGATTTATTAAGGACAAACTCTACGACAAGCCCTGTGCTAGGTGCTGTGGATACAGTACAAGGAATGGAACAATTCTTACTCACCGTGAGCTTACCTTCTAACAGAGAAGTATTTATACAAATAAATACATCAGAGACATAAAGTGAATACATACAAATATAAGCTACATATATGCACCATAATTTGGGGGTGCCATGAGGAGGGGATGCAGAAAGCCTTCAGGCAGAAGATGGTACCCAAGCAGCCTCTTAAAGGAAATGAGTGAATTTATGAGATAGAAGTAAGGAGGAAGTACATTGAGGGGTAGCCAATGCAAAGGCTCACAGAGTAGAGATGAAGTGTCCTGTGAAAGGGACAGAAATATAGTCAATTTAGGCTGACAGCAAAGTGTAAGAGAGGGAGTAATATACAAGGAGTCTAGAAATATAGGTCAGAGTCAGTTTGTGTAGGGTTTTAAAATGTAAACATACGACTTTATATTTTATTCTAGAGGCAATAAGAAACCACTGGCATTAATCAAGTATGGGTAAACATCATCAAATCTGAGCTCAAGGAAAATTAGCAGCAGTGTTCAGGATTTCAGTTGTATAAGACTTGAGGCAGGAAAACCTATTAGGAAGGAAAACCTGTGAGGTAGAGAAACCTACCAGGTTTGATCTAGTCCAGAGGTAATGGGGGTCTGAACTAAGGGGGTAGTTGTGTGAGTGGAGAGAAGGGATCAGATGCAAAGATGTTATGAAGATAGAAACAGCAATATTTGCCAATTGATTACATACATGCAGTTGAGGGAGAGGGGAGGAAATTATAGGAATATAAGTTACTTTTTTTCAATAAAATTCTTTCCTTAAGTGTAGGGACTATTTAGTTTTTGTTTTTGTATTCTCATTACCCAACACAGGACCTGGCACATAGTAGATGCTTAATAAATACATGCTGATTGATTGATCATTGGATCATAGATTTAGAGATAAAAGGACCTTAGAGGTCATATAAGTCCAACCCCTTCAATTGTAGAAAAGGAAAATTGTCAAAGATTACTTGGGTAATAAATGACAGACCTAGAATTTAATCCAATGTCTTCTGGATCCAAACAGTATTATTTCCACTATACCATGTTGTGAATGAAGGATATAGTACATGGACTTATGTGATGTTATGTTGTATTATGTTATATTAAATTACATTCTACCATATTATGCCATAATGTACCATATTATGCTAGATCATGTCATGCCACATTATGCTATAGTGTGCCATATTATGCTATATTATATTGTGTATCATATTGTACTGTACTGATATTATTTTTCATTCTTATGTTGTTATATTATCTCATATCATCTCAAAATAACTGTCAGTGAACTGTTACTATTGCTATCACAAATGCAATATCTAAGGGAGATAGAGGTCAAGTGAGAAGAGCCAGAAAGTTGGTTTCTTGAGACCTTCACCCTTGCTGCCATCCTTTCCCTTCCTGCTATGAAAAGTCATCTCTCCCTATTGCAACTACAAAGAGAAGCCCAGTGGCCAAATGTAGATCATTTTAACCTCTGAAGCTACAAAGGTCAGGGGGATAGGAGGATTTGGCAGAGAAAAATAACATGATGAACTCAGTGGAAAACATGGTGACTGCTGTGGCAGACACATGACTGTGCCTCAGACAATCACTTCGTCTGCTCTGCAAATGATTCAAATGCTACATTAAAACACAAAGAAAGAGATTTGGCATCAAATGTTTCTGGCCCAATCTGTGCCCACTGTTGCCCAGAAGAGATGGGACCAAATATCCTTAACTGCAAAGACTTCATGTGTGTCTGACTTGGTTCAGGTCCAGACTGAAGCCTAAATTAAATGGGGAGATGGATAGCTCAGAGCTTAATTGGGAAATGAAGGAGATAAAAAGAAGCCAGAAAATCTGAGGAAGAAAATGCCCTCAAGAAGAAGAGAGAGCTTGATGGACTTTCTTCTCTGTCCTCAGATCCTGGTCCTCAGCCACACTGCCCCTGAAGCTCCCTACAGGCTCCAGGGTTCTAGACAGTATAAGACACTGTGGACATACATTGATGTAAAGGGCACATTCAAAGAAATAGGTTTGGAAGTGAGTTTTGCATGAGATTGGACTCAGGCAAAATGAATCATAACCTTCAGTGGCCTTTTTTCATAGCTTCCACTGAGCAACAGGGATCACAGGAAGCCTGAGGCATAGTGAATATGATCCATTCTGGGAAACCTGTCTTTGTGCACAAACTATAGCAAACCCAGGAAGACATTCTGTTTATCTATCACTGGGTCATGTGCTCCAAGGTTGGTAGAGAACCCTTAGCCAGAACCTGTGATAGGAACTATATAGTTCAATCATTAGGCTAGTATCTTCTAGGATCAAATGAACATGGAGCCAGAAGGGACTTTAGAGATCCTTAAAATGGTACAATAGGGAAACAGTATCACATATTTACAACAGGACACTGTAGACTTCATCTAGTCCAACCCAACTCATTTTACAGAGGAAGAAACTGAGGCAGAAAGGTAAAAAATTAGGGGTGACTAGATGGTACAGGACATAAAAAACTGTGTCTCAGGACCAGTAAGACCTTGGTTCAAATCCAGCCTCAGACATTTATTAACGGTGTTATCCTGAGAAAGTCACTTAACTCCTATTTGCCCCAGTTTCCTAATATAAAATGAGGATAATAATAACACCTACATATCAGGGTTGTGAGGGTCAAATGAGATAATTGCAAAGCACTTGTGCCTGGTACATAAATGCCATATAAATGTTAACAGTTGTTATTAGAATTAGATTTACCCAAATGTTTTCACAGAGTTGGGCTTTAAACCTAGGTCCTCTGCCTCTAAGTCCTGAATTGTTAGCACTGAATCACATAATCTCTCACTGCAAGTCAGTTCAGTAGGGTAGGTAGGGTCAGTGTGGTAGAGAAAGGGATCCATGTGGGAGAATCAGTATCAGTGCTATGGAATTGAAAAGGCCTATTGAGTAAAATCTATAGCTTATCACACTCTAGGGTAAACCATTAGAGGGGTCTCCCTCATGATTCCTATACCACATACTTTGGTATTTGTTTCCTAAGAGGCAACCATTGTTTAGTACAGCAGAGAGATAGAGTTAGACTTAACTACTCAAAGTTCAGCTCCGTGACTTTTGTATGACCTCAGGCAAGTTGATTGTTCCCTTTTGAGAGTCCTACAACTTTTTGAAGGATTTTATGAGTATGGTTTTCTTTAAATTAACTAGTCTTTCCCAATGAAGGTGAGGGGTGAGTTAAAAACTCCATTTGGATTACTCTTGCAGTGGAACAGATCCAATGGTGGAAATTTTGTGTGCCCTTTGGTACAGGACACAAAGGAATGTGCCTAGACGTCCAAAGAGATTGCCATTTTAAGAGACCACTGGAGAAATTCTGATGCCCCCATGTAGAAAATGGAAAGCTAGAGATTTTATTTGGACACTAGTTGAAGGGCATTACGGACTAAGAGAATTGTGGAGTTGCCACATGCCACCATAGCCTCTCTAAACTTGAGCCCACTCTCCTCTGGATTCTGTATTTTTTTGGGTGGGGAAAGTATGTTGCAGACTTTGAAGTGGTGGAAAAAATTTTAACAACTCTTTTAATTATAGCAGAGTGGCAAAGTACCCCTTTGTAAAAGGTAATGCTTTGGCTGGCAAATTGATATCAACTGGTAATCATCAGGGAGGTATAGAGGGGTGTTCACAAGCTATAGCATTATTAAAACACCTCCCAATTCCCTCAAGTCTAACTCTAGAACTTCAAGGGGGTATAGTAGCCGCACCAAGGGAACCTGAACCATTAGCGTAAGTGAGAATTCAGGTAGTCACCACAGACCATGTGCTATATCTGCATAAAGGTAAAATAAAACTATTTTTAAAAAATTTTTAAAGTCTATCCACAAGTTGTTTGGTGTACATATATATATATGACATGTAACTATTAAAAAATAAGACTGATTCTAAAGGCAGATGAGTAAGTTAAAGGGGACAATCAGAGCAAAGACATGCCAGAAGCAGCATGGTCCAACAGAAAAACTACTGTATCTTCCCAACTATTTGGACTTAGACAAGTCTTTTAATCTCTATGGCTCCTTGTTTTATCATCTGCAAAATAAGAGGTTTGGACTAGATGGTATTGGAGATCTCTTCCAACTCTAGTACTAAACCCTGGACCCCAGACAAGCCGTGAAGCTTTCTTAGATGTCAATTTCCTCATGTACAAAATGAGGAAATTGAACTAAGTGATTCTTAAGTTCCTCCGTGGCTATTATCTCCAATGATCATGTGTCCTAAAAGGCTCAGAAGGATTTACAACTAGTGGACAATGCTCATGGTGAAGAGAAGTGCTTTGTGTTAAAGTAAAAATATGTGTTCATGATCTATAGCAAAGAGGTAATACCCCTTTTCTGAGTCTCTGACTACTCCTCAGGTAAAATGGGGATGATAATAATTTTATTTCCTGCCTTGCCAGGGCTATTGTGAGGAAAGAACTTTGTAAACCTTAAAGCACAAAACTAATTTGAGTGTTTATTACTCTATGAAGCTCAGTGATGGTCTCATTAAACAAACTCTGGTCTCCAGCTTCAGGAACTATTGGCTGTCCAAGGCTTGGTTTCAAATATGCCCTTTTATAGACCCCACTGTGAAGCGATTGAAGTCTGTTTATCATTGAAAGAATGAGGAGACTGTTCAGTCTTCAAAAAAACTTTCCTTTAGATGTAAAATGAATGCTAAGAGATCAAAGAGCCCTATTCTTGGTTATCTGTTGTAATTTACCTGGAAGGAGGTAACTACAGATATGTCATTTTTTTATACAAACTTCAACACTAAGCGAAACCATGAAAACACACGTAGCAGGACTACGCAATTTAGTTATGGGTCTCACCTCTGGCTCCCTTACTGGATAAAACCTCTGTTCCCTGTCCTTCTCTGTTCCTCCTAGGGATTCCCAACATTGCCAATTACAGCAGCTGACCTGCTCTGTATCTAATATGACAGCAAAACTACTGGTTAGTTCAACCATATATTAGCACCATTAATGGTGCTAATCTAAAATCTTTTAATTGATGCCAGTTTTGTCACCATAAAAGTGTTTAAACAAACCAAGTGTCATTTCTAGGTTAGCCTCCCAATAAAGGAGAATTTAAGTTCCTTGAGCAAAACTGCAGCTGTATGTAGGTGTGTGTTTATCTATATATGTACTTTGTATGTATTTATATGTGGGCGTATTTGTTGTTTCAACTGTTGTCTGACTCTTCATGACTCCATTTGAGGTTTTCTTGGCAAAGATATTCAAATGGTTTGACATTTTTTTCTCCAAGTCATTTTCCAGATGATGGAACTGAGGCATCAAGACTTAAGTGACTTTCCCATGGTCCCAGATGTGGTAAGTGTCTGAGGCCAGATTTGAACTCAGAAAGATGAGTCTTCCTGACTCCAGGTCAGACATGACCTAGACAGCTAGGTGGTACAGTGGATAGAGTAGGTAAAGTGTACACCTACACACCGCACACACATGCACACATAAATATGTGCACAAATACATATATATATATATATACAAATATATTTATATATACTTATACATATATGTATATATACATATCTGCACACATAGAGACATATATAGATACAGAAAAAACATTTAAATAGCACATTAAGGTCTGCAAAGTACTTTCCATGTTATCTTGTTTGATCCTCAGTGACTCTGGGATTTAGGTCCTATTATTATCTCCATTTTACAGATGAGGAAATTAGGGCTTAGAGAAGTGAAATGACTTGTCCATAATTGTCCAGTCAGTCAATAACTGAAGCAGAATTCAAACTCAGCTCTTCCTGATTCCAAATTCATTGAGCTAATCTATCTACTACATCACTTAATTTCCCCTTCATGCAGAACAAATGCAATGTATTTTAGGAAAAGAAAACACTAGCAATTGGGAAAGATCTATAAGATTTCATCTGGTGTACTTGAGGAAACTTGAAGAAATTATGTAATTTTCTGAGGTGGAGAAGGAAGTGCATTGCTGGCACAGAGGACCACCATCAGTGCTGGCCCAAAAATGGAATATAGAGCACAATATATAAGGAAGGCCTGTTAGGCTGGATTGTCAAGTGAGGAAAGGGGAGTAGTTTACAATGAGTTTGGAAAGATAGGTTAGGGTGTTAAATGCCAGAGAACTTGAAATTTTATCCTAGAGTTAATAATCAACCACTCCAGTTCATTGAATAAGGGGAGTAATATGGTCAGGCATGTACTTAAGGAAAATAACTCTGATAGTGAGGATCTTCCATAAATTAGCTAACTTAGCACTAGGAGAGGGGGCATCTATGGCCAATGATGGGGAAAAGATACAGGTTAAAACCATTACTGCTTCCCTGATGAGGAGCATCTAGGCAGTCATATGTCATTTTGATATGAACAAGTCAGTAACCATTGCCATTGTCACTTTCACTTCTTGCCCAAGATGCGTTCATCTTTAGGGATGCTTTTTAGGTTCCTTCTGTACATGCATTTTTGTTCCCACACAAAAAAGGAAGCATTGGTGACCAAGTCTGATAGACCTTATGAGACTTTCTGCCACATCATTGATCCATGTGGGAAGAGAAGCTCTCAAGGCTAAAACTCTGACAACACAACCACCAACTCTTCCAGCGAGGAAAACTGTACAAAGGAGTTAAGATAACTCCACAAGCAACCTACTGACCAATTCAAATTTTTAAAATATAGTGTAGGAGGTAACAACAAGAGCATGTAACCATGTGTGAATAAGAAAAAGTGCCTCAGTCCTATAAAAAGGGCATCATTAATGTCCAGGTAAGTTGAAGCTTGCCATGAATGTGAAAGTCAACCAAAATGGCTATTTTTAAAAATAATAGGCATATTTATTTATTTATTATTTATTTAAGGGGATGAGAAAAAGTGAAGTGAAAGGATTTTGAGTATTTAAGAAAGTAACAGCAGATGATAACACAGGAGCAGACAGCAGAGGGAAAGTGTGACCACTCAATTCCCATTTAAGTTGTTTTCTTCATCAAGGAGAATGATCTTTAGATTGGAAAGGATGAGACAAACATTTTTAACAAGAAATTGAAATTGAAAGTAAGGAGATGGTACCTACCTTGAATGAGTTCAGCTTACCAAGGTCCTGAAAGAACTGTTGGATATGATTGCTGAGCAACTGTCAGAAACCTCTGGTAAACTGTAGGGTGGCCCAAAAGAGCTCCCCTAGAACTGGTGATGGGAAATGTGGAACAAAAGAGAAAGAAGTTAGATTTTTCAAAAAGTGAGTTTGACTTTGATTCTTACCAAAATGAGAAGATATGTGATTAAAGGAAAGGCTTGTGAACACTGAGAGAGAAAAATGGCCATCCATCAGGGCCTAGATAAACTTACTGATCAAAAGTAAGTCTAGAGGAGACAGCAACATGGAGTGGTTAAAGCATTGAATGATAATTATTCAAATCCTTCCTTAGATGTTTACCCCCTGTGTGGGACCCTAGTTTAAGTCAATTAACCTTTCTGTGCCTCAGTTTCCTTATCTGTAAAACAAGGGAATTGACCTCAATGGCTCCTAATGTCCTTTCCAGATTTAAATCTTTAGTCCTATAAGTCATACCAAAGTTACCTCATTTTCTCTGCCTTCTTTTAAGTTATGAGACTATTAAAGCAGAGGAATGCTAAAATAGTATATCCCTAGATTTCAGGAAGAAATTTGGAGATGATTTTTATAATATTATTTTGAAGACATATAGAAAAATATAGGAAGGATGGTACTATAGTTATATAGACTTAGAAGTTTAAAAATTAGACTCAGAGAATATGGTTAATGGAGCAATGTTAACATGGATAGGGTCTCTCATGACGGCCGCCTCTTGCAGGGATGTATCCTTAGCCCTACAGAATTGAACATTTTCAACGATAAATTTGAATAAAGAGACATCATAAGAATGCCTGTAACAGCAACTTCCCAACACAACAACAACACTATCAATATTTATATGGCACTTACTATGTGCCTGTTGCTGTACTAAGTACTTTACAAATATTGTCTCATTTGATCTTCACAAAAACATTAGGAGGGTAAAAAAGTGAGCCTCGGACCCCCCCATGCACAGTGTCAAGAGCTCTCAGGATAGGCTTCTTGATACGAGAGGCTCTAGAAAGCCACTCATTCTTCACCTATGATCATCCCCCAAACCTCTCCTCCCCCTCTAAGGCCAGGTCCTCTGATTGGTGAGTTTCTTCTGGATTCTCCATTTTGAGGAAGCACCCAGACCACCCCTACGTTCATTTAATCTCTTGTCTCCTTGTTGTGCTCCTTACTCTCTAAAGTTATCCTTGATGACCCTCCCAAGTTTTTCAGTTCCCTTTTATGTATTATCTTCCCCATTGGAATTCAAGCTCTCTGAGGGCAGGGACTCTATTTCTTTTTGCCTATACTGGTGTTCCCAAGACTTAGCACAGTGAATGAAATATAGTAAGCACTTCTTAGAGAGACCATCTACTAGTGGTGTTTTACCTATGAGGTCTTTTTTCAATGACCAACAAGTAAATGCACTATTGGAGGATCTATACCACATCAAGAGTTATAGTCTCATCATAAATGAAAATAGAAGTTGCAAAAATGGAAGGAAGTCTCACATATTCTCCTTGTGGAGACAGAGGTATTGTACAGAATCACAGGATTTCAGCAATTAATAAGTCCACATGTATCAACCTATACCCAACTGAGAGTTCTTGTAACTACAATAATCTTAAAAGAAGTAATCTAGGTTTTGCTAGAAAACCTCCAATAAGAAGTAACCTACTACCCACTGGAGTAGCCCATTCCATTTTTGGATAATTCTATACATTAGAGGATTTTTCTTTTCTTTACATCAAGCCTAAATTCATTTCTTTGAAACTTTTACCTGTTTTTTGGAGGTCTGCTCTCTGAAGACAAATAGAACAAATGTATTTCTTCCACTGCATGACAGAACGCCAAATACTTGAAGACAACTATCACTTCCAGAGCCATAACTATAATTTCTGGCACCTAAGACAAGGGGGCAAGGAAAGAAAGATGGAAGAAACCTGGGGAGAAACCAGAGATCCAGTCATGAGAAGAAAGCAATATAGGAATAGACTGGGAGAGAAATCATCTGGGTTCCACAAGGCTTTGGTATCCCATCTTAAGGGTATACAAGCCTTCATTTTCATTGTATCATGTGAGGTTTTCCTTGGAGTCGTTTGTGTTTGTGTATATCCTCTAGAGATTCTGGTCTCTCTCTTCCGAAGAAAATCCTCCAACTTAACGGATGCCAAAAGGATATGTAACATATAGCAGGCATCAGGCCACCGGCCCTAGGAGAAGGGACATATGATGCTGGGACACATAACCACTGGTTGGTTACTGGACCGGACAATCAATAAATTAACAAATATATATTAAGAACTTATTACAAGGTATCAAGGGCAGGTGCTTTAGCTGGTGGTCAAGGGCTTAAAAATTTAAGGATTTATTAAGTACTTACTGTGAGCCAAGCACTATGCTATATAAATACTTTATAAAGTAGTACAGGTATGGAATGAGGAATGTAGTGTCCAGGAGGCTGAGTCCCTAAGTTCATGCCCTAAGTCCTGGTTCCTATGTGTTGTCCAGATTCCTTGGATCATTGCTCTGAGTTACAATGGTAAACGCTTTCTTCATAACTTTAGCAGACTATTGATACAAAAGCATTCAAAGTTATTCTGAAAAGCCCTTCCAGTTGTTTTATATGTTGAAAGTCGAGTGACTGAAAGAAATGATCATTACAACAGAATCCTTTTTGTAATCTAAAGTTGCTAGGAGCTAAGATAAAGAGTACTTCATAGGGATAATGGAATGATGACTTCTGTACCTTTGATGACTTCTTTCCACAAGCCAAGGCACTTTTGAAGGCTTAGATGATTAGATAAATCAATTCTTTAAACTCTAGAACAGAATATTCGGGACAACTATTTGTATTATGAATGGGAATTACTATTGTGGCTTAAATTTTCTGAGGCTTTGCCTTTACCAAGGATTGCTGTGCAGTTTACATGTGTACTGGAAGATATCTGGTTTTCCACTTCCCTTCCCCAGATCAAGTAATGAAAAAAACAATTAAGGAGCAGATAATAGAGGTGAAGAGTTAGTATGTTAAGCTAAGTGCATGAATTTCCTGAAAGTGTCTCACACATCCAACTGTATGCTGGGCATCTCCACTTTGAGGGTTCATGAGTACCTCAAATTCAGCATAAATAAAACTGAACTCCTCATTTCCCATTCCCAGACCCATTCCTCCTCATAACTTCACAGATTTAGGTCTATAAGGAACCTCAGAGGCCAGGAAGCCCAACCTCCTCATTCTACAGATGAGGAAACTGAGGTTCAGATGGATGAAGCTGTTCCTAAGGAACAGGTCTGATCATGGCACTACTTCAACTTCCATTGTTTTCTAGGAAAAAGTAATATTTTCTTCTTCATTCAGGAATCTTCAGTACTCCAGTCTTCCTCCTTGGCCTTACTTCATGTACTCACTTGTTTTATTACTCCATTCAAATTCACTCCATCTTCCCTGGTTCCTTGTTGGTGAGATCTATGAACCTACAAGTCACTCCTTTTGCTCTCCAATAAATTACTTGGTTCCAACCCAATCCCTGCCCTGTTTGCAGACCCTTGCTACCAAGTTCTACAACCTCATCCATTCCCATGGTATCTATCTCTAATCTTCCTTAACCATGTATGGCAATGACACCCCACTCACTCATCTCCTCATTTAGGAAATTTGAGTTGCTGGGATACCTATAGCACTATATCTGTGCTGAGCCTAGAATAAAGGAAAGGATTTTAACAGGTAGAGAGGTAGAAAAGATCCATTTTAGAGATAGTATGTAAAATATAGAGACAAACCTGAATCAAATATGATTAGAAAATACTCAAGACTACATTTTTACACAGGCAATAGAAGAAATTGTTTTGCTTCCCTATATTTATTTGTTATGAGCCTTTTTTTTCCTTTTTCAATTTTGGGATGAGTCGGAAGGTGAATTTATCATACATGTAAAATGAAAACCCGGTGCATCTAATAAAAATTGGCAGTTTTGTGTGCAATCTTCTTTTTCTGCTTTATCAAGCATATAGTTGTGCTCATTTTATTTGGTATTTGTTAAGCTCAGAATTTTTTAAAAGAACTGATTAAAAGAAAAGTATCCAAGGTTCAGCTTAACTGGAGCATAGAGGATACCAAGGACAGTAGGATAAAACAAGACTGAAAAGGGAAATGGGAGTCAGACCATGGGGATCCTTGAGTGGCAAAATAAGGAGTTTAAATTTTATGTCTCAGGAACTGGAAGCCTCTGAAATCTTAGCTCAAACAGGATGTTACATGGTTAGAACTGATTCTTAGGAGATCACTTGAGCAATGATATGAAGAATAGATTGAAAAGGAAAGGAATTATAGACAGGGAGGCCAGTTAGACATCTACTAGAAGAGTTCAAGTGACAATTGATAGAGGCCAGAACTAAGGTTGTAGCAGTAGCAGTGAGGAGTCAGGATGGATATGAGAGATGCCATGTGCGTAGAATAAACAAGAATTTGATCAGAGGCTAAGAAAGAGTCAAAGATTATTCCAAGTTCTAACACTGGGCTTAAAGGACATCTGTATTTAATGGGCAGCAGGAGGAAGATAAGCCAAGAAAGGACTGAAAAAGAGAAATCAGCAATATACGAACCATCTGAAGAATATAGGAGGAGAACTGAGATAGAAGCATCACAGAAATCAGTGCAGGGTCATTCAGGTATAGAAGGTGGGCTAAGCCAGCAAGATTAATCAACCAATACACAAGCATTTATTGAACACCTATGGTTTTCCAAGAATGGGGATAGACAATGGGGATAAAAATACAAAGTGAGACAATATTACATTCTTAGGGGATTTATGTTCACAAAGTAAACATAATTTTAAAATATAGAGTGATTCAGGGTGATGGGAATAAGTCTGGGGAAATCAGGAAAGGCTTTTTTAAAGGAAATGGCTCTTCAATTGAACCTTGAAGCGAGCTAGGAGTTCCAAGAAAGAGGGATGAGGAAGAAAAACATTTCAGGCATGGGGGACAGCCTATGCAAAGGGACAAGAGCAAGAGAAGTCCCCAACCACTATCACCTTAAATCTGGCTTCTTCCTCCTCCTCATCCATGTCTGGCCCTCTGTGAATCATCACACTTCAGGATGATTTTGTCATGGTAAGTTCTCTTGACAAATTGCCCTTCCCATGAGCTACTGAAACATCTGCTCACTTTTTCATTTACAATACAATTGGATCCTGACTCCTGGATCAATAGCATTCCAAAGTCATGCTCCAGAGTCTGCAAAGGGTCGTTCTGCCACACAGCTCAAATGCTACGATAGCTTATTGCAGAATTGGAAAGTCACTCCAGTACTTCCCTGCCATGAGCTGCCTATGAATACAACACTGCCATCTCCTTCCCTCCCGGTGCTCTCCACTGGTGTCAAACTCTAACAGAAAGGTTGCTAAGCCAAGTGAGGATCCCTGTAGGCTGCATATTCACTTTAAAAACCACAAATTAGCATTCCTCAACATAGAACTTCTCTCCCTTACTCTCTCTCTCTTTCTCTCTCTCTCTCCTATCTCTCTCTCTCTCTCTCTCTCTCTCTCTCTCTCTCTCTCTCTCTCTCTCTCTCTCTCTCTCTCTCACACACACACACACACACACACACACACATCTCTGTGCCTTTGTGCCAGCTGTCCACAATAGCTGGAACACATTACAACCCCTCCCCCAACTCTACCTCTTAAAATCCTTAGTTTCCTTCAAGACTCACCTCAAGAGCCATGTTCTTCTTGTTATTCAGTCATTTCATTTGTCTCCAACTTTTTGTGATCCCATTTAGGGTTTTCTTGGCAAAGATTCTGGAGTGGTTTGCCATTTCCTTCTCCAGCTCATTTTACAGATGAGGAAACTCAGGCAAACAGATTTAAGTGACGTGCCATGGTCACACAACTGGATTTGAGGCTGGATTTGAGCTCAGGTCTTCCTGATTCCAGATCTAGCATTCTGTCCATTGTAGCACCTAATTGCCCTCCATGTTCTACATTCAGTCTTTATTTCTTCCCTCTTTCTCCAACCTGCTTGTATATGTTTCAAATATAGCTAAATATTTGTCGGAGAAATCTATCTCAATTGTAGTCAAGGAAGTAATCACAAGGTGTTAATTAGGAGTTGAACTAACTAAAGATGCATCTATAGCCTGATTTCTTTATGAAGTACAGGTTCCTCTCTGATTGAATCAAGAAGGGAATAATTATTGCGACTGTGAAAATAAATATCAATGATTCTAGTGGTTTTAAAAAACTAAACTCTGTGCAAATTTTAACAGTTCCAGCGGGAGAAATTATAAACTGGAGTTACCAGTAAACAGGAATTGGGGAGGAGAAAATTCCTCCCCTTTCACTCCATGGGCCATGTAGGTTTGCAGGGGGGCTACTCAAACAGGAACAGACACTGAATAAAATGGGGATCAAAGAAATTAATATAGCCCCTGCTCTCAAGGAGCATACATTCAATCGGATTTTTTTTAAAGCTATATTCAAAGCAGGAAGACCTTGAACAAGATAGGGTCATTATCCAAGCTCTATGGGACAAGGATGGTGAGGAGAGGATAGAATGAGACTTAGATTTTATTTGCTTTTGTGTTTCATAAACGTAGGTTACCAGGATTTGGAAACTCATGCAAATGAGGGAATGATATGAACATATAGATGCCCTGAATGAGTTCTAGTCACTATGCTGAACTACTTTCCACAATGCTAAAATTATTAATATTGCAATTATTAAGTTCCCATGAGGGAACTTTTTAGTTTAGTTTAGTTTTTCTAGTAGCAGTTGCGTGGTCATTGTTCAGTTGTTTCCGTTGTGTCCAACTTTTTATGATCCCATTTGGAGTTTTCTCAGCAAAGACACTGGAGTGATTCCATTTTACAGATAGGCAAAGTGAGGCAAACAGAGTTATATGACTTGCCCAGGGTCACATAGTTAGGAAGTGTCTAAGGCCAGATTTGAAATCTAGAAGATGAGTCTTCCTGACTCCAGGTCCAGAACTATATTCATTGTGCCCCTAGCTTCTCTTAGTAGTAGTTGTAGTGATGATAATAATAGTGATGTATTGATGATAGTGATACTAATAACAATAACTGAATTTACATCGTGCTTTAAGGTTTGCAAAGGGCTTTAGAAATATTATCTCATTTGGTCTTCACAATAGCCCTGGTAGATAGCTGTTATCATTATCCCCATTTTACAGATGAGGAAATTGATGGAGACAGAGTTTGTGACTTGCCCAGGGTCATACATATATTATGTGTCTGAGGTCACATTTCAACTCAGATCTTGACTCCAGATCCAAACACAACTTAGTTATGATGGTGGTGCTGGTTCTGATGCTGGTGCTGATGATGATGTGTGGAAAATAGAAGAGCTACCATGGTTCGGATAAAAGGAAATTGTCCTGATCTGAAGTGGGTGTGAGGGTTAGGGGAGATGGAATGGATGTAATTTTCCAACTATAAAACTTGTGGAATTGACTTGGATTCTAGGCACAATTGTAAAATATATTATTAAACAGAGGGTTCAAGAGTATTTTGAAAGGAAAGTGGTAATTGAGTATTTCATATGTAGAAAGTCAAATAGACTGTCAGATCTGGAGTCAGAGGACAAGAGCTCAAATCCTATTTTTGGCAAATCCCTTGTGAAACTGGGCAAGTAATTTAATTCTCTTGTGCTTCAGTTTTCCAATCTTTAAAATGAGAAGGTTGGACTATATGACTTCTAAAATCCCTTCAATTTCAAATCTATACTTTTTTTTCTTTTTAACAGGGTTACTAGATTATTACCAGCAATAGAATGCCATAGATGTGGTATACCTCAACTTAGAAAAAAAATTATTTAAAAAAATCCGTATTTTCTCTGAAATCACATTTACCTGTCATAGTCTGAACAATAGACACTTTTTATTCACTTAAGTTTTTCCTATGTGGATTTAGACCAAAATATGTTGAGTAGTTATGGATCTCATGGAGAAGATTCTGCAGGGTTTTGCAACATGATGGAAAGATCACAGTATGATCCACAAACAGAACCTACTGGAGAACTTCACCATTCAATTTGGACTCTGACAATCTCTATTTTGTGCCTCACCTGATATTAATGATCAGAAAAATCATCAAACAAGCCTCTCTCTTTTTTTTTTTAACATCTTTCCAGGAATCTTCAATGATTTAGATATATGCATAGCAGACACTGTGTTGGAAGAGGATCTTGTGTGTGTGTGTGTGTGTGTGTGTGTGTGTGTGTTCATCCTTCGTTGCTGAAGAAGACCATGCCATCAGAGAAATAATGACATGACTTGCACTTGACTTTGTTTTGAGTGACTGAGGGCTGTGCAGGTCACTAGCTTCACTTCTCCTCCAGAGCCATCTGAATCCAGTGACCAGATATTCATCAGGATAACTGCAGATGACCCAGGAGGAGGCAATTGGAGTTAAGTGACTTGCCCAAGATCACACAGCTAATGAGTGTCAAGTGTCTGAGGTGAGATTTGAACTCAGGTCCTCCTGACTCCTGCACTGGTGCTCTATCCACTGCACCACCTAGCTGCCCCCAAGAGGATCTTACTTATTTTACTGAATCAGATACTTTTTAAAAGGCAATTTTTTTAAAGTAAGCAAAATGGAATTTAATACTCAATATAACCTTTAGGTTACCTGGTGATGATAAAGATGAGGCAAACTATCACTAGCAAAAGCTAGCCTGTTCCCTATAATGCCCTTGCCAAGGATGTCCTCAATGTGCGTGTAAATTATTCTCAAATATATGTATATGTATATGTATATATATATATAATATATATATATGTCTATATATGCATACATATATAGACACATATATATCTATATACACCCAAATCTATACACGTAAGTATGGTATGTGTGTATATATGTTGGTAGTTGCTAATATTCTTGAGGTGAATTGTGTTTTGTTATTAAAAATTCCCAAGGCCTTTGTCACCCCTTGGGTATCTTCCCCTCCTTCAGATACCTTGAGACATTCCCTAAATTCTTTTACAATTTTGTCCTCTCCAATATGGACCTCCACTGTAGCTATTTTTTTATCTTTTCTCTCGTCAGTGCCATTTGTCTTTTCTTGCTAAGTAAATCCAGGACTATAATGTGAGAGTCCGAGTGTGGTATTCCACCGTCCCAAGTGGACAACAAAAATACTTTAAAATTTACAAAATGCCTCATATCAATGTTGTGGTAATGTGAGAAAGTTGGTAGTACAGGAATTATTATTCCCATTTTGATGGAAGAAGAGGAAAAAAAAAAAACCGAGTCCAGAGAACTTAACTGAATTGACCATGGTCACACAGCTAGTAAGCATTTCAGTATAACCTCCTTGGAAGTAGCCTGCTTAGAATTGTAAATGAATGTTATAAATATGAATTGAAGGGCTTTCCTTTGTAGTAACTCCCTTCCCATTTTTCAATGTCTATCTATTCAGTATTACAGTAGTCTAATTAGCAAATGGTATGGAAAATTAGAACAGACACATGCTTGAGAACAAATCAACCCACTTCAGGTACTGCTGGATTCTGCTTGGAACAACACGTTCAATGTATATATTCAAACCCTCAAAAGGTCAAAGTGAAGCCCCCAGGAGGAGCATGTAGGAGTCCTTCTGGCAGAGCCTGATTCTGTGGAAAGGAACGTTCTATCTATCCAGTCACGCCCAGCTGGCCTGTCTTTGAAAACACTGGTTGGAGTGGTTGTTAATCTGGTCTGGTCACCAATGGTAGGCTCAGTCTGTGATGCTGTTTTCCCCAAGAAGTTTATCGATGGGGTTGGATGACTAACAGTTGATACAAAAGGCCATAAAAACACAGACCTGTTTGTTCCAGTGCTGTTCATAATAAAGCTATTCTGAGCTCTGCAAAGTACTGTCTTGCCCCCTCCTGAGCTAATGCTCAACACTACCTGGTTTTTACTTTTGTCTCCTAATTAGAGACCCAAATAGCATACTTGGCTGCCTGAATCTCTCTCTTCAGCACCTGCTTCTGGAAGGTGGAGAAGTTAATCTCTAATCGGCTCTTTTTATCTCCTTCTGTCTGATCGCATGGCTCCCACTTCTGTTTTCTTAGAGGCATTAGGCATTTAATTGTGCATTCCAGTGATGAGCAGTACGCAGGGCCATCTCAGAGGTCAGGAAACCTCCACACTTTTTCACCCAAGCTACCTGAACAGGCACTAAATGCTTTCCTATTTGCCTCTACAGTCATAGTTTAGCATGGAATCATTATTGTCTCACATTCTAAGCTGAAAGAAGAGATTCAAATGAGTCTAAAGAGACAAAATATTTAGTTGCTACCCATTAAACAACACAGCTGTGTACGTACCCTTTGAATATCCCATTACTGGGTCTAAAATATGGCCCTAGCACACTACCAGCATGACCAAGATGTGTACAGGTTAGATAGATGCAAAATTCACACACAATGGCACCAAACAGATTTCTCCAACAGATTGTTGGAACACCTGCAAGCATTCAAGAATCCACCTACCTTCGTATCATTGGTTTATTGTCTTACATAATCCATTATTTGCAATTCACTTAATGGAGAAATATGAAGGCTTCCTTGTAAAAGAGTAACCTTTTAATGACTAAGAATAAATTTAAATCAGGTGATGAGTCTGGTGTTCCCTCCCCCTGGAGCCAGCCCAAGTTTCCATAAAATCAGAAAGAAAAGGCCTCTTCAGGCTGCTATAGGTATTCAGGTTAAGAATCATGTAATTCATTATAATATAATATAGTATAGCATAATTAATATGATATAATAATTCATGTTTATGCATATACATTTATGTGTGTTTGTATGTATATTTATATGTGTGTACGTATGTGGAGAGAGAAACAGAGACAGAGAGACAGATAGCTTAGAGGTCATGAAGTCCAGTCTTCTCATTTTACAAATGAGAAAACTGAGGCTCAAAGAGGTAAAATAACTTGCCCAAAGCTTCAAAGATTGCGTCAGAGCTGGATTTGATCTCATGGCCTCTTCTTCAAAACCCAATATTTTTTCTCCATTGTATCTGATATGTTCTCTGACTGCCGTCTTATCATAGGTAACTGCAAATCTGACACCCAGTAAGTCGCAAAAATGCCACTAACCAAAACATGTGATCAAATAGCTCAGAGCTATATGTCTTTCCAACAGCACCATTATAAAGACTGACAATTCTAGTCCTCTGACAATCGTGTTCCTCACTAGAAAGACTGCCCTGAACAGCTGGGGCACAAGTTATGATCACAGATGTTCTCTACAGATGCAGACTCATCCGAAGCCACTCAGTCAGGAGAGGTCCCGGAGGACATATTATTGTGCCCTCCAAAGGAAAAAAAAAATCAGGCATTTTTTCAACAACCAATATTTAATTTCTTTCCTCTGTTATATTATGAAAGCTCCATTTTCCAATGAGTATGTGAACTAGCAATTTCTCTCTTAATAGACCATTTACTGAGTTTGATGAAGGAGATAATTGAATATGATGAATATTCACACACATCTATCTTAAAGCAAGCTCTCAAAGACAATAGAAGCCATAACATCACTTTGATGCAATACTGCTAAACATGAACAGAACCAGTAACATATGTCAGAGTACACATGGAGAAAGTGAAGGCGAACTCAGGATGAGCTTGCTAGACCTTGCAGGGCTGAAGCACAATATTAGCCTCAACAGAAAATTATTTCATTGGAATAAAACAAAACCCCCCTAACACCCCAAATCCTTGCATGCTTTCAGATTCTTACCATGTACCTATAGCCATTTCAACAAAGTGAAGTCTCAAAACATATGGTAAAAAGCAAATGACCAGAGGAGGAGGCGCAGTACTAATCTGTTATCTGACGTTATTTACCAGGTAAACAACAAGAATCTGAATACTCAAGGGAAAGGGTGGGTTTTCATTTAGTTACTTTTCCTAAGGCCACAAAATTAACCTAATAATAAACATTTATTGGCCAAGTGCATTCTGGAACTGGGCCCTACAGGATACCCAAAGACCAGTTAACACCTTCTTCCTGACTTCTGGGATTTGTTGATTCTGGGATTCAGTGAGAAATAGGGATAGGATAAGTCACTATCCTGACCTCATTTTTTTTTTCTGTTTAACGTCATGCAGGTGAACAAAATTACCACTTTTTATAATCGAATAAAAGTACTGGGGTTTAATCTCCTCTTGTGCAGACTCACTGAAATCATCTTTGATCCAGCTTTGGAAGCAGATGGGGTGATGGCGATGATGTGTACTTCATCCTGTTCCCTCAGGTTTTTATTTCTTCTACTGGGTCTCCATAATTACATAGTTTTAATTCCATATAATTTAGAGATGGTGACACTTACTAAAAACGTTGTTCTTATGTTATTACTAACGATCATTATGCCCAAGTGATTATGAACAAAGGTTTTGTCTGTCACAACATTCTGGTGCCAATAGAATATGCTGACTGAATTTTCAAGGATATTTTGGGATCTGTATTTGTAGTTTGTTCCTTTATGAATGATAATAAACTTCTGGGGCATAATTCTGGCCACCACATCATGTTTTTCTTGATATTTTGTAGGTGTTAATTCTTTGCAATTCATGGTGATAAGTAATAAAAATTTACTATTTCCTTGCATAATCCACATTGATAAATAGATCTAGATTTCTTAAGGATAGCTGGTATTTAATTTCTAGTGGCAATGACCTGGTCATGGTCATAAACTCCTCTGCCTTTGTAAACTAATCTATATGACTCAGTGTTTTGTGTGATACTTCATCAACTCATCAATGTTTGAGTTCATGTGACTGATGCCCACAAAGGGCTTTTTGATGATGATGATAATGATGGTGAACACTGCTGTGACTATTGTTAATATCATGATTATTGTAATTAATGGCATTATAAACTCCTGGAAACCAGGTAGGTTAGGTTTCATTTCTTCCCCAGGTATTCTTATCTATATCTCTGGTATCCTTAAGAAGATTGGGGTTCTAGATTATCTGCCATTGGCCCCAATTCTTACTAATTCTTGTTCCCTCAATTGTAGGGGGAAGCACCCAGAATCCCAGTTACATTAGCCACTATGGTCATATTAGCTTTTACACAGAAATATTTACTTCAGAAACTATAATCACAAATACATAAATTTACTCTCCCAAAATGTGGAAGGCATAACTCCCCTTTCCTCTTGCACAACCTCAGTCTCTGAGGAGGGGAAAGGAGCTATTAGATTTGTAGCTTAGTTCAATTTCTATGGAGCGCTTGTTCTAAATCTAAAGCTCTTCTTGGGCTCATATCCCCAGTACACTGGCTAGTCAGGGTTTCTTTGCCCAGCTGTACCATTTTCCCTGCAACCCTGGCTACAGGTCTATCATGGCTCATACCCCCAGTCATATCAGGGTAACCTCTAATACCTAAAACTAAAGACAGAACAAAAACAAACATCCCCAGGCCCATTTCTTGGAACCAGCATAAAAGAGGTGTAACTGGGGAAGGAAGGAAGGAAGTACTTCTCACCAATGTAGTTCATGATGCCCACACTGTACATAGAAGAAAGAATGGCCCGAACAAAGAGAGAGCCAGAAAGAGTAGGGGGGAAGAGGGGAAGGGGAGAGAGCAATCAGCTAAATCTTGTTAGCTTTAAAGATACAAGGAGCCAACCAAAGGAGACTAAGCTATCTCCACCCATGTGGCAGAAGACTCAGTAGCTTCCATGTTAGACAAACTGGGCATGCTCAGAAAAGTCTAGGTTATACATATATAGCACTTTGATGTTTGCAAAATACTTTACATTTGAGCCCTAGCATACAACACCTCAGGAGAGATGCTATTGCCTCAACTATTATAACCATTTCACAGATGAATAAGTACAGTGGCGGCAGCTAGGTGATAGAGTGTATAGAGTGCCAGGTCTAGAGTCAGGAAGACTCCTTTTCCTGACTTCAAATCTGGCCTCAGATACTTACTAGCTGTGTGACCCTGAGTAAGTCACTTTACCCCGTTGCCTCAGGTTCTCTGTCATTGGCTTCAGCCCCCACCAATGTTGCTCCTCAGTTGTAGGGGGAAGCACTCTGAATCCCAATTCCATTAACCACTAATGGTCACTTTAGCTTTTTCACCAACTTATTTACTTCAGAAGTTATAACCATAAATAAATCTGTAAAATGAACTGTAGAAGGAAATGGCAAATTGTTCCGGTATCTTTGCCAAGAAAACTTCAAATGGGGACATGGAGAGTCAGACGTGACTGGAAAAAAGACTGATCAACAAGCATAGTGGATAAAGTACTAGAATGGAATCAGGAAACGTGTTCCAGTCCTGTCTTATGCATTTACTTTACATGTGACCCTGCTACTATGTATATGCCATTTTATATATAACCTGGCCACTTAATGTATCTCAGACTCTATTTCCCCGTCTATAAAATAAAGAACTGCAACATGTAGCTTATGAAGTTGTGAGAATCAACTGAAATAATTCATGTACAGTGCTTTCTAAGTCTTAATGTATTATGTAAATTTCAGTGATTGTGATCAAGTGATTTCCCAAAGATCCCTCAGACTGTAAGTGACAAAGCCAGGAATCAAACCACGTTTTCTGACTCCTGTGCCAGACCCTTTCCAATGTACATGGAGTCTTGGGAACAAATTAAGTGTAATGGGGGAGTGTGTAGTATTTCCTCAATCTGACGAACAGCAAGGCTAAAATTCCAAGGAGGGAGAGAGAATTTCAGGCTGAGGGGCTCACCAGTGGTTTCATGAAAGAATTAGTTTTAGACAAGCTAAGAGAGGGATAGGGAAAATAGAGCCAAGTTATAAGCAAGCTTTCTGCTTGTGGCACAGGGAAAAGGCTGGTGAGGCTGGAGTAAGGTTCCACAGAAAGAACCCATGAAAAATTTGGGTTGAAATTGTAGAGGGCTTCGAATTTCAGGCTTTTGAGTTTGGACATTATTCTATGGGCAGTGGGAGTTATTGAGGAGTTCTGAACATTGCTTTAGTCAGTTAAATATTCAGGGCATGGGAGATTTTCTTTTTTTTTTTTTTTTGATTCAAAAATTTCCATTTTATTTATTTATTTGTTTCTTTGTTTTTTATTTATTTATTTTAATGTTCTATAATCACTACCATAAAACTTATATTTTTATCCCCCACCTACCCCCACAACCCCCCCTCCCTCCCCAAGACAGCATACAATTCCATAAAGGATCTACATATACTTTCCTATTGAATATGTTTTCACTATAGTCATGCTGTGCAGACTAACTAAAATAAATGGAAGAAATCATATAACAAATCAAAACATAATACACACACACACGCACACGCACACACACACACACACGCACGCACGCACTCACTCAAACGTGATCTGCTACATTCTGCAAATGAATTCCATAGTTCTTTCTCTGAGTGTGGAAGGCATTTTGCCTTAGAAAATCATTGGGATTTTTTTCTTTAAGTTCTTGCTTTATTACGAAGTTCCAAGTCTACCAGAAAAAACTCTCACATACCGTGGGCATCGCTGTGCACAAAGTTCTCCTGGTTCTGCTCCTTTCACTCAGCATCAGATCATATAAGTCCTTCCAGGCCTCTCTGAAATCTTCTTGTTCGTCATTTCTTATGGAACAATTGTACTCCATTACATTCATATACCATAATTTATTCAGCCATTCCCCAATTGATGGGCATCCCATTGATTTCCAGGTTTTGGCAACTACAAAGAGTGCTGCTATTAATATTTTTGTACATGTGGGACTCTTTCCCATTTTTATGATGTCTTGGGGATACAGTTTTATAGCGATATTGCTGGGTCAAAGGGTATGCTCATTTTTGTAGCCCTTTGGGCATAGTTCCAAACCACTTTCCAGAACGGTTGAATGAGCTCACAACTCCACCAACAATGAATTAGTGTTCCCACTCTCCCACATCCTCTCCAACATTTATCATTTTCCTGTTCTGTCATGTTTGCCAATCTTATAGGTGTGATGTGGTACCTCAGAGTTGTTTTGATTTGCATCTCTCTAATCAAAAGTGATTTAGAGCATTTTTTCATATGATTATAGATATCTTTAATTTCTTCCTCTGAAAATTGCCTGTTCATATCCTTTGACCATTTATCAATTGGGGAATAACTTGTATTGTTGTATATTTGACTCAGGCATGGGATATTTTCAAAGGTGAAAAGCTGAAAGTAAAAATTCATGAATCAAGATGAGCATATGGATAAAGCATAACAAGGAAGTGTAAGACAGGTGTGCTGGCACATTCTAAGGTTTAATTCCCTTGAAGTAAAACATACGTAGCTTATGTTATATACATGCCTTTGACTATAGTGAATTACATTAATGTACTGCAATTTGTGTAGCCATTCCTCAGTTGATGGGCATCTATTTAGTTTCCAGTTATTTACTACCACAAAAAGTACATCTACAGATGTATTGGTGCACATGGGACCTTTCTTTTCTCATTGACTTCCTATGCCTACTGGTGGGATTTTTGAGTCAAAAGGAATGGAAATTTCAATTTCTTAGCACAATTCAGAATTACTTTCCAGAATGGTGAGACCAATTCTCACCTCCACCAAAAGCAGAGTAGTGTGCTTATCTTTCCACAGCTCTTCCAATATTAACTATTTTCTCTTTGGCCATCTTTGCCATTTTGCTATATGTGGAATGAAACCTCAGAGTTGCTTTGATTTATATTTCTCTTCTTGTTATTTGGAATAATCTTCTATGTAGTTGGTAATAATTTATGATTCTTTTGAAAACAGTTGATATCCTTTGATCACTTCATTCTTTAGAGAAAATTTTGGGTCATATATTTGTTTTAGTTCTCTCACTAGATCTTGGATATTAGGTTTTTATTAGAGATAGTTGATGTAAAGACTTCTTTTCCAATCATGTGTCACTTTTTTCCCTTGCATCCTACTGCCTCGCACCATATCTTATCCTAAATAGTCATCAAATAAATGTTTCATGAATGATTGAATGAATTAATTAATTCTCCTTTAAATGATTTTAGGCAGAAAGATAGTAATAGTCACATAGTATTACCCTCAATGTGGGTCAAGAAGAAAGTCACTCCCATAGATCTATTATTCCCTCTCGTGAAAGTTCCAAGAAAGTCGCTACCATTTGGAGTTCGTAAAAGGTCATGGGGGTGGAAAGGGCTAGAGGGAATGTAGTGATCATAGCTCACCTCAGAACATGGGGGCCCAAAGAGTAAGGTATATTATCCAGGCTTCCATAAGACTTTCTGTATCCAGTTGCCTATAATTTCTTTCCTCCATCCTGCACTGTTTATTCCTCCAGCTGGGATATTTGCATATACCTTGTGCTCATTTAAATAATGGAACAAACAGATTTGAGGCAAGATAGCAAGATAATTATGAAAGCATGGAGGAGCACACCAATGGAAACCACTGGCAGGAACAAAGACAATCAGGAGCATTCTGAAAAACCCCAGGTGTGTGCCTGAGAGTGAGCAAGGCAGAGAGGGGGAACCAGTGAAAAAGGCTGTGACAGCTCTGATTTACCCGGCAGCCACAAGGAGAGGCAACAACCACCCTGGCTCTATCATGGGTGGAAGCTCTGTAGAGGCTGAAACAGCTGAAAAATAACAAAGAAGAACAGAGCAAATTAAAGAGCAGTGGAAGTAGGATCCAGGCTCATTGTCCTAATTTTTACTGTCTCTTCTTATCCTCCTGCTCCTTTCATCCTATCTCATCCCATCTTCTCTCTTTTTTCTCTCGTTCTTACCCATTGTTTTCTTTCACTTGTAAACAGCTGCCTTATGGCTATTTATTCCTTCAAATAGACAAGAAAGCCTAACAGTGAAACATTCCCACATATGCCAGCAGGCAGGTAAACTCAAGGGCCTGAAGTTAATTCCATGATTAAATACAGAAGGAGCCTGACTTGGCTTGTTATTCAGAGATAGTGTGGGTAAAACTGTCCCTCCTGCCCTAACATAACAATTGTGAGTGGTAAAAATTGAAAACAACTGAGTCAGCCTAGAAATTGGGACAGGGGGCAGGGTTTGTCCTCCCTCTGGATATCAAATAAATAAAAGGTGTCATTCCATGGTGATATAAATCCATCTAACTGTCAATCCAATATGTATATCTCTAGCTTTTACCTCTTATCAGTCCCTCATTCTTTAAACTTCTGCTTGCAATAAAAGGCATCCTGAATGATTCTGAGAACCTAGGTTCATATCCTTAATCTGACTCTCAAATTCCTCAATTGTAAAATAAAGAGGTTGAGCTAAATAACCTCTGAGGTCATTCCTAGATCTAAATCTTGATTCACCACTTATGGGACCTTTGCTAAGTCATTCAGTCAGCCAAAGATGAAACTGACAGGCAGTAGCTTGGATTTAGGAGAGGGAGGTTTTGAGAGATAGTGAGGAATCCAGGATGGCTTTTCGGTTATGAGCCTGAGAGACTGGGAGGATGTTATTGCCCTCTACAGTGATAGGGAAGGTAGGAGCTAGGGGAAAGATAGTGAGTTATGTTTTGGACAGAGTGAGTTCAAGATATCTGTTGGACATCTAATTCAAGATGTAGGGCAGCTAGGTGGTGCAGTGGATAGAGCACCAGTGCAGGAGTCTGGAGGACCCGAGTTCAAATCTCACCTCAGACACTTGACATTCACTAGCTGTGTGACCTTGGGCAAGTCACTTAACCCCAGTTGCCTCATCCTGGGTCATCTCTAGTCATCCTGATTAATATCTGGTCACTGGATTCAGATGGTTCTGGAGGAGAAGTGAGGCTGGTGACCTGCACAGCCCTCCCTCCCTCAAAACAAAGTCAAGTGCAAGTCATGTCATTATTTCTCTGATGGTATGGTCTTCTTCGGCAACGAAGGACAAACACACACAATTCAAGATGTCCAAAAAGTGGTTGGAAAGGTAAGACTGAAGATCAGCAGAGAGATTGGAGTAAAAAAGGTATATTTGAAAATCATCAGCATAGTGATGCTAATTAAACCCATGGGAGTTGATGAGATCAACACGTGAAGTAGTATAGAAGGAGAAGAGAAGATGTTCTAGGACAGAGTGCAAAGGAATAACTACAGTTAAAGGGTCTGACCTGGATGAGAATCCAGCAAAGGAGACTGAGAAAGAGCAGTATGATAGGTAGGAGGAGATCCAGGGAGAGTAATATTCCAAAAGCCTAAAGTGAAAAGAGTACCAAGGAAAGAAAATGATCAAAAGGGTCAAAGGCTATAGAGAGGTCAAGGAGTATGAAGATTGAGAAGAGGCCATTGGATTTGGCAACTAAAAGATCACTAGAAACTTTGAAGAGACAAGTTTTGGTGGAATGATAAGATTGGAAGCCAAATAGTTAAGAGTTTAAGAAGGGTTAAGAAGAGATGGGAGAGAAATTGGAGGCATCTCTTTGTAGATGGCCTTTTCGAGGAGATTAGCTACAAAAGGGAGACAAGATGGAGGATGATAGCGGGGATGGAGGGATCAAGTGAGGATTATTGCAAAATGGGGTAGACATGGGTTTGTGCGTAGGCAGTAGAAAATGAGCTAGTAGACAGGAAAAGATTGAAAATAAGTGGAAGAGTGGGAGTGATGGGGGCAATCTGTTGGAGGAGATGAGATGTTATGGGATCACTTGAACAAGTTGAGGGGTTAACCCAGACAAAATCAATCTTTGGCTTTGTTCAGGCTCTTCTCTCTCCTCCCCCCTGAGCTATGCGTCTTTGCCTGACAAGTCACTGATCAATAATCATGTTTTGATGTTTTTGTAGTGCAATGAAAAGAGTGTTGGTTTTGGAGTCAGAGAGTCAGAGTTCAAAGCAGGCTACTTGTGTTACCTTGGACAAGTCAATGAACTTCACTAAGCTTCAGTTTTCTCATCTGTAAAATGAAGGGGTCAGCCTAGAAGATCTCTATGGCATATAGCTCTAGATTAGTTTCCACTGACAGGCAGGTAAACCTAAGAACCCTAGGAACTCCAACACCTCCCACCCTCCAAACACTGATCCCTGTTCCAGCCTGGCCCCAGAAGACACAGTCCAGAGAAGCAATACTTGTGGCCCTGACACCAGAAAATATACTCTAGAGTTGCTGCAGCCCCTGGTTTTTCAGCAGCTACAGATACTGAAGACCTGGAAAAAAATAAATAAGTACAGTTCTCACCCCAAGAGTTCACAAAGGGACCTTTCTACCTGGTTTGCAGCTGAAACATCCCATATATGTTGTCTCCCCCATTAGAATTTTGGGCTTTAAGAGAAGGGCTGTTCTGCTTTTCTGTTTGTGTCACCAATGAATTCACATAGCATGTGTTTAATAAACGCTATTTCATTCCTTCATTCCCTCCTGTCTCCTTTGGAAATCTGCTTCTTTGATCACCTCACCCTCTCCCACTGTTGATCTTTCCTTATCTACTGGCTTTTCCCCTGCTGCCGAGAATCTTGCCCTGGTCTCTCCATTCTTAAAAAAAAAAAATCTCTTCATCTTTCCCTACCTTCCTCCCTTTTTCCAGTTAAACTCTCAGAAAAAGCTATCTGTATTCATTGCTTTCACTTGCCTGCCTCTCAGTCACTTATGAACTTCTTGCATTCTGTTTTCCAAAGCCTCTACCGGACAGAAATTGCTCTCTCTGAGTTTTTCAATAACCTTTTAAGTGCTAAATCTGATGGTGTTTTCCTAGGCTGCATCTTTCTTAATTTTTCCACAGGTTTTGACATTGGTGACCAAACCCTTCTTCTGTTTTTTTTCTCTTCCCTTGTATTTCTTTAAACCCTCTTTCCTACTTCTCCTTCTACCTGTTTGACCACTCTATCTCAGCCTCCTTTACAGGATCATTACATGTATTCAGTCTCTTTAGTATGTATGTCCCTCAGGACTTTCTCCCAGGCCCACTTTATCATCTCCCATGGATTCCAATAATGTAACAATGTAAGCTTCTGTATGACAGGAACTTTTTCTCTTTTGTCATTTTTGCCTCAGCAATATAGGGATTTGCTAAATCATCTCTAAGCTAATGACTTCCAAATCCATATATCCAGTTTGAATTTCTCCCTTGAATTTCAGTTCTGAATAATCTCAACCTGTTTAGAATCTCTACCTGAATGTCCTGTAGGTGTCAAAGACACAATATACCCAAAACAGAATGCATTATTTTCTTCCTATGCCCACCTCAAAAACTTCCTGTTTGCTATTCAGAGCACAATCATCCAGTCAGTCACTTAGTCTCACTATCTGGGATTCATATTCAATTTTCACTCTTCCACCCTCACTTTCCCCCATATCTAATCAGTTACCAAGGCTTGTCAATTCTCCCCTCACAATATTACTGTAATTCACCACCATCTCTCCACTCATGAACACTAGTCTAGCCCAGGTCCCATCATCTTTAGCCTAGACTGTTACAATAGTTCCTAATTTTTTTTCAGTCCTTCAGTCCATCTCTCACTAGCCGGCAAAGGAATATTCCTAAAACAGAAATCTGACCATGTTACTCCCCCTGCTTGGAAATGTCCAATGGCTCCCTACTGCCTCTAACACAAACTACAACTCCATTATCATTAAAACCCTGCATAATCTGGCTCCAATCTACCTTTACAAAATTTTTTAACATTGTTCTCTTTTACTTAGTTCCAACCAAACTAGGGTAATTTGTTGTTCTCTAAATTTAGCAAACTATCTCCCAGCTAGGGACTTTTGCACAAGTTTTCTTCTCTATAGGAATGTACTCCCTCTTTGCCTAAACTGGAGTTTCCTTCAAGACAACTATAAAGTGCAATCTTCTACCAATCAATAAGCATTTGTTAAGCACCTACTATGTGTGTGGGGGGGGGGGGGGGGAGTAGAGAAGAGTTTTCTGGTTGATGCAAAGTGGCACAGTGGATAGAGTGCCAGGCTTGGAATTAGGAAGACCCATTTTTCTGAGTACAAATCTGGCCTCAGACACTAGCTGTATTACCCTAGGTAAATCACTTAATCATGTTTGCCTCAGTTTCCTCATCTGTAAAATGAGCTGGGGAAGGAAATGGTAAACCACTGCAGTAGCTTTGCCAAGAAAACCCCAGATGGCTTCATGAAGAGTCAGACATGACTAAAAATAACTGAATAATAATATGTGCCAGGCACTGTACTAAATGCCAGGGCTACAAAGAAAGATAAAAGACAAGCCCTAGCTTTGAGGAGCTCCCACTACTTACTACTACTTTATTCTTCCTCAAATTATTCTGTGTTTACTTCTCTGGTAAAATGTTATAACTAAGGGACTGTATTTCATGTTGTCTTTGTGTCCCTAGTTCCTCATACATACTGGGAGTTTAATAAATGTTCATTGAATAGAACTGAATAGTCAGGAGAAGTGACTTGTCCAAAGACACACAGCTAGTTAGTGGCAGGACCCCTAGTCTCTTGATTCCCATTCCAGAGTTCTTTATGTCAGCAACAAGTCATCAATATTGTATGCATGGATATTGTAAAAGGCATAATTATATATCCATATATATGTATACATGTAAATGTATATAATATACTCACAAAGTAAAGACAAAAAGCCTGTAAAGCATTATTTTATATATTATATATGTATATCATTATATATTTTTATGTGTGTATGTGTCTTATACTGTATTACACATAATGCTTGCTAGGCTTTGTATCTTTGCTATAAGAACTCAAAAATATAGAGACAAGACCAAAAGTGGCTAGAGGTCACTTACTCAGTTGTTTTTCAGTCGTGTTCAACTCTTCATGACCCCATATGGGATTTTCTTGACAGGGATACTGGAGTGGTTTGTCATTTCTTTCTCTAGCTCATTTTACAGATGAGAAAACTAAGGCAAATGGGGTTAAGTGACTTGTCCAGGGTCACACAGGTAGTATCTAAGATCTGACTTGAACTCAGGTTTTCCTGACTCTAAGGTCAGCACTTTATCTGCTGTCCTACTTAATTCGCTTACAGTCTACTGGTCCCAAACTATCTTTGAACCATATGATTTTCTCTGAATACTGGGAAGTTTGGGGTGTTCCATACTTCTGGTTCAAGTTCACCCAGAGCACCCAGAACAAACAACTTACTGGGTCCTTTTATTCCTCCTCACTACTTAGGTAACTGCACTCTAGACCAAGCTCCTAGACTTTCTAAGTAATACTGGCTCACATTTCCATAAATGGTGATGGTGGTGGTGGTGGTGATGGTAATTGTTTACAAGGGTCTTTCCTCTCAATAGTCCTATGAAGTAGTTTGTGCATGGATGATTATCCCCATTTTGTAGAAGAAGAAACTAAGGGTACTAAAGGGGAAATAACTTGCTTAAGATCACACAGTCAATTAAGTGGTAGACTTGAGCCTAGGTTTTCCAACTCCCATCCAGTGCTCTTTCTGTCATACCCTGGTAAGAGGACTGCTGTTCTCTATTTATGCTCAGCTTCTTCCTCTTCCCATATTCTGCCTCCTAACCAAAACTCTTTTTATAGACTTCTTTTTTATCTATAGCTTCCCTAGCTATTTTGGACATTTAGAGCTCAGCCACCACCAAAGAACTCTTCCCAGTTCTCATCTTAGCAGAGGCAATCACAGATTATGTAGAAAATAATTTCCCAGACATTAAAAAAAATATATCATCTATCAATACAAACTAAAATCATAGATTTGGAGCTAAAAGGACATTAGAGATCATTTCGTAAACTTTTCCATCTTGCAGATGAAGAAACTCGGGCTCAGAGTTTAAATGAAAGTGTTACTTTCCCAGTAAGTCAGGATTTGAATTCAGGACTTCTGACTCCATGCCCAGTGCTTTTCCCTATGCCCCATGTAGCTTCTCCACAATGAAGCAGTTCCATCACATATGAACATTCTGGGATCCATTGATTTTATGTGCTTGTACACTGGCTTTGTTTTCATTCTGATGCTTTTCTCATCCATGAGTCAAATCTTTGCCATTATCACAAAAGGTAGCACCTGGGTGTAGAGATGCCCGTGGAGTCTCATTGGACCCACAGCATTTACTTAAAAATGTAATCCATCTGGCTACTTCGCAACTCTAAAGGGACACCAGTTATCTTCATTCCAACTCTAAGTGAGTCTTAATCACAATAGGGTTGTCTCAACAAGAAAAGAGAGAAAGTAAGAATGTGAACAGTAGCCAGGGGCAGTGGCCTAGAGACCCTTATCTGGCAGTCCTGAAACCCTTTCCCCCACAAACACATATCTTATGTTCAAAGCCACTAATAACATAGACTTGTCAGTCATCTTTCATACAGTCATGTTCTGGTTTTCTGAACAAGCTTCCAGTTTATCAATCAAAAGATCAGTAATGATCTTTTAAAAATAAGATAAAAAGTAACAAAATCGTGTAAAAGAAGGAAATCTTGAATTCTACTTCCTTTTGTTCACCTATTAAAAGAAAAAAGTAATGTATCATTAGCTGCTCTCCTATTCATGTGTCCTCAGCAAGAATTTACAGTCTACCAGAAATACAATTTGGCACTCAGTGGAAAATGAATTCTCAATATTTTGAAAGTATAACACAACATCACACAAGCACTGAACTCACTGGTGGGTTTCCTGTATGACAGCATTGGTGATTTAACTTACAGCCTTCTTTCAAGAATATAGAGTCATATTCATAGACATGAATACAGGTTGTTTTAGATATATTCATGGGCATTTCCTAATTGCTTTAATCTAGTATTTAGTGCCTCGTTTTTATTTGTGTTTTTACATTGTTGTTTGTATTTTACAAAGTATAGTTGCTAATTTTAAAAATTTAGATAAGTTTTAGTTTCTTTAGTTTGAGGAACAGAAATAATGTCCTTTATGATTGAGTATTCAATAATCTTCTAAAAATTTCCCTGGGTACACTCTCTAATAAAATTTGCTATGCTTACCTAATGCCTCAGCTTGCCGACAGCATTTGTGGGGCTATTTTCAGTCACTACATCCGTTTGTCCTTGCTCTGCTTGTAAATATAGTTTCTAATGTCATTTGCTGTCACTCAAGTCTTCTTCTGATGCCTCATTGTAGTATAAAGGTGACCTTAATTTCTCAAGGCCTACAAAGGTTGAGTACCATCTCTGATGGTTCCTACCAACCTGAAGAAGCTTTGAGGATGAGCCTTTTTTATGGTCTTGATATCTTTACTCTATGGACCAAACGAGCTCAGAAGCAGAGAAGCTCATCCCCAGGCTCGCTGTGAGCCAACTCATTTTTCAGTGGCAGTAATTCTTGAAGCCTCTCTGTAAGTATTGTCATTTCCACTGGTATAAATTACAGATCTTTGAACTATCCAATTGGAAGCACGTGATTCAGGGTTAGATTCTGGTATTTGGTCCAAACCAAAAAGGTTATCAAACTCTCCCTAACACTGCTAAACAAGTGTTAATCACACCTAATGCATTATTGGCTCTCCTCTATATCAGATTAGGACATGTTTATACAAAGGTTATATTTTGCCTTAGATTAGCAGGCCATTATAAAAAATCATGCCATCTCAGGGACTGAGTTTGAGTGAAATGAATGCAGTACTCAATCTAGCAGAAAGACACTAACTGGACTGTCTAGTCTGATTTTACAAAACAATGGAAAAATTGAGGAAATTCAAGTCAGTTGCTCAAACTCTTTGCTCACTGGGAAAATGTGATGAGATTGATGGGCATGCCAATAACTTGCAGGGTTCTTGGGGGCCCCATCTGGAGTGAAAAACACCATGAGGGCAGGTATTTTGGTAATTTTTTCTTGTTTTTGTTTCCCATTCACCTCATCAACCAAATGTCTTACAATTGATATGTACTTAAATGTTTGTTAAATTTAGTTGAAATGAAATGAATTGAATTAAACTGAATTGATGGCTAGAGGCTATTCTCAAGTGGTTGAAAGAAACAGTCATAGCTGTTTCAGACAAGACTTACAAATATAAGTCAAATATTCTTTCTACTACATTAGACTGAAGGAGAATTTCAAGCTTCATCTCTTCAGCATTGTTGTCCTAGCCCAAAAGAGCCTATAATGGCAGGTCCCAGAGGCACTTTTTCTGCGTCTCACCTTTGTTCTCAATACATCCTCTCTGGTATTAGACTTAATTGTGTCCACATATTTTTATTTCAGTGATTACTTGTATGTTCCTTGTGGCTAGGGTCTGTTTGTTTTTGTTTTCGTGTGTGTATATGTGTGTGTGTGTGTGTGTGTGTGTGTGTGTGTGTGTGTGTGTATCCATAGCAGCACACAGAAGATGCTAAATAAAGGTTTTGAATTGAATTATTGGATTAATTAGCTAAATCACTTTGGGGAAAAGTAGTGATGATAAGTAGCCCCAGTGCGAGAGAACAGAGAGCTGAGCGGTAAGTGAGGGCCCTTACCACAACAAAGGCTTGACACTTCCCTTATTACAGAGCATGGAGAACAAGGGTTATGAGCTAGTTGCTTTTCAGTTATTCCTTAGGGGTGGGAGGGAGGGGGAGTGAAAAAAATATTATAAGACTCCTGCCAAGGGAAGATACCAGAGACTATATGGGTTTATGAGCTAAGATCATAGGTTGAGAGCTGGCCGGGACATTATGAGCCATCTCATCCAGAAGAGGAAATTGAAGTTGAGAGTGGAGTGACTTGCCCAGTATCATAATGGGAGTAACAAAGCAGGTATTAGAAACCACAGCTACAAATCCAGTAGGCTTCCCACTATACAACAGTTTCCTTTCTTTTTACTGGATTATAGATTTAGAGATGGGAGGGTATTAAAGGCCACTTAGTATAATCCCTAGATTTTGGAGAAGACCTGGAGAAGTTAAGGGAATTCTCTAATTGTTATATAGGCAGCAAATGGAAGAGCCAAAATTGAACCCAGGCCTACTGACCCTAAATACCATTTTCTTTCTACTGTGAAATGCTGGAAGGAAGTTCAGCAGCCAATGAGTTCAACCGGTACCTAAAAAATCATCCTCACTTCAGTACACAAACAAGTGGTCATCCAACTGCTAATTGAGCACTTCTATTGAAGGGGAAGTCATAACCTTCAAGGCAACTCAAGAAGAATTTTGGAAAGTTGTCACTGCTGTAGCTCTTTTATTTTGTTTAATTTCTCCATTTGTCTCAAGTGCAAATCTGCCTTTGCAATGTCCACCCATTTTCCTAGATTTTTGTCCTTTGGGGCCAAGCAGAACAAGTCTAATCTCAGTTCTATAGAGCTTCTCCTCTTATGAACAGAGAAGTGGCCATTGCCGAAAGACATAATTCCTCTTCCATCACTATATCAGAAACTACATTGGACAAGGACATAAGCTGGTGAATCCAAGGCTTCTCAAGCTCTCTAGAAATCATATTTTGAAGAAGAGAATGGAAAACCAGAGTTCAGAGAAGTCTAAATATTTCTCCCTTCAAAAAAATGAGCCAAAGTTCAGGTTTCATGGTGGGGAAAGGAGGTACCAACATCAATTCCAGACTTTCCTTTAAAAGTTCTTGTAACCCTCCCCTGTACCTCTGGGTGCTTAAAGGAGCTCAGTACCTTCCCACTATTATTCATAATGAGGTGAGTTAGCCTTAGCATCCTAGAGTTTACCTGCTTCTCACCGTAGGCATTCCACTGTATGGCCTCCAGGATTATGTTCCCCTAATCAATGGGATATGTCCAATGTCACCTCTGCAGATGTACAATTTGAACATTTTGCAAAATGGCGGTAGCTTGCTTATGTAATCCCTTGAATGGGTTGGTTGTAATTCTTCCTTTCCCCATTGTCTACTGGGATTACTTTTTACCCATAATACCCAGAAGTCACCAAAATAAACGTTGTCTCCAATAACCAATTCCTCCTGATTTTGAGCATTGTTGCCACAGAATTCTCTTTTTCACATGTCTCTGCTGGGAGAGGTAGTCAGAACTAGTGCCCTGGGATACAGGGCACCTGCTTTGGTCTAAGCTCTTCAGCCACATCATTTGATTCTAGTTCAATGATCACTTTTTCCCAATGCTCTTTCCTGGCCTCCTCCCTATCCCAATAGCAGGAATCATGAATTGCAGCATGGTTAGTGGAAAGTCCACTGGTTTTGAGTCAAACAACTAGATCCAAAACCCAGCTCTGCTGTTTATTGCCTACATGACCTTGGGCAAGTCACTGAATCCCTATTTGCCACTAGAATAAAATAGAATCCCATTTAAGACATCGTTTAAGGCTCTCCACAATCAGTCACATTGACCCCCTTCATGTATGCCAGCTTACAACCAAACTGAATAAATGTCAGTTCTTTATTCTGGACATGCCATCTTTTACCTCCACCCATTTGAACAGGTCATGGGATGCATGTACTCCCATGCTTTCAATGTATCTCATTCCAATTGAAGTAACCAAAAATTAAGTGTTTATTATGTTATGTCTACTGTGCTAATCACCAAGCATACAAATAAATTCAAAAATAGTTTGTGCCTTCAAGGACCTTATATTAGGGAATATGTATGTATACATCTGTGTGTATGTATGTACATATGTATGTATGTATACATCTATGTGTATGTATGTACGTATGTATGTATGTATTAGAGAATATATTAGGGAAGACACCATTTCAACTGAGGCAACTAGGTGGTATGGTGGATAGAAAGTAGGACTTGGACGCTTGAAGATCTCAGTTTGAACCTACCTCAAACACTTAACTATCTATTTGGTCTTAGGCAAATCACTCAAAACCTCTGATCCTCAGTTTCCTCAGCTGTAAAATAGGTATGATGATAGTACTGACCTCATAGGCTTGTGGTGAGGATCAAACAGGATAATATACACACAAAGTGCTTGATAAACTTTTCAGCCTGTAGAAATGCTAACTAACCTTATGACATTCCTTATCTTCTTTTAATGGCTGAGCTCAGGTGTTCCCTCCTCCTTTTAGTCTTCCTAGCTCTTTCAGTTGAGAATGTTCTCTCTACCCTCAGTTTTTTCTTTGCTGATCATCATTCCTTTGCCCTCATCATCCCACCCCTAGTTTGTATCATATCCAGCCATGTACTTGTATTTCTCCTTCCCCAGTAATAGCAGTAGTTGCCATTTGTATGGTTCTTTCAAGTTTATAAAGCACTTCACATTCACTAGCTCATTTGATCTTCATAATAGTCAATAGGTATTATTATTACCAATTTACTGTTAAGGAAACTGAGGCTTAGAAAGTTGGATTGATTTGTTCAGGATCACATAACTAATAACTGTCTGAGGTGTGCTTAGAACCTGGTTCTCCCTGACTCCAAATCCAGGGTTTGATTCTTTATACTATGCTGACCTGTATTACTGTCTTTGGATCCCCAGCATTTAGCATAGGGCCTTGCAGGAAAAAAAAAAGACTTTATAAATTCTTGTTGGTCTTAAATGCAATTAAAGACCATTACTTGGTTCTGTAACAAAATAGTGGCTATTTTCCTAAAGAAAGACTCAGAAGTGGATGGTGTGATCCCTTTAGTACTGCCATCAACAAAGACCAAAACTTCAGTAGAATTCCTACACCAGCAAAGTGGCTATTTAACACAGGGCCTGCACCCCTCAGTGGGCAAGTCACCAGTCCTGGCAACCCAAGTGCAAAAAGCCAGTAACCAGACCCTTGACCCCCAGGGTAAGAAATTTAGGACAGTGCCCTCTGTACCCCAGGAGTAGAGCTCACCTTTAAAAGTCATGAAAATGGCTAGAAAATGAGCAAAAAGCAGAAAAGAGCCTTGACCGTAGAAAGCTACTGTGGGAACAGGAAAGATCAAAACACAAACTCAGAAGTGGACAACAATGTCAGAAGCTTCAAAGAGGAACATGAATTGGTCTCAAGCCTAAAAAGTCCTCTTGGAAGAACTCAAAAAGAATTTTGCAAATGCAAGGCCTTTCCATTAGGGGTAGAGGATTGTGTCTATGCCCCCACTGATTTGTCTACCTAACTAGCAAGTTTAGATTATTAGAAGTGATACTGAGAATCTACCAAAACCCTTTATGCTGAGGTTATTATGGGTTTTTTTAGGAGTATTTCTCTTCCACAACGATTGCTTTAAAGTGAGGAGGTTGCAAAGAGTAAAATTTTGGCTCTATATAAGGCAGAAGTTGGGGAGGATTTTGTAGCAATTATGGCCATCTAAAAGTGCAATGATGTGCCATAGGTTAGCTCTCTTTCACTAGATATTTAATGAAGTTTGGATGACCATTTGTGAGGGGATATTGTGGAGAGGATGCTTGACCAGGCAAAAGTTGGATTCAGTAGCCTCTCAGGTGCTTTCCCATTTTGTAATTGTACACTCTCTGTGAATATTTTGTTAAATAGGGATGCAGAACACAGATTCAGGGAGCACCCATGGACAGAGGAAAAGTATGATTTCCCAGCCCTAGTCACTTTAAGGACTTCTCAATTCCCTCACTAACAGTTTTCCCACTTTGGTCATATCTCTGCCCTGGTATGCATTCTCCTGAATAGTGAGGACCTAGTCTGGGCCATTATTTCTTGAGGGTCTCTCATCATGTTCACTTCACTCCTTACTTGATTCATCTTCTAGACTGCTTTTCCTGTTCTGAAGCCTTGACTCAAGCTGAGTATCCATTCCATCCTTTTCCTTCCCCCTTTTCCAGCTTCCTTTTATGGTACTGTCTTTTCCTACTAGAATGTAAGCTCCTTATGGGCAGGAATTGCCTTCCTTGCTTGGATTTGTTTCCCCAGTACTTAGCACAGTGCCCAGCACATAGTTAGTGTTTAACACATGCTCTGTCTATGCAGCCCTCTCTCTATCTCTCTAGAAAGAAAGACATCTTTTCTCTCTTGATGCCTTCAAACTTAGTACCTGTCCAATCAGAAAGAGGTCCAGGCAGGCAGAGTCTTGTGGAAACAGAGCTATGGGAAAGTTGCAACATGAGAAGATTTATTTTTCATGATAGTGGAGCATAGATACCATGTTTGCTTTCCTCTTTCATATGTAAAGGAGTCAAGTGAAGGAGAACAGTATCGCTTGGACCCTCAACCCGCCTCCATCCAAATACTTTGTGCCAATGAGACTTATGTGGACAATGACAGGCAATGAACTGCAATCAACTCAGCTTGAGGGAAGGAGTGTGAATCACTGGGTTGATTGTTCTGTTCTGTGAACCTCAGGAAACCCAGAAATACTAGTAAACCTTTCTTCACGAACCCTGGGAATCACCTACTGAATCATGCAGTTGGTTTAGTTCTGCGGTGACGCGTGTACATTTGGCCTTAAGCTGTGTCCGCTCAACACCTTGAATGCCTGAGCTGGAAGAAACTTCAGCCCCACTGATTCCAAACACTTAATTTTGAAGATAAGGAAAGTGAGAACCAGAGAAGAAGGTGACTTGCCCCAATTTAAGTAGTCAGTCAATGACAGATCTACTCAACAACAAGCATTTATTACTTAACTATTATGTACTAAGTGTAGGGATAAAAGACAAAGCTTTCAAGGAACTTGTCGAGGGGACAATACATGTGTACCTAAACCTATGCAGCATAAACAAGAAATGAAGATGGAGCAATGAAACACAGGATCATTTGAGGGCAGTGCAGTTGGGGATGGAGATGAGAAAAGCCTTCATGTGGGAGATGGTTACGTTGAAGACATGGTATCTTGAAGAAAATGAGGGATCCTATGAAATGGTTGTATGAAGAAGCAGTATGATAATCACAGGTTTCTCCTGACTTCCAGACAAGAGTACGTTCTACTGTACATTTAGGACCTGTGATCTCTTCCATGTGGGAATTCCCCCCACATAGTATAGTATATAGAGTGCTAGATTTGGAGTCAGAAAGCCCCCAAGTTTAAAACCAGCCTCAGATACTAGCTGAATGACCCTGGGCAAGTCACCTACTGTCTACCTGCCTCAGTTTCTTCATCTGTCAAATGGGAATAATAATAGTACCTATTTCTTAGGATTGTTATATAAGGATAAAATGAGAGAATATTTGCAAGATAAAAGCTAAGTGACTTGCCTAGGACTACACTTTCGATAAATGCCAGAGACAATATTCAAGCACAGATCTTGATCCCTTCAAGTTCAACACTCAAACATTATGCCATGCTGCCTTTCACTTTCTATAATAATACATTTAATATCTCAATATAGGTAATTATCTGGTTTTCATCTTTGGGAGGCACATACTAAAATGTATAGCTTGCATTTTGAATTGTGCATTTGAATTGTGTGTGACTGGAACACATTATCTAACTACAGAACACAGAATCACTAAGCACAGTTCATGGCCACATCTACACAGGAGGTATGTGATGGCAAATCACTGAGGAGTCGGGATGCCCCTGGAGGAGTTCTGGAGAGCTCTGGCCTTGGTACTGTTCTTTTTAAAACTTTGATCAATGACATGAAGTCATAGGTGACATTTTTATGAAATTTTCAGACAATGCAAAAACCTTCTGCAAAAACTCCCCCTTAATGCTAGTGCCTTCCCTCTGCTGATTATCTCTGATTTATTCTTATACAGCTTGAAAAATAGTCGTTTCATATTGTCTCCTCCATTAGTCTATGAGCCCCTGGAAAGCAGAGATAGTCTTTTGCCTTTCTTTGCATCCCCGGCACTTAGCACAGGGCTTGGCAAATAGTAAGCACTTAATAAATATTTCTCAACTAACTGCTTCTAGCACTGGTCTGTGCCACACACCTATCTTAGCATGTGGTCAGGCCTATCTTCTACTGTTTTTTGTGTTATCTTATGTATATATGTATCTATATATGTGTATGCATATATGTGTATGTGTATATATATATACATATATATGTATACACACACACACACAGAAAGCTAGAATGGGAGATCCTCCAGGACAAGGGCTCTATCCTCCTCTCATATGTTCTCTGGATAAGGCACAGGAAAGGTGTTGGTGTTGGGCACACAACAGTCGCTTAAGGAATGTCTGTTTATTGCAGTGAGGATTATTCTCTAATGCCTGCCTTAGACAGGCTTCAGTTGATCAGACTCTGTCAATGCCCAGCCAGATGTGGGAGCCCAAAGGGCAATGTAAAAGAGCCTGAAGTATGAGCAGATATGCAAAGTAGGGAAGAGAAAGTGGGACAGTAGAGAAGTGTAACCATCCTTTCCATTAGCCAGAACTCACTGAAATCTGGAACCGGCTACTAGGTCTAGAACACTCCGTAAGACAGCTTAGTGGAAGATCACAGTCTTGGAGAACCATAGAACTCAAGCTAAAAGGGACTTCAGAGGCCATAGAGTGAGGAAACTGAGGCCTTCAAAGTTAAGTGACTGACCTAATGTCACATCGGAGTTAAGTGACAGGTAAGATGGTAACGTCCAGCCCACATCCCTGTCTTGCTGTTTCAGTCCCATTGTCTCCCTCCCTATGAAGGGAAGTTGGGTGATTCCCTCCTAGAGAAGATAATTTATGCAGTTCCACAGAGCGACACCATCAATGGTCATAAAGTCACCGTTCATATTGACACTAACATACCCAGCAACAAATGGCTTGTCTGTCCTGACACGTGAAGCAATTTTACTGCTGTCAGGCTGCTTTTCAAATATGAAATCTTAGGTGAGTTACAGCGTCCTCTGTGGCCCGATTCCTCCCCCCCACCCCAAAGCTATTTCAAACACTTCCAAGCTTGTGGGGGAGTATCCATCAGCCACATTTAATTTGCCAGATCTAATCTGCAGCCAAGTAATTTGCCTCTGAGATGTAACCTCTTCAGAATGTGGATCTTGGAGGGAAAGTAACTATCAGTTCTCAAGTCTGTTTTCATGGCTACAGACGAGCAGGCAATCAGGCGAAAAGGAAAAAATGCAGTTACTCAATTAGCCGTTAGGGCTGCATGACACTTAAGTAGTCAGTCGGGCTGCTCTTTTTTTCCCCTCTCACTCAATTCACAGAGATTTTAAATGTACTGAGTAAAGTGACTGATGGTGAGGCGTTCTGTGGACACAGCTTTAAAGATGATCCATTTTCCCAACCCATCCTCTTCTCCAGAAGGTTCCATACCATGAATCTGAGCCTTCTCTAGGGAGGGGCAGAAATCAGAATGCACATCCTGCTTGACCACAGTCTGGCTGGGCAGTGAAACCACAAAGCTGACAATAGTGAAATAGTCTTTTGGTATTCAGATGAAAGGGTTGAACGATCTGCAGGGACCTGTCTTGGTAAATCGTGTCTTTGTCACAGTCAAAAAGGCCCAACTGAATTTGGAAACACAGCTTACACTGGAGGGAATATGTTCTTCAACCAGTAAACACTTTACAAGCAGAAAATGGAAGGATATTTAAAATAATATCTGGACATCAGGAGGAGATACAGTACAGTGGAAAGAGCATTGACCAGAATCCGAGACCTTGAATCTAAATCCCGATTCTGACCCTCACTTCCTATGTGACTTTGGGTGAGTCACTTAAACTGGGTCTCAGTTTCTTCATCTGTAGAACAAAGAGATTGAATTAGATGGTGTGTAAGGAATATTTTGTCTTAGGTAGATGTAGCCTTGATTTCTGACAGGGTCTGAGCTAAGCAAATACATGGACAGGTTGAATATATTGCATGGTGCTTCACTGTTTTATTTGGAAACAATCATAGAACATTAGAATGGGAAGAAACCACAGAAATCTTGTAGTCCAATCTGCCCTCCTGAGCTTGAAAATGAATACACTAACAATCCTTCAGAGCTACTTCAGTAAGGGCTTCTAGGGTCATTTATAGTTCTAAATTTATTATACTATGAAACTATATGACCATGGATGCAATTGAACTAATTCAATAAACATTTATTAAGTACCTTTGATATATAAGGAACCATGCTTGGTGCTAGGGAAAAAGACATTAAATGATATAACTTTTGCTGTCAAGAAGCTTATAGTCTAATGGGAGAAAAGGCTAGAAGGAAGATAAGACAACTACATAAATAAATAAAATGACAAAAGAGGGTGTGGCAGGAGCAAAGGAGCTTTCGAGACAAAATATATATAAATACGGAACATTCAAATTGATCTGCAGTGTCATTAATGTGGCCACCACTTCACACCTACTCAACTCATTCAACTTTTGTCCATGTTCTAAAGCCTTTGTGTGGTTCAGTAGAAAGTCCACTAAAGTTGGAGTGCGTAATAGTAATTTAAATAGGAAGATCTTTCCTATCCATTAATAGGCCGATGTGACCTGCCTGGGTCACATGGAAATCTGAGTAACATGGAACTTGTGGTGGAAGGAGTGTGCTGAATGGGTACAGCAGGAAGGGGTGGAACAGGAAGTGAGTCAGAGCTGAAAAAGAGAGAGCAAGTAACAACTAGCATGAATAGGTGAGTTTGTTTGTGATTTTGTTTAAGACAGCTGGTTTGTGGGAAGTCTAACAGAGGGAAGGCTTGGGAATGGTATTGTTGTCCACATTGTTATTGTGTAGAAATTTTTGTCATTATGATGGATTTGGTTTTCTAGTAGCGAGATTCGGCTTTCTGGTGTTTGAATAAATGTTTTAGTTCTGTCTTCCATGTGAAGAGTTTGTCATATTTTGCAATTCAGAACTGTGCTGGAATATTCATAGCCACTGAAGGTGCTGTGAATATCACATTGTTGCTACAGAGTGCTGAACTCATAGTCTCTTGACCAGGTCTCAGAATTAGTTCTGCTAGGTAGAAGGACATACGTGCTCTAGCTTTACCCCCAAAACCCATAAAATACCTGTAAAAAATGACTCTAAACAAATTCCAGAGCAGCAAAAGCCACAAAACAACAGAGTAAAAGAGATTTCCACTTCAAAACAGCCTGGAAGGCTGACAGGAAGAGTCTATTGCATCAGGCTCAGAGCAGAGTGCAGCGCACGGAGCACAGCCCAGCCTTGGCCTTGCCATCTAGATCAGACAGGACTGCAGCAGACTTCAGAGCATGGAATCACAGGCAGCAGCTGCAGTTCTCAGATTTCTCAACCCACAAATGCCAAAGACTGCTTCAGTGAGAAAGCTTTTTCACCTGGGTGAGAAGAGAGCAGGGTCCAGAACTAGCCCTGGGCCCAGGTGGTAGAAGTTACTGCAGCTGTAGCAACCCCTTTTGGAGCCCTTCACTAAAGGCCCTGGGGGAATCAATCAGTCAATCTGAATCTCAGCCCTGAGTGGCAATCCTGCAGTGAGGAGGAGCACTGGTATGGTGGAGGAGCTGGAGGGAATCCTACTCAGAGGTCCTGGGCAGAAAAGCTGGTGGTTGCTCTCAGACCAGAGCACAGGCCAAGAGAGGAGCTGATTGTGCCACATTGGAGGAACTGAGAACTTATAGGTCCCTAGAGTATACCCTACACTTGACAAAGGACTCAAAAGTCAAGTAACTGGTTGGGAAAATTCCCAAAAGAGGGGGAAAAAATAAGACTATAGAAGGTTACTTTCTTGGTGAACAGGTATTTTCCTCCATCCTTTCAGATGAGGAAGAACAAGGCATACCATTAGAAGAAGGCATCAAAGTCAAGGCTTCTTAATCCAAAACCCCCAAAATAAATTTGCAGTGGTCTCAGGCCATGGAAGAGCTCAAAAGAGATTTTGAAAATCAAGTAAGAGAGGTGGAAGAAAAATTGGAAAGAGAAATGACAGCGATGCAAGAAAATCATGAAAAGTGAGTCAACAGCTTGGTTAAAAGAGGCCCCAAAAAATGTTGAAGAAAATAACACCTTTAGCAATAGACTAACCCAAATGGTAAAAGAGGTCCAAAAAGCCAATGAAGAGAAAAATGCTTTAAAAAGCAGAATTAGCCAAATGGAACAGGAGGTTTAAAAGCTCACTGAAGAAAATAGTTCTTTAAAACTTAAAAAGGAGAAGATGGAAGCTAATGACTTTATGAAAAACCAAGAAGTTACAAAACAAAACCAAAAGAATTACAAAATTGAAGACAATGTGAAATATCTCATTGGAAAAACAACTGACCTGGAAAATAGATCCAGGAGAGATAATTTAAAAATTATGGGACTACCTGAAAGTCTTGATCAAAAAAAGAGCCCAGACATCATCTTTCATGAAATTATTGATGAAAAGTGCCCTGATATTCTAGAACCAGAGGGCAAAATAAATATTGAAAGAATCTACCAATCACCTCCTGAAAGAGATCAGAAAAGAAAAACTCCTAGGAATATTGTAGCCAGATTTCAGAGTTCCCAGATCAAGGAGGAAATGTTTCAAGCAACCAGAAAGAAATAATTCAAGTATTGTGGAAATACAATCAGCATAACACAAGATCTAGCAACTTCTACATTAAGGAATCAAAGGGCTTGGAATATGATATTCTAGAAGTCAAAGGAATTAGAACTAAAACCAAGAATCATCTACCCAGCAAAACTGAGCATAATACTTCAAGGGGAAAAAATGGTCATTCAATGAAATAGAGGACTTTCAAGCATTCTTGATGAAAAGACCAGAGCTGAATAGAAAATTTGACTTTCAAACACAAGAATCAAGAGAAGCATGGAAAGGTAAACAGGAGAAATCATAAGGGACTTAATAAAGTTGAACTGTTTACATTCCTACATGGAAGAAGTTTGTAACTCTTGAGACTTTTCTCAGTATTTGAGTAGTTAGAGGGATTTTATATATATATATATATATATATATATGAGGGCATGGGGTGAGTTGAATAGGAAGGGATGATACCTAGAAAAAAATAAAATTAAGGGATGAGAGAGAAATATATTGGGAGGAGAAAGGGAGAAATGGAATGGGGCAAATTATCTCCCATAAAAAAGACAAGAAAAAGCTTTTTCAATGGAGGAGAAAAGGTGAAGGTGAGAGGGAAAAAGTGAAGCTTACTCTCATCACATTTGACTTAAGGAGGCAATAATATGCACATTCAATTTGATATGAAAATATATTTTACACTAGAGGAAAGTAGGGGAGAATGGGATAAGTGGGGTAGGTGGGATGATAGAAGGGAAGGAAAATGGGAGGAGAGAGTAATTAGAAGTAAACACTTTTGGGGAGGGACAAGAACAAAAGAGAGAATAGAATAAATGGGGGACAGGATAGGATGGAGGGAAATATAGTTAGACTTTCACAGCATGACTATTATGGAAGTCTTTTGCATAACTGCACATATATAGCCTATATTAAATTGCTTGCCTCCACAGTGAGGATGTGTGGGGAGGGAGGAAGGGAGAGAAGTTGGAACTCAAAGTTTTAGGAATGAATGTTGAGAATTGTTTTTGCATGCAACTGGGAAATAAGAAATACAGGTAACGGGGTATAGAAATCTATCTTGTCCTACAAGAAAAAGAGAGAAAATGAGGATAAGGGAAGGGAGGGGTTGTGATAGAAGGGAGGGCAGATGGGGAGTGGGGGTTCAGAATGCATGATGTCTTGGGATGGGGGAGGGGAGAGATGGGGAGAAAATTTGGACCTCAAAATCTTGTGGAAATGAATGCTGAAAACCAAATAAATAAAAAGTATTGAGTTCAAATCCTGCCTCAGTCACTTATGAGCTTTGTGATCCTTGACAAGTCACTTAGCCTCTAAGCCTCAGTTTCCTCATCTGTAAAATGGGTATAAGAAACAATAGTATCTATCACACAACTTGTTGACAGGATCAAATTCCATAGCATTTGTAAAAATGCTTGACAAACCTTAAAAAGCTAATCACATGCTATCTATTGTCACAGTCATTATAATATTCCTGACATGGGATGTATACTCAGTAAAGTCATAGAGATGAGAGATAAATGTCACGTATAAGGAAGCATCAGTAGAGGCTAGTTTGTCAATAGTATAAAATGTAGCAGGGGAAGTCATTTAAAATAAGTCTAAAATGCTAGGCCAGAGTTACTCTTTAGGGTATAAAATGTCAAATGGTGAAAGAGAGTGTGTTTTATTCCAGGCTCAAAGAGAGCTGTTAAATCATTAACCCTATTAAATCCAGCTGACTGTCTCATGGTTAAATAACTATTTGATGGTCAACCTGCAGTTGATCCTGGAAGGCATGCCAATCGATCTCAGGAGCAATCATGGGCAACTCTCCAACTCAAGTATTATTTGCTGTGAGGGTTTGGGCTTTCCAGTATGATTAACAATAATGATGATGATAATGATGATGATGATGATGATGATGATGATGATGATGATGATGATGATGATGATGATGATGATGAAAATAACTATTATTACTGTAACTGCTTTATTCAGTGATCAGCATCCATCTCTGTCTCCATGGAGAGAGAGAGCCTGTCTGACTTTTCAGCTTTAGGTCTATAATATTTATTAATTAAATTTAAAGCTGCTTTTGATGTTTACTCTTCATAATGTGATTTTGGAAGGCTCTTCAAAAGAATTTAGCAGAAATAGTAATTTAGTTTTATTCCTTTCATCAATCTCAGTGAACAAAAAGATTCATTCAGAATCATGTCCTCTTGCTACTTTGTCCTCCAATAAGAGAATCTTAAGAGAAACACCTAAGGAATGACATTGAGAGGGGAGGATGAAAAGATTCTAAAATAAGAGGTTAGAGCTATAAACAAAGGTGCTGAATATAAACTAAACATATTCTATGCATCTCGTCTCTCTAAAATTTAAAAGAGGGAAAACAGCAGAAAAAAGGACAGTCAGAGTCTGAGTCTAGCAAAGTCTAGGTATGAGATTAGTAGGAGAAGAGCACTGGACACTACCAATGATCCTCTACTATTTACAAACTGTGAAACCTTGGGAAAATCAATGGAATTCTTGGGGCATCAGTTTCCTCACCTATAAAATGGGAATGATGGACTCAGTGACCTTTGAATTCTCTTCCAGCTCTAAATAATCCTGTGATTTTGGAGGATTGACTGGGGGTTGCTCAAGCATAAATACTCAAATTTCTCTAGGTATATTTTGAGATATATACAGGGGTATACTGAAGTCAGCTCATACTGGTTTGAGAGAGTCAATTATTAAATTTTTAACACTCGTGTTGGAAAATTGGCAAATGCTACAAATCAGGGGTTGATTTTTTGTTTTGTTGATAGTCTAGACTTAAAGAAAGTGATAGAAAAATGTTAATCTTGCAGATTAAATATATAGGAATTTTGCACATACTTGTTTTTTTCAAAGAGCCAGTTATTAAACACTTACCAGCATACCACTTGACACAGCAAGTAGGCTGAGATTTTCTTAATGGAGGAATATGTCTCCAAATACTTGGGAGATATTATACAAGAGAAGAAGATAGGAACTAGACATGTGATTTCATCAGTAGAGGGAAATTCCAGGTGGGAGAAATTCTCTTCACCAGTGCAGACTGGTACCTTCCCTGCAATACGTAATCTTAGGGAATGTCCTGCAACACTGAGAGGTTAAGTGATATGGATCTGCTCACCCAGTAATGTATGTCAGAGTCTGTGCCTAAACTTCCATATTCCTGATTCGAAGGCCAGTACTTAAATAAACATGACTTTATTACAAACATAACTATTAGCAATCAGATACCAGCTCATGGACCACAGAATCCAAAGATTATTTGAGGAGTGTAAATAAAAATTAAAGTGAGTTCGTGGAAATGTTCTTGAGTTTGCTAATAAGTTATTGAAATATACAGATTCCAAATTCAGTGCTTCCTTCTCACTTACCATTCAATACCCCAAAAAGCATGCTATAGATCAGCCCTTCCATCTTAAAGTATTTAATACTCTTGGTTTTCTTATGATCACATGTTCCAACTTTTCCTCTAATTATTCTGATTCTTCCCAGTCTGAATTAAGATCAAATATATTATTAAACATTTAATATGACCCAGGCACTGTGGTAGACACTGAGGATACAAAGAAAGACAAAAACGTGGACTCTGCCCTTCATGAACTTATGTTCTAATAGTGAATACAACATGAAAACACCTATTAACCTGAAAGATATATACACTATGTTCTTGTTGTTGTTCAGTCATTTTCAGTCATATCTGACTCTTCATGACCCCATTTGGGGTTCTCTTGGCAAAGATACAGGAGTGGTTTGCCATTTTCTTCTCTAGATCATTTTTCCAGATGGGGAAACTGAGACAAATAGGATTAAGTAACTTACCCAGGGTCACGTAGCTACTAAGTGTCTGAGGCCAGTTTTGAACTCAGGAAGATCTGTCTTCCTGACCCCAGGTCTGGTACTCTATCCATTCTGCCACCTTACTGCCTCCACATACAGTATACATGATAGAGAACCTCAGAGTTAAGGCATTAGTAGTAGAGCAGACCTGGAAAGACCTCTTGCAAAAGATAATATATCTGAGTCTTGAAGGAAGGCAGGGAATCCAAGAGATAATGGTGAGCAGGGAGAACATCACAGATATGGATAGTTGATACAAAGGAAGAGAGTTGGAAGATGGAGTCTCATGTATAAGAAACAGCAAGAAAGTCAATGTCACTAGATCACAGAATACATGGGGGTCCAAACTGTACAGAGTTTAAAAGCCAAATAGAAGGTATTTATATTTGATCTAGGAGGTAGCAGAGAACTATTTAACAGTGAGTGACATGGTCAGAACTGCACATTAAGAAAATCATTGACAACTGAGAGCCTGGAGTAGAGAAAAACAAGGCAGAGAGACCAACTAGCAGGCTATTGTAATAGTCCAGATACAAGCTGAGGAGAACTTTCATTCCCGTGTGGAATATCTGTGAGTACACAGAAAGGAATGTATGGGAGGGGTATAATGAAGGTAAAAATGAAAAGAGTTGCATGTGTGGCATGACTAAAAACAAAGAGGTAAGGATGATACCAAAATTGTGTGTTCCTGAGTGAACAATAGGGGGGCCCTTGATAATAATAAAATTGGGAAGAGAGAAGATTTGGAAGAATAATGAGTTCCGTATTGAACGTGTTGGGTTTAAGATGTCAATGGGATGTCCAAGTCAAGACATCTAGAAGATGGTTGGTGATATGAGATTGAAGGTCAGGAGAAAGGTTTGAAGTATCTCAGTTTAATATGAATAGAGGTAACAGTTTAAATCTTGGAAGCCATTCAGATCACCAAGCAAGGCAACATAGAAGGAGAATAGAAGGAACCCAAGAGAGATCCTTCAAATGATCCTTTTCTGACAATTACTTATTTATATTTGACATCTTCCAGAACTTGACCCACCCAATCCTCTGAGAATCTGGTACTCACGTGGCTTCAACTATCCCTCTTTACAGATGATTTTCCATATTCCCATTTCCACTGCTGATATTCAATATCATTAGCTGTGACCTTCCTCATGTCCCTTCTCTGGACCTCAGTTTTCTCATCTTTAACATACAGGTACTAGGCCCGTTGATAGTAGACTAGATTGTAAGAGGATGTAAAAGTCATCTAGGACAACCCCCTCATTTTACAAGAGGGAAACTGAGTTCCTGAGAAGCAAAGTGATTTTCCCATGCTTACACACTCAGCTAATAAATCATAGAACTTAAACACAGATTTTCTGCCTCTTTCTTACTCTTTCTTGTATATGATGCTCTATCTGGTGATTCTTTTTATGGGCTGTCTCTCATACTGGAAATGCTCTTCCTCCTCACCAACTAGCTTCCTTGGCTTCTTCGAGAAGCTTTTGGTCTAAAGAGATAAAAGGTGGCAAAGAGATATAACTACTCATATGCTTATATCCAAAAATAGAATGTGATATGAGCAAAGGAATAGTCTAATCAATGCATATTTAAATATATAACACTCAAATTTACCTATGATCTCATCATTGTGGGCATCCCTTCACTGATACAGTTGACAGCCCACCCATGCTGAAGACTCAAGTCATTTCATGTTTCCTTATCCATAAAGTAGGAATAATAATGTGTGCACCATCCACCATACAACACTGTTGCAAGGAAAGTACTTTGTAATTTCAAAAGAGCTATTTGGGGTGGGGAGGAGGCAGGCAGCTAACTGCCTGGATAGAGTGCCACATAGAGTATCGAAGACCTGAATTTAAATCTGGCTTCAGATGTTTACTAGCTGTGTTAGCCTGAGCAAGTCACTTAATCATGTTTGCCTCAGTTTCCTCATCTGTAAAATGAACTAGAAAAGAAAATGACAAACCACTCCAGTATTTTTGCCAAGAAAACCCCAAATAAGATCAAAAAGAGTCAGACACAACTGAGAAATGACTAAACAGCAACAAAAATCCTTGACAAGGAAAGAGATGTGTGATCTATGAGGGGTAAAACAATGGAGGTAACATTTAGAAGAGATCATTAAGGACCGATTTACACAATAAAAAATATATTTCCGTTTTATAGAATTGTTGGAGATCTGGTATTGCTAGGCCCTCTTCATTCCCACTTTAAAAAACTTATTTCACTTAAGATCTTATCTTTTGATTAACGTGTCCATATGAATTTTGTTATTTTTTTACTACCATCATGAAGAAACAGCCTCTGGTGGCTTACTGTCCAAGTATAGTTTAGCCTCTTTTGTACATCCTTCTAGCTAACAATCTAACCTCTAGCCCTTCCCACTTTACATTCCATTATGTACATCTCAGAACTAGAAAAAAACCTTGAAAATTCACATTTTTTTATTGATACCTGAGACTTCATTTGGGGATTTGAGTAAAGCAGAGCATCAGAGAAGACTAGTTCTAGAAATTATCTGACTAAGCAAGCATGGTGTTAGCCTGCTCAACTGAAAATGGGAAAGGGAAGCTTAAGCTAGAGAGCTAAGATTATCTTCATATTCTTATATTCTCTGGTTGAATATTTCAAAACATCAAAATAATGGAGAACTATTCAATAAATTCAAGCCAGTCATGAATATGCTCTGGCCAGCATGAGATAAACTTCTAGTCCTAAATTTTTGGTCCCAAATCCTATCCCAAGGATTATAGAGAAGTCATTGATAGTCAGTCTGGAAAGTGACATTTGAAAGTCATCCCTGAAGAGACAGAAAGAAATGTTTGGAAGAAACGGCCATATTTGATGGTTCATCCGTCATCCATACACCAGGTAGACTGGGAGGCATGAGAGAATGAAAAGGCAGTGAACTTGCCATGATACAATGGAAAGAGCAATGAATTTGGGGATCAGAGGAGCTGGCTCCCCCAATTACAACTTGAATGGTCTATCTCCCCCACCCCCATCCTGGCTTCAGTTTCCTCCCCTGTAAAGTGAAGGGGGGTGGTTCCTTCCACCACTTCGGTTGGAACTACTTTCAAGGTTACACTAAGATTGCTTCTGGCTTGAAATCTACAATTCAGTGGTCCCTTGAAGGTCTTATAATAGTCTGGGCAACAACATAAATACCAGCTAGCTACAAATAACATTTTAAAAACTAACTTGATGTTGTACAAAGTATATAAAAACACTGTAACAGACTTAGTCATTGTTGACTTCTTAGAGAAGGTTAGTTTGGAAATGGATCTTGATGGAAAATTGAGCACCAATCACTGTATGTTTACTCAAAATCAGTCATGAAGATTAAGAAAGAAACCAAACTGTAAGCAGCCTCATGGAGTTAAACATCATTAGATGCATATGAAATCCAATTATAGATAGACTGGGAAGATAGCATGCAGTTCTGAAAACTGGAAGAAGCTAGAAGCATATCATGTCAGAACTGGAAGGGTCCCCAGAGATCAACAGGAACGAGTCCCTGAAATTTAGCATGGAGAAAGAATTTGCCCACAGCTAGTTGGTGGCAAAATCCAGTTTCAAATTTAAGGCCTTTGCTTCCTACTTGAATGTGCCTTCCATCATGCTAGTTCTCCATAAAACCGTCTTTTTGGCAAGCATACATTTTGCATTCAAACAACGTGGCCAGCCCATCAGAGTTGCACTCTCTGAAGCATAGTTTGAATGCTTGGCAGTTCAACTTGAGCAAGGATTTCAGTGTCTGGTACCTTATCCTGCCAGGTGATCCTCAGAATCTTCCTAAGACAGTTCAAATGGAAGCGATTCAGTTTCCTGGCATGGTGTTGGTAGACTGTCCATATTTCACAGCCATACAACAATGAGGTCAGCACAATGACTCTTCAGACCTTCAGTTTGGTAGTCAGTCTAATACCTCTTCTCTCCCAAACTTTTCTTCGGAGCCTCCCAAACACTGAGCTACCTTTGGCAATGCATGCATCAACCTCATTATCAATGTGTACATCCCTGGAAAGTACACCACCAAGGTAAGCGAATTTATCCAAAGCATTCAAAACTTCTCCATTTGTTGCAACCAGTGGTTCCATGTATGGATGGTGGTGACTGATGGAGCACCTGTGTTTTCTTGGTGTTGATTATTAAGCCAAAATTAGCACAGGAAGAGAATTGATCCATACTTTGTTGCATCTTAGCTTCAGAGGCTCCCATGGAGCAGGTGATCACATGGTGGTCAGAAGAAACAATACAAGGACACTCTCAAGGTCTTTCTCAAGAACTTTGGATTTGACTATGCAACATGGGAGACACTGGCACAGGACTACTCAGCATGGCGTGCCCACATCAGAAAGGGTGCTATGCTCTTTGAGCAAAGAAGAATTGAGACAGCACAAAATAAATGTAGGATGAGCAAATTTGGGATATCCACCCCAAATATTCACACAGACTATCTGTGCTCAACCTGTGGTAGAGCATTCCGAGCTCATATTGGTCTGATGAGCCAGTCAGACTCATTGAAATTACACTCTATCATGCTGATGTCATTTTGGTCCTCTTCGAAGACGAAGGACAACAAACAGCCTTCCATCATACTACCATTAAACTTGTTTAACTTAAATGCTGTAAGGATCAAATAAGATAATATTTGTAAAGTGCATAGCACAATCTTGACACATAGTAAGTGCTGTATAGGTGCTCAGTCCTTTCCCTTCTCTTTTATCTTCATAGAACCTGTCTTGGGAGAACTCTTTGAATATAGGCTTTGGAAAGACTGTTATACTCCATCCTCCAAGCCTCCCATCAGAAGGCTAGAATGTAATATATGTACTGATGATGAATGAGTACCAATGCTGACATATATTTATATCTATATCTTTAGTATCTATACCTATGCCTATATTTATAGCTAACAATACACATACATGTAAGTGTTGTGTAATATAAATAATATATATTATTATAGATATTATATAAATATATATTACATAATAATAATAATTACATAATAAATATATTACATATAATGCATGATGATGTATATAAGCAACATATTAGATAAGACGACTGACCCTGAAGTCCTCTTAAAATGGAAGCTTTAGAAGGCATTGTTTAATATACATTCCAGCACTCCAATCAAAGAAGCACAAAGTACTGAGGCTACTAATGAGATATGAGTAATAGCAATGGCATATCTACATATACACATGGGATTAGGTCCTCTCAGTTAAAAGTCTCGTCTCTTTCTTCAAGTTTTCTAACTACCCATTTGGCCAGTTCACTAAATCCCATCTTGGATTATACTTCTTAAGATGCATGCCATACCCTCATTCTCTTTGGCTATAAAATGTGAAATCCTTGAGGTCAAGGATTGTGACTTTTAATTTTTTTCCATGTCCAGCTAGCACAGTGACTTACATGTGAGTTAATAGGTTAATTCTTATTTATTGAACTGAACTAGGTTGCATTGAGATAGAATGGATTGGTTCAGAACTGACTACATTGGCCTAGACCAGACTGAACTGGATTTGATTTTTTAGAATAGATTAAACTAGATTGGACCAGACTGCATCTTATTGAACTGGACTGAACCAGACTAAATCAGATTGAACCAGATTGAAATAAATTGGACTGGTCTAGAACAGAATGAAACATTTTGGAGCAGTTCAGCTAGACCAAATTGAATCAAATTGGACTGGATTAGATACATCTAGGTGAGACTGAACCAGTCAGGACTAGATTGAACCAGTTGAGATTAGACTGAAGCAGTTTGGAATAGACTGAAAAGAAATGGATTGGATTAGACAGAATTTGACTTAATTGAACAGAACTGGATTGGATCGAGTCAGACTGGACCACTCTGGAAGAATCTAGAATGCATTGAATCAGATTAGATTAATCTGAACCATAATGGACTAGTCTGAACTGAATTGAACTGGATTGGAACGAACTGAATAAGAACTGAGTCAGAATGGACCGAATTAAATCAGAATGGACCAGGTTGAACTGGATTTGGACCACATTTAACCAGATTCAACCAGATTGTGAACTGTATTGGACCTGACTGGACCATATTAAACCTGGCTGGAGTTGATTTAAACAAATTGGACTAGACTGGACCTGACTGTTTTAGACTGGATATGACTGGACTGAATTGAATTGAACCAGATAACTAGACTGAATTGGAGCAGACTGAGCTAGACTGAACTAGGTTGGATTGAACTGAACTGGATTGTACTATTATATATGCACAAATATTTGTGCATATATATATATAGAGAGAGAGAGAGAGAGAATTATTTATAATAGACACATAACATGACATATAACACATAAAGCATTTGTGATATTTATATAACATATAACATGAGCTCATTAACATATGCAACATATTTAAAATACTTAACATATAGTATATAGCATAAATAATACGCTTAGTCTATGATGTATTGACCATCTGTAATACTTGGGATATCAAACTGTGATGTCATAACACACATATAATGTATTGCATATGATGCGTGGGTGATGTATATAAGAAATATATACATACATATATACATATGTCCATACATATGTCCACACATACATATATACATATACATATATGTGTGTACATATATATTTATATACATATATATGTATTTATGTAAAACAAGATGGGTAACCTGGGAAGGAGACTTTAGATGGAGTTCTCTACTACATACTCCAGTCCACCAATCAGAGGGGCATATAGCACTGAGGGTACTTATGAGATCTGAGTACCAATGCTGACATATTTATTTCAACATTTACATCTAGATCTATCTACATAGACTAGTTGGTTGTGGTTCAATCTGCTCCAGACCAGTCCAATCCAATCCAAAATGGTCCAGTGGTACAAACCAGTCCAATCCAGTCTAAACCAGTCCAGTCAAATCCAATCTAATCTCTTCCTATTCAACCCAATTCCCTTTAGTTCATTCCAATCCAATCTAATCCAGACCAGTCCAGAACCATCCCATAAACAGGTGTTAACCATGCTACTTATAAGGTACTATTTTAGCTGGACATAGAATGATTTTAAAAGATATAGTCCCTGACCTCCCTCAAATGCAAGGAACTTACATTATATATTAGGGGGACAGGACAGGGGAGGCTTGCACCCTAAGAAGTATAATCAAAGATAAGTTTTGGTAGAGTAGAAAGGGAGTAAATTGGACAAATGGCTTGTTCAGAAAATTTAAAGAAAGTGACAAGATTTCTAACTGAGGGAATCCAGGAAGGCTTCACAGAGGTGTTGATATCTGAACGAATCCTTGAAGGAAGAGAACTCTGAAATATGTGTAATATATGCTTGTGTGTTTGGGGTGGAGGATGATAAACTCACAAAAAACCAAATTACATCCAGGTGACTGAAATTGGGCCGTTGTCATACCACAAACTGAATGTGCCTTTCAGGTAAGATTTTTTAAAAATGTGACAGGGAACTACTGATACAATAATTAAATGAAATAAGCTTGACTCAGATGTTTTCTTCAAATGTACAAATTGCTCATGCCAGGAAGAAGGAGGAGAAAGACAAAGAAGAGAAGGGGGACAAAAGGAAGAGTGGAAGGAGGGAAAGAAGGAAGAAGGAGTGGAAGGAGGGAAAGAAGGAAGGAAGGAAGGAAGGAAGGAAGGAAGGAAGGAAGGAAGGAAGGAAGGAAGGAAGGAAGGAAGGAAGGAAGGAAAGGAGGGAGGAAGGAAGGAAGGAAGGAGCATCTAGCGTTTATATCGTGCTTTAAGGCAAACGTTATCCTGAGATATAGTACTTATTACAGACAGATAATGTCATTGATCATGCTCACATTTTGTACTATTTTTATATGATGTATATTAAACATGTGCAAGAAACATGCATACATGCAACATCTGTTCCGTAAATGTCACAAACACTGTCATGTTATATATGACATGTGAAATATGGCACAGATATATCTGTGGAGGTGTATGTAAGAAAGAAGGGGAGAGAGAGGGAGAGGGAGAAAGAAAGGGAGGGGGAGAGGGAGAAGGAGGGACAGACAGAGACAGAGACAGAGAGCAGCAGAATTGATACTCACACCTCAACATCTCATCAATCTCATCAGTACACTCAGTACTGTCAGACCCTCTGTTTGGAGGACCATAGGGTAGAATAAAAAAAGTCTTCCAAAGGCTCCATTCAAAGAAAACTCCTAAGAGAGTCATCTCTTCAAGCCCTACCATTTCTCTTATTCAACTCCATTATTTCTCCAAGAAACCTTATCAGGAAACTTATCATCCTTCCATACTGTAGCAGATTTCACATCTCATCAGTATCCTCTCTGGAAAGGTGGGGTGCTCAAGTGAGAAGTTAAGAATTCCTTCCCCAGCCAGAATTTTAAAAGGGCTTCCAAGTCAGTTATATATATTTGTTCATGAGTGTTTATACACACATACATACATAATTATATACATATATATGATTATGTAGTTTACATATATCATTCAAATATTCCATGTAATATATTAAGCCACTGACACAGTGGATAGAGCACCAGCCCTAGAGTCAGGAAGACTTGTCTTCCTGAGTTCAAATCGGACCTCAGATACTCAGTAGCTATGTGACTCTGGGCAAGTCATTTAACCATTTGCCTCAGTTTCCTCATCTGGAAAAATGAGCTAGAGAAAGAGATGACACATTACTCCAATCTTCGCCAAGAAAACCCCAAATGGGGTCACATGGGTCAGATACAACTAAAAATGACTGAACAACAATAAAATGACACATATCACATTATAATAACACATTGATCACATATGTACATGGTTATTGATTATTCTTACATGATTCATGCTGTCATGTATGTTAAATATGTGTTGCCAATGCAGGTGGGGGAATGCAGGTCCAAAGAGTTTGACTGCCTCTGATGTCTGCAGATGCTAATGCATTTCTGTATTTCAAAACATCTTTAACAGGATCAGCATTTTCAGCTTAACTCCAGTAGCAGACAAGATAAAGGAGACAACGTGTACTTCCCACATGGTATTGATTTTTTTATGCTGTATCTCTATGTTTTATAACCTTTTCATTTCATGCAATCGGGCATTTATGTATGTTCAATATGATAACTTCTATTAAAAATCTTGTTCTTAAATTAAACTGGGCCAATGTATATCTGGGAAATTATGAATGATAGTTTTGTCTATTTGTCTATGATACAGTATGGTTTATTGGTGGAATTCTGAATGATATTTTGTGGTATTTTGTAACGTGGAGTTTTGTTGTGCATTAATTTCTGAAGAATATCAAGTTTCTTGTGTGTAATTCCAAACAATTGACTATTTCCATCTAGATATTCAGTAACTGCTAAATTTTTGCAAAGTGCAGTTATATTCAGCAGTTTCTTCTCCTAAGTCCTTGCTAAGTATTATTATTGTCGTTAATATCTCATTCACCTCTATTTCCAGGGGCTCCAGATAGAAATGACCCTGGGCCAAGTTGCCATCATGCTATTATCACTTTATATTTGGTGTTCTTTAGACTAGTGCAGAGGGTCATAAAAAACTGGGGTTTTTTTATTTAAATAAAAATACAATAATGTAAGCAAATCTTTTGTAGCATCACTGAAAGTGTCCTCGATACAACCCAGTAGCAGACAGGACATCAAGAATGATATGTGCTTCATGATGTTTCCTTATGATTTTGACCTTTTGTGCTGGCCTTTCATGGAGATAATGAGTATTTAATATTAAATCTATTAATAACATTATTCTTACATTTTTATGAGTCTATGATAATACTCCATTTCCAGTATAGTTGATTTCTTTAGAACATTTTAAGGTCTTTATTTATAGGTGTTTGTAATGTTAGTCCATGAAAGATAGCAAAGTTGTGATGTAAAATTCTAGCCACAAGGTCATGTCTTATTTATTATTTACTATATACGAAATTTTTACAATGATGCGTTGCAGTTTCTACTATTTTTTGCATAATCTACATTGATAACCAAATCTAGTCACAAAAGAGATTATAATTTCTTGGAGTGATAACTTGGTCCTAAGTCATCAACATAACCACCTCTTCACTCCCTCCATATGGTTTAAGAATTTTTATCAGTTTGTATCCATATGATTTTAAACAACAAAATATCCTAGAGAACTCAACTATGCTGGAACCATTCTTGCACATTGTCCATAGAACGAATTGATGTCTGCATTAGATGGATGGATTTTTGCTAAGATCATTTACAAATCTGGCATGGTTCCTTTTTGAGACTGCTATTACCTATGTGTTGCTTGCTTTAAATATGTTCTTTCTAATCATCTCTGACTTCAGAATGCCAGGAAAATAGTCACATATAGTATTTCCTCACATAATCATCACCACCCCATAATTGTCACACCCTGGGTTTTTTTTTTCAGTTCAAAATTTGATTTATAACCTTTCATTGATTGCCTAATTGTTACATAGTGTAATTCTGTTCGTCATGCTGCTGAAAAGATAAACAGAACAATAATATATTCACCAGTGGCATAGGGATACCCATTTATCTCTTGAGCATTGTGAGCCATAAGCCTAGAATCCTCAGTACACACACCCTGTCAGTATTCAAATTTAATGTATATTCATGAATATTCCATGCATCCTGATCTTGCACCAAAGACAGTTTAGTAATAAATGATTTTTAAGTAATACCAGCACATTTTTAAAAGCTTCATATAATTGTTGCACCCCACTTTTTTGCAAAAAATTTGGCATAAAATCTGTGACACTTATGTGGTGAAATACGGTAGTCAACATTGTCACAGCCTTTTCCCTGCTATTTTTATGGAAGAGACCAGTCTTTGAAGGTGTCACCTTTATCCAAGTTCAATGTGAACTTTACATTCCAGCTGAAAGCTTTAATTATCTAGCTTTCTTTGGCATATTCTATGAGTTTTATACTTATCCATTTCCAATTGACATTTTGATATATATCATTAGAGAAATATTTTGTGAGATAAATGTTTAATGTGTTTTTCATTGACACTATACATGGACATTGAACAATTAATTGGATGTTTTGATTCAATTTTCTCTTTAATGTGGAAGCCATCCTTAATTCTATTTCGAGGAGACAATGATGGATTTAAAGCCATGTAGAACAAGGATGGGTTTAAAATGTCTCTCTGAAAGATACCACATTTTATATCACTTGTTCTTGATATTAAAATATTGGTAGACTTTCAAATATGAAACAGTTTTCCTTATGGATGCGAAATCCTCTATCATTCTCTCTATATTTGGATCTTTATTACACATTTTCAGTACGTATGTAACATATGAGTGCAGAAAAGCAACAACAGTAGAATTTTATTTTAGTCACTAATGACAGCAATAGTTCCCATTTCTGTAACATTTTAATTTTACAAATAAAAGTTTCACCATCCATTGATGCAGGTAATTCAAGGAAACTGAGACTCAAAGAAAGCACTGCAGTGAATTGCATAGCGACTTGATCTTGGAGGTAAGATATAAAATCAGATCTCCTGACTCCAACTCCAGAGCTCTTTCTTCTGTAACCAGGGCCAACTTTTACCCTTTTAACTATTTAAACTGTAATATTCTTCTGGATCCAGATAATAATGATTCAGAGAAAGTGACTGGCAAAGCAGTTTCCAATGATCCTGGCACATCTGATAGGATGACTGCCCTTCTCCCTCCTATCCTAGATGGTATTCCTTCACTGAATAACACAGTGACATTTTGACTTTCTGAATGCTTAAAACCTAGGTAGTGTACACTTGTAACAGAAAGGAAATTGTGCAATAGTATAGATTCCCCTCACAAAAATGTTCTCATGCTCATGGACTGGATCCCCAGAGAGTGGTTGCTATCTTGGATTCTAGATGTAATTCTGTGGATAGTTACTGCTAGATCACATACCCACCCCACCCCACCAGAGTGATTCTCATTAACAATCAGGCAATAGATACAATTAGTTCTTAGCAAAGGCATTTAATAAAATAGCATAGGAAAAAGGATACCTATAAAACTTTCCCTCACCCATACATGTGGGATATTCTCTCTCACAAATAAATGTAGAAGAAAAGGAAGATCAAACAAGGATACAATGGTACATGTATAGGATACAATTGTGGCAATTTAGTGTATCATAGTATTTAGTGTAATGCTTTTTTTCACTCAGCTGGGCATGTGGCAAAGGTGCCTTACAATTCCTGATACTACATGGGCCTGGAAATTCTCTCTTCATAGAGTCCCCATACTGGTTTCTGGGATATGCTTCTCTTCATGGTTGGCTTTCTTCTCTAATGCCATAGGTCCCATTCTTCATAACTAATTCCTTTCATGAGTGAATGCATTTTTGCATATATGTTTGTCAGGAGTTGCTCTCTCTGTTACCTCAATGGTTCCTTAAACTCTCTTGAATAAACAACATCTTCAAACTGCTGGATAGAGTACCTACCTCTGGGCAAATTGCTATTAGATAAACCATCTTACTGCTAGACACAATTATCTCTGGAAAGGACAGGGAAGATGAGAGGAAAGAAGAAAATCCATTTCCTCCCTTTTCTCTACCCAGAACTCTCCTTTGCAAAGTCTTCATGAGCTAGCACTACTACAAGCTCAACTGCTGTCTCTAGGACTTGTTTACTTAAAGCTCTGTGAAAGTGTGTCCAATTTTCCCCACTCCAATGATATTTCTCCCTTTAATCTCATCAGAGAAAAGTGTGCACACATCCTGAAGAGATCAAGAGTTTTATAAGAGTTTACCTCAAGCTTGTCACCTTGTCGATAACTTGTTATTACACCCTGGGCCTTCTAGGTTGGAGAAATGGTCACATTACAATTCTTCTACAGTAGCATAGAGGTTATGATAATTGAATGATGGCAGATAGTGTTGGTTACCTCTTTCTCCTTTAACTGTCCTTGAGAGTCAGACTTCCTGATTTTCATGCAGTCAAAGGGGCTAAATTTGCTCTTGCACCAAGACTGAGTCTTCTGAGATTTCATGAAGTAAATCAAAGTGTTTGGGAGGTTGCCTGCTGGAGATCAATGCTGAGGATGAAGTCCATGGAGCACAGCTAAATTGAAAACTCAAGTAGAAAATGGGAGGACTCCATGCTCCAAATTCAGGCCTTATTTGGAATTCTAGAGGACGGGTGAATTCAAGGGGAATACTAAATTGTCTCATTGCTCTTCCTCTGCTTTTCCCTACTAGAAATTATAATCCTAAAATAGGGTCCTGACCATATCCATTTCCTTTTACAAAACTCATGGGTACAAGTATGGTTGAAACCATACTTGAAAAGCTAAGAAACCAAGCAAGAAGGAGTTTAAGAGATGGCTAGAAGAGGGTAGTAGAGTAGAAAAAAATGACTTCGGAGTCAGAGCGCTCAAGTTCAGTTCTCCGTGCTACCATTTGCTACCTGTAAGATCATGGACAAGTCACTTGACGCCGTTGGTTGTTAATTTCTTCATCTGTAAAAAGACATGGTAGTAATAAAGAACCTCTGGGATCCTTTTCAACTCTAGATCTTTGATGCCACCACATAAGTGCATTTGGCTTATTTCCTGACATGTTATGTTGAATCAACAATATGATCATAATATGTTAAGCACCTGAATCCCATAAGTGTGATAGGATGAGAATTTGAAAGCTGTTTAGACCAAAAGTTGACAAACTATGCCATGTATAGCTTGTTTTTGTACAGCCCTTGAGCTAAGAATTTTTTTCTTCTTTAAATAAAATGTTATTGAACTTTGAAATGTAAAAACCATCTTGGTTCTCAAGCAATACAAATATTCCCTTGAATAAACAAAATCTTCAAACTGCTAGGTAGTGTATCTACCTCAGGCTACTAGACATACCATCTTATTGCTAGATACATTCACTGATGGAAGGGACAGGGAAAAGAGCACTATCCACTTCCTCTCCTTCTCCCCACCCAGGGCTCTTCTATACAAAGCCATCCTGAGTTAGCACCACCACAAATTCAACTGCTGTCCCTACAAAAGTGCAGCTAATCTTAGCTAATTCAATATTTCTTCCTTTAATTCTATCAGAAAAAAGTCTTCATACATCTTAAAAGGGTCATGAGTAGACAAGTGTCCTGGTCCTCAAGCCAAGTTTACCAACCCTGGTTTAGATTATAAATGTAATAGTCTAATATTCAGAGTAACATTCCATATCACTCTAGGCATGTATAATTTGAGAACCCTCTGATAATCTGTAGGGACACAACCTTTTAGAAAGGATGTCCCATGCATATGCAAGACAAACTCTACAGAGAGCACTGGGTTAATGGCTCAAGAGCACCTTTCTCCCAGTAACCCAGATATTTACTGCATATAATGTCAGCAAAATCAATACAATTGTGAAGACAGTACTGCTGCCCAAGGGTAGCATGCAAGTAGCCACATGGATCACAGGTGTTAGTTACATTTCTGTCCCACCCTGCCTTCTCAAATTGTTCAATTTGGCATGTAAAGGGTACTCAAAGGAGATAAGGCTAGAAGTGTGAGATGAGTACAAATTATCAGCAACTTTGGATGATAAGCTAAGTTTGGGATTCATTTAATAAGTAATGGAGAGCCATTGAAAGTTTTTGAATAACAGACCAAAGAGAACAGAGTTAAAAAAGAGAATATAATAAATCTAAGAGGGAGCATCCCTAATCAGGGACAACATTAGGGTGGAAGCAGTGTGATTGGAATTGAGAGGACCAATGTAAAAGACACTAAAATAAAAACAATAAATCTTGGATACAGTGAATATGGAGGCTGAAGGGAAGGAAGTGAGGGAAAGGGAGGCCTCAGAAGAGTCCAAAGATTTAAGTCTGAATAACTCAAATGCAGTGCTGCCACTGGGAGGAATGGTTTCCATAAAAAAGGAAAAGGTTGGTAGGAGCATAGGATTTAGCCTAGAAGGGACTTGGAGGTCATCAACTCTCCTCCCTTCCCTTCTATTTTGCAGCTAGAGAAAATGAGGCCTTAAGAAATGATGTGACTCACCAAGCTTAAATCTGCCTTTCTGTAACTTCTACTCATTGTTCCCCTGAGGCCAAGAAGAACAACTTTCGTGCCTCTTTCATGTGTCAACTCTTCAAAATATTTGAAAACCACCATCATCATGTTCCCCCTAAGGTTTCTCTTTTTCAGGCTAAATATTCCTGGTTCATTCTACTGATACTTCCATGTAATATTCTCAAGTCCTCTCATCATGATATTATCATTATGGAAAGTCCTGAAGTTATCCACTGCTTTTGGCAGGAAGAACTTGGGCAGATATCCAGGTAGTTGAAGGCTAACATCACTGTAATGCCGTGGTTCTGTGCCAGGTTTATGATCTATCTCCCCAACTCCTCATTAAATTTCTCCTTCTGTATATGGTGTCTATAGTATGTTTGCATTAATCAATCAATCAGCAAGCATTTATTAAGGACCTCTTATGGGCCAGGCTAAGTGTTAGGCACTAGGGATATAAGATAAAATGAAATAGCTATGCCCTTGAGGAGCTCACAGACTAGAGAGAAGAAAATGTGTGCATATTTAGGTAGATACAAAATATATATAATTGGTGAGGGATTGGGGTAGGGGAGAAAGGAGGTACTAATGGCTAGGAGGCTCAGAAAAGATTTCCTATATAAGGGTGAGTTTCAGTTATGCCTTGTAGAAAGCAAGGAATCCTAAGATGTGAAAGTGAGGAGGGAATGAATTTCAGGTATGGAGACTGGAAATGGAGTACTATGCATAAAATTAGTTGAAACCATGTGGGCAAAATAATGAGGTGATGTGTAACAAGACTGGAGAAGTAGACTGAGGCCAGGCTATGAAGAAATTTAATAAATTCCAAACCTTTATGCTCCTAAAACAGTCTTGTTTATTTCCCTCTCCATTGGTTCTCACCTAAAATCTCTCTACAATGTTTCTCCCTTCAGTTCCTTGGTTTCTTCATGTGACTATAGTGAGATCTGTGATGGTTTGTGTTCTCAAGGCAAGAAGTCAAAGGCAAGGGTGAACTTTTACTTGTGGACCTACAAGGCAGTTCTCCATTAGCTGAGTGTTGAGAAAACCTTCTAGTTTTCAATCCTTCCCTTTTGGACAGCTCCTCTATCACTGTTACCATGAACCCCAAAGTGGAGAGGTTTCCCCAGATTGGGACTTCTTAATGAATCTGGTGACCAGAAATCATTTGCTGTATGCCAAGTCTGTCATTTGGTGCTGAAGCCTGAGCTTGATGCAGCAAAAGACTTGCTGGGACAGATTGTGGAGAGCTACAGGAGTGAAGATGGAGACCTGGAACCAAAATAGATCCAGGGCATTGCAATGACCAGGCATCAGTGCAGGACCTAAAGACAGGGCCAAGAGACATATGTCTGCTGCTAGGAAACCTCTGGGACTGTTAAGATCATCTCAGCATTTGTCCCTTTTTTACTGACTATTGCAAAGGGAATTATGATAGTTTCACCTTTCTTTCTGTGCCCCAGGAGAAATTAGAGTATCAGGAGTACCAAGTGGAGACTATTGATAAAGTAGTTTATAATTTTACTAATGTGATAGATTCTTTTAAAAAGAAACATCATGGAACCACTTAAAAAGTCAAGCATCTCTGTCTTGTGAATGAAGTTGGTCAACAACAGTAAGAGAGCTCCCCATTATGGAATGAAGGCTAAAAGTTAAACAAAAATTTCTTTTAACTCTCATTTTTGGGGCAATATTCCATTTATTCTGTGATAAATTTTGAACCTAACTAGCATCACAACACAAGCCCTGCAAAACTGGGGTTGTGGAAGGAGGACTTATCAAAGGGTATGTAGGTAATATACCCTAATGAACAGAGGAAATACAGTGAGTTTTGCAGAAGCATAGACAATTAATGTCTTAAATACTTACCTGGTGACTTGAGGGTAGGACCACTCAGTGATTAAATTACATGCTATAATCCCTGCTTGGTTAATTAATGACTTCATTGATAGCCTGCTTTTCTTTAGGTTGCAAAAAACAACAACAACAACAACAACAACAAACCAGAACAATGAATCAGGTATAAATTGTTGCTGCCTCTGCAGCCGCACCAAGTGTACACCAGACCAATATCACCAGTCCCCCATGAGGAAATTGCTTCCAGAGTCATATTTCATTCATGACTTTTATCCCAACAAGTCTAAATAATATACATAAAATTCAAATTTCCTTATTACTTATTACTGAAATTTATTATGCTCTTTTCCCATATTTTGTGTATTGGTACAGAGACATATAAAGCTATGGTTTTTATTGCTAACACCATTGTTACATACCTCCCACCGACCATTGGTTCTCTCTTCTGTTACTCTTCTTTCCATGTTGAACTGGCTAATCTTTATGGTATCAAGTAGCCTTACAATTCAACAATGTAAAATGTCTTTTTTATGTTAAAGTTTTCTGAACAGCTTCACAAGATTCCAGATATATGTATTGTGTATATACATATGCATGTGAATATATTCGTATGTGTATATATACATATATACACATACATACATACACGGATACAGATGTTTATATGTACACCCATGTTATGCACACTTCAGCCTAGGTCAGGAGACCTTCACTTCTATATTTAAGCTAGAATCTACAAATCCAAATCCCCTTCTAATTTCTGCTTAACTACCTATTCACTTCCTACATATCCATTTTCTTCTGAATCCCCTTCCTTCAAGAAGTGGTAATGATGAAAATAATGCTTACGCTCTAAGGTCTTCAGGATTTTGCTCAGAAATTCCTAATCCTTGTCAAGGATTCTTAGGTTTTTGCTGGTGGTATCATTTATCTCCATATAACTCATCAGAAATGAATAGTCATTATCAGAGTTGATCATTTTTAGGGCAGTTTTTGGTCATGTTCTGGGTGCATGTTCCTCAGGGACAGTAGGTGACTTTAGTGTTTTTGTTAGATTGATATCTTTCTGCCTCGGTATCCCTCATCAGGCAGTCACCAACTACTCCTACTTTTATATTTTTATTTTTATATATTTATCTTTTATATTTTTTGCTCTGACCATTAGTAGATGATGTCTCACCTAGTAGCATCTTTGGAGCAATATCATTATTCCTTAGAGGATGATAAGCTTCTTTCCCTTGAAAAAGTCTAGCTCTCCATTCCCCTTTCTAGGAAAAGCCTCATGTCTATAATGTAGTTCAAAATATTCCATGGTCCTTATTCCCTTCATCACATTCTTCCATTCTTTAATATTCTGATAGAGGTTAGAATTTGCTTCTGGACAGCTTTATTTTGGGCTATATAGAACTTACAACTGTCACTTTGTTTTCTACTTTAAACATCTTCCATAGTTACTTCACTCTCTAACCTGAAGAGTGGAGATATAGAAGCAGTTTAGTGTGGTAGAAAACTAGGAACCTTGAAGTTGAGATGTAGTAGTAGTAGTAGTAGTAGTAGTAGTAATATATATATATATATATATATATGTTAGTAGTAGTAGTAATATATATATACACATATATATTTTAAAATACTTTACTTATGAAATATTGAGCAAGTCATTTCACTTCTAAGGAAATCAGTTTTCTCATCTATAAAATGAGATGATGACCAAATGACCTCTAGGGTACATTCCACCTCTTGATCTATGACTCTATGACATATGTCTCTTCAGCCCTTCCACCTTCTTTAGGGTATAGAACAGCAATGTGAAAGCATAATTGCAATTACTTAGAACAGGGAGAAATACAATAGCACAATCTCTTCAGTCTATCTTTTCTTAACATTCCCTTGCCCTACATACAAGTTTAAAACAAGTTGTCTTGACTAACATGTGTGGCTGTTTCTGGTAAATTATCCATTCATCATGTATTGACTACATTGAGAGCACAAGCCCTAGAGATTTCTGGATCAGGCTTTATATATTTATGGTAGACTTGCCACCTTTTCTATGGACAGGGCAATATAATTTGCCAGAAGGCCTTTACCTCTCAGCACATTCGTCTTATGCCTTAAAATAATAAGAGAAGTGGATTTATAAACCCAATAACATAATCAGATCAAAGAATCATGAAATCTCATTGCTGGAAAGGTATAATAAGTCATTGATTCCACCCCGTTTGAGAAGAATTTCTTCCCCCACATACTGAATAAATGGTTGTAAAGCCTTTTCTCAATGAATTCTAGTGAGGGGATGAAACACCAACCCTGTTCCTCACTGCTCCCCACCCCTGCCCATGTAATCCATTCCATTTTTTGGACGGCTTAGGATTATTAGCAATTTTCTTTCTTGAATGCATCGCTTTTCAAGTTTGTTTCATTATTTCTGCATCTCTCTTCTACGACCAAGCAAAAGAAACCTAATCCATCTATCCCTTTACAACCCTTCAGCTTGAAGACAGTGATCTGATCACAGTCAAACTTTCTTTTCCCCAAGGTAAATATCTACAATTCCTTCAGCTGATTCTCATATGGAATCATCTTGAGGCCCTTTCCCATCCAAGGCATACTCCACCTTTCTCTCGCTTGAATTTTTCTGCATCTTATCAGTATCCTTCCTAAAAGGTAGTACTCCAAGTTGAACATAATGTTCTAGAGGTGGTCTGACCAGGGCAGTATACTAATCAATCAATCAATTAGCACTTATCTTGTTCCAGGCACTCTGCTAAATGCTGGGGATTAAAAAAAAAAGAAGCAAAAAAGTTCCTACCCTCCAAAAGCTTACAAGTTAGTAGGGGAGACAACATGCAAACAAATATATACAAAACAAGCCATATATGATTCACATTCACAAATAATTCACAGAGTCACTAGAATTAAGAGGGTAGGGGAAGGCTTCCTCTCCAACGTAGCCTATGATTATATCTACTTTTGAGGCTGCCATATTATACTATTGACTCATATCGAACTTCAGTCTACAAAAAGCCCCTGATCTTGCTTGTACAAATCTCCATCTAGGCAAGTTTCATCCATCTTGAACTTGTAATGCTGATCATTTTTAACCCAAGAGTAACACTTTATATTTATCCTTATCTTATAATTTCTTTCTCTACATCACTTGAATATATATCCTTCCCTTTACTCAAACAGTGTCCTCCCTAGTGACTGCTCATCCAAGTTTGATGTCCACCTTTCACTGAACTCTCACCTGTGGCTCCAAGAAGTTGTCTCATGTACATTGGCCATATTCCAGTAAAACCATCTCAGAAGACAGGTTAGACCAGGTTGAAGGTAACCTTTAGGCCTCAAACCTGCCAGCGAATAATGTCTACCACAAGCATGCAAAGGCTTTCTCTGGCAGAATGAGCACATGAGAACAATTTGTTCCAACGGCCAAGATGGCAGCTGAAGCAGACACGCTGTGGAGGGCTTAGAGCTTGGTCAGATATTGAAGACACCAGCATCATCCACTGCATCCCTGGCCATTGCCAGTTGTCCTGACTTTTATCTTGTCACTGGACTTCAAAGACTCTGGAAAAGAGAGTGAGGTTGATGACTGTGCAACTATTCCTCACTTAAATTTGATTCAAGGCACAAATCATCACCACATTATGTCATTGGTCCCCTTTGAAAATGAATGACAACAGTAATATTAACAAGAATGATAGCTACCCTGGTTCAGGCCCTCACCATCACCCACTCATTTGACATATTCCAATAGCATTCTAATCCATCATCCCAGCCCCCATTCCAATCTCTCCTCAACTCAGCCAACAAAGTGAATTTCCTGCAGAACAGGTCTGTCTAGCTTCATAACCCTTTATCACCTCTAGGATCAAATATAAACTTCAGCATTGCTACTAATAGCTTTCTTAACCTTTTTTTTTTCCAGATTTAATGCATATGATTACCTTTCACACTCTCCATGGTCTACCATTTGGTGTTGTCATTCCTCATCCACAACTCTGCACCTCCTGTTTCTGTACATTCACAATCTGTTCCTCATGCCTTAAATGCTTTGTTTACTCACCTTTGCTGTTTCAAATCCCTAATTTTCTTCAAGACTCAGTTCAAGTAGAACCTCCTGCATGGGTCTTTTCCTGGCCCTCCATTTTCCCCCACAAGATTACTTTGTATTCACTATGTATTATATTATAGATACATACTTATATGTTCAAATGTTATCTCCTCAGTTAGAAGATAAGCTCTGTGAGGGTAGGATTATTCCATGTTTCTTTTTGAAAGAGTCTAGCACAGTGTCTGACAGTGTTTAACTAATGCCTGTTTGTCAATTGAGTTTAATCTTACTGAATTGAAAACAATGATTTAGAGACTCAAAAATTTTAGACTTTTATCTACTATATAAGATATTTCTCTCAGCTTTGCATCATCTGTTCATTTGATGTGTTCCCTCTGTTCCTTTATCCAAATAAATCACTGAAAAGATTATGAAATAGCAAAAGAACGAATACGAATTTTTGGAGAACTCCAGTAGAAATTCACTTCATAGTTTGACATTGAACTATTAATGACTACACTTTGGATGTATATATTCCTCCTGTTTCCAATCAATCTACCTTCTTTCTTAATGCAGGCTCCTAGACTTATTAGGCAGGAAGACATAATTTATTAATTAGACAGAAGCAAATAAGCATCTAAGACCCAAACACACAAAATGAAACCCAGCTACCAAATTAGATCATCCACTTTGTTTCAACATGCTATTGATCTCCTAACATCTCTCTGTACTCCCCTGACAGACAGATTTTCTCATACCACTAGGGGATGAGGCTCAAAGAGTTAGCAAGTAGCAGAGCTATTAAAATCCAAATGTTCTAACACAAGATCCAATATTCTTTAGCTACACTGCAGCACCTCACAGTTGGGCCTCTGACTACAATATCCCTCTTGCAGGTGAATCCTTGTGATAAAAAGACAGAGCCATTATTGAGTCAAGAACAAAGGCAGAGAGGCTGAGTGGCCATAACTCCTAGGCTCATGCAAGTATACTGTGGCCTATCTTGATGCCCTAGATTAAGTGATAGAATTGCTGCATGCCAGAGCCTTGTAACACCAATAGGTTGGGTGCCCCCTCAATGTGATGCTAGGCCCAGTTTCTTTTTACCTTTTCATCTGAGGTGAATTCATCCTTGCTACTTAGCATATTCCTGTGTTTGATGGAATGAGAAAAACTCTCAATTTACTACACTGAATGGTCATATTCAAGGGGCAAAGATCCTTGTGATTTTTGCTGGAAGGACTGGAAGGTGAAGGCAATTCTCCATAAATTCTTGCACACAGCTCCTGATATGAAGGTATCCTTGGAACACAAACCTCACCCTGGGCAGAGGGGAAAGAAGGGAGGACAAAGACAGTCTTCCTAGTACGACAGGTTAGAGAGATTTACTCAATCACACCTCATTTAAAGTAATCAGTTTCTATCATGACATACATAAAGTGTCAGAAGCCTTTGAAAGTCATTCGATGAAGTGAAATGAGGCCAAATAGGGAATCTTTTTCAAGTGGCTGAGGGATTGCTTCATGCCTTCTCAATTCTACTTAAAATATTGAGTTAGCTAGAACAGAGAAGATTCCAGAAATTGAAGTAAATATGGTGTTTTAGTTAAGACTTCCACAAAAAAAAAAAACACCGCCCAGTGGCAGGGAGAGAGGAGAGCCTCAACTTTCCACATATCTAGGTTTTCCCCCCTTATCTCCTTGGCAGGAGAAGGGCCTTTTTAACCTCAAAAGGTCTGGAGGTCTTTGGACTTCCCATTTTCCCATCAACATCCTAGCATTCATTATCCCTCTGGGAAAATAGTAACTAATGGCAGTGTATGTGTCAGGTGCCACAGACAAAGTGGATATAGATTCCCCATGGCAAGGGAATTTGAGTAGTCCAAGAATGGAAAAAAAGAACTTCAAGCAACCAGAAGCTATGTTACCCATCTGCCACAGGTACTGTCTAAGTTTGAGCCCACTTCCCCCCAGAATCTAAATGTATTTAAGGGAAAGTGTGATAAAGACTTTTGGGGGAATGATTTTTTAACCAACTGTGATTGCTGAAGCATCATAGTAAATACTCCTTTCTAAAGGTTACTTAAGATTGACTGGCCAAATTGATTCACAAATGATAATCTTGGTCAGAGAAGAACAATAGTCAGGGCTGGAGATATTGGTATTAAAATAAAATCACTCCCTAAGTCCTCAGGGTACTCACAGAATTCCGAGGGGTAGATGTTGCTAAACTCAGGGAGAGTAGGATAAGGATCATCAGAGATTATATCACAAGTGTATCAAAGACCACGGGAGGCTGCTGATCTCAGAACGGAGAGAAGCTCACGGAATGGACCCTTGTGTACTGATGATCCTTTGAAGATTCTTCAATGTTTTTAATCACAGACTCTCCATTTCTCCAAGGACTTATAATTTATAGGCTGAGAAGATTTGCCATGGGCTGAGTCTTAGCACACATAGGCTGCTTAGCCTAAAGGGAATTTGGGGGAGTGGCTTTTGGTTCATACTGTCCTATTTTCAAGCTGCAAGCTATGATTTAACCCAAAATCTGGGTCCTCTGGAGGCACCATGGCAGGTCCTGTTCAGAGCATCTTCATAGCTCAGATCATAAATTGTGTTTTACCGACAGGCTAGAAGGGAGGAGGCCAGAAGCCAAAGTGGGGAAAGTATTTTTTTTTATTCTCTTCCAAGGCTGAGCTTTGGGGAACAGGATTTATAGTCAAAAGACATGAATATAGTTTACGACTCTTTTCAAAAAAAAAAAAAAAAGTACCATTTAGGCTCTGGTGAACATTCATAAAATCATAGAATTTAGAGTTGTGAGGGACCTTAGAGGTTACCTAGTCCAACTCTTCACCCTCAACCCCCACCCAATTTCATAGAGGAGGAAATTGAGGCCCAGAGAAATGAAATCACTAGGCCAAGTTAATATAGGTATCAATCCACTGGCAAACATTCATTAAGCATCTGTTCTGTGGCAGGCAGTATACTGGAGAAACAAATACAATGGATGAAACCTTCTCTACTCTCACTGATGTTGCATTCTAAGGACAGAGACACCAATTATCTAATAATAACCAAACCCAACATTTAAAGAGTGCTTTCAAGTTTGCAAAGCACTTTTTATATATATTATTTCATTTGATCTTCATAGCAGCTGTTGGAGGTGGTGTTATTACTATTTTCATTTTACACATGAAGAAACTGAAGCTGATAGAGGTTGTGACTTGTCCAGGGTCACAAAGCTAGTAAATGTATAAGGAAGGGTTTATTCTCAGATATTCCTGACTTTTAAGTCTAACACTATGTCAGCTGAGCCATTTATTTCTCTGTGCTTTGGAAGTATATAAATATATGGATGGATTTTTGTGTATGTATGCATATATGTATGTGTATAGATATATAAATATGTACATGTATACACACATGCATGTATATAGACATACACATGCATACACACACACAGAGGCAGCTAAGTGGCACAGTGAATAGAGTTCCAGGTCTGGAGATAAGAAGACTCATCTTCATGAGTTCATCTGGCCTCAGACACTTACTATGTGTGTGACCCTGGGCAAGTCACTTAAATTTGTTTGCCTCAGTTTCCTCACCTGTAAAATGAGCTGGAGAAATGGTAAACCATTTCTAGTATCTTTGCCAAGAAAACCCCAAATGGGGTTACTTTAGGCTATAATTTAGGCAAAAGCTGATGAGGTCCTAAATTAAGACAGCAATTATGTAAGTAGAGAGAAGAGGTAAAATGCAAGAATTGATGTGGACTTCAAAATGGCAAGACTTGGTGGTTGATTAGCTGTACTGTGAGGAAGAATAAGGATAATACTGGGGGTAGTCAGTAACAGAGCTAATATTTGAACCCTGGTTGCCTGATTCCAGTCCCAGGGTTCCTTCGGATGCATTGTAGTTTCTTAGTAGAAGCTTGTAACTCTTTATCAGTCTGAAGGAAAGGCAATTACCCACTCCCAGGAAAGCAGATGCTGATTAAGCGCCAGTCTTCTCCCATATCCTGTCCTTTCTTCTCACCAACCAAAACTGACCTCACCAGTGTCCTATTCCCTCAAGTTTTGCTCTATTCTCTCCAAGGTAACAATGAACCAATCTAAGAACTTACTTCCTGTTGGCTTGGTAATGAATGTCAATATCTTTCTTCTCCCATATAGTCCTTTGCAGCTGTGTCCTTTTGGACTCAAGGCACTGCTGCCACAGAAGAGGCAGTACAGTGCAATAAAAAGTGTCCTTGATGTGAATCAATCAATGGGCATTTATAGAGTACCTCCTATGCTCCCAAAACTCCATTAGGCTGGGGATATAAAACATGGAACAATCCCTACTCTTAAGGAACTTACATTCAATGGGAGACAACAAACTTGTACAAAAAATTAAAAGTAAGTTATTGCTCCTTTGTTATAGAAACATTTTAGTCGTATAAAGGATTGAAGAAAGAACATGTATATCACAAACATTGATAGAATCAGCTTGAGGAGAAACATACATTTAGATAAAAATTCTTAAGGGACAAATTTTGTTCTGAGAGCCCCAGAGAAATAATGACCCTCAGATAAATGTACTCAGAAGACTTGTTGGAAGACAGAATGGATAAAGCTAAAGATGGTAACAGTGCATGGTCTATTAGCTCATTTAAATATGATTTTTGAGAGTTTTGAAGCCTATAGCTGGTAAACTATAACTCAAATAACTGGATTAAATGGAATTTTATATAAGTACCATTAATGTTATAACTGACAGAAAGATGGATTGTTTGAGTTCAACACCATAAGTTAGAGATGGGTTACTGCCCATGAGGTGGACCTTAATATGAAGCATCAGAAGCTAGAAATGAATGTAGGAGAATGAGAAAAGCTAAGTGCAGGAGTAGTCTAAAAAACGCAGGAGGCACAACACAGGAGAGAATTGCAGCTTCCTTAAGTTGAAAGGGCTGACTAGAACAGAAGGGCTCTACTGTTTGGAGAGGCTTTGCTTTGCTATATTTTGACTGGCCGGAAAAAAGTAATATTGCCCACTAGTGCTATCTACAACCTAAGAGGGGAAACTTCTCTGACACTTTTCTACATTGCCTTTTACTTTCCTCTGTGGCTTGAGAGGGGGAAAAAGGAGGAAAAGACAAATTTTGCATTTGCTTTCCTCTCACCTCGGCTGATTGAAAAATAGGTGTGGTTTGACTGAGAGGTGACTGGCAAGAATGTAATACCCTGTTATTTGAAGAGCAGGCTGAAGAAAGGTTACAGTTCTATTTCTATCTACAGATTGAGAGGCAGAAACTCCTCAGAGCCCCAGTGGAGATATGATGAGTTTGGCAGTTCTTCAGATAAAAGTACATCTTATTACTGAAATAGTTTGACACTATCTGAGTATATTGCCAACAGTAGCTGTGTGGTAAAAAAAAAAAAAAAAAAAAAAAAAAAAAAAAAAATTGGCATTGCTTCAATAAGGAAGTAGTTTTACCCGGAAGTAAAGTTGTGAGGACCAGAAGGGGAGCATCTACCAGAGAAGTAGTTTTGTTCAGCAGGTAATGAATGGTAAAGAATGTTCCCTAAAAAGGTATGGGAGAGCAAAATTGGCAGCCCAGAGGTGGGATTTATTCTTGATACATACTCATATGCCTCACTGCTAGTGTGTACCCACTTTCCTTAATGGTTACTTATCCACTGGTAGCAAAGAGTGACCTCAGCTTATGGATTAACTGTTATGTCTTGAATATTCTTATTTCTAATGAAGAAATTTTATGAATATTCTTAATATTGATTTGTTATTTAGTATATTTTTAATTTTTAAAAGTAAGTATTTCCACTCCCAGATCACATGGTCAACAAGCCAGAGGACTAAACACTTTCTCCAATCTTCACAACCTCTGAAACCTCTCCAAAAAAAGGAATTATGCACAAAAGACAAAGGAATGTCAGCTATCTCCACAGTCAAAGAATCCTGTGGTAAAAACTCATGAGTTAAGCAGAGACAGGTAATACCCGACCTTAACAGGTAATACCCAATATCCCAATAACCACCATGCTCTGGTACAAGCTATTCTATGTGTCATAAGAGTAATTAGGGAAATGAAGGATGGAGAGAAGTGGGACAAGATGCATGTGCATGGAAACACCAAGCCTGTTTGAATCAAAGGGCCCAACATCCAATTTTAGCCAGTTCTGTCCTCCCAGAATGGGACAGACACTGAGGTCAGTGAATTCCCCCAAACTGAAATAGCTTTGAGATCCAACCATCAGGGATTGTCACGGAAGAGGAAGGAGCCAGAAACTGAGCTGTAGGGAAACAAGGGGGAGGGGTTGAGACTAAAATTACCTAAGATATTAAGATGAATAAATCTCAGTTAAAGTCCTTGAACAAAAGCATATAGACTATCAGAGAAGATATTACTAACAAAACGGAATAAGGCCTCTATATCTGTGAATAAACATTGCAAGAAAAAGGAAATTAAATCAATATTTGATGAGAAAGAAGACCCTGTGGATTCTCAAGAATGCACGAACCAACAATAAGATATTCCTGAAGGATTTAAAGGAGAACTTTGAATTTTGAAGAATTTTGAAAGAAGAAGTTGTGATCTGCACAGTGAAATTAATCAGCAAAATAGAAAAAAAATCCATGATGACAAGCCACAGCAAAAAAAAAAAACCTCAAAAAGCAGAAGACAGAATAATTAGTTGGTAATGCAAATACAAAGAAGAGAAGGACAAATTGGAAGAAAAGAAGTAAAAAAAAAATGTTAAAATAAAACATCCAATTTCCATACAGACAGAGCACAATTGACCTTGAAAATAAGATGCATAGAGTAACTTAATTACTATAGCTCTCCCAGAAGAACATGACAATTAAAAAAAAACTGAATATCATAATGCAATGAGTTATACAAGAGAACTTCCCAATTTATTTTCGACACAGAAAAAAAATACTAATTGACAGACTGAAAATTGACTAGAAAAATTAATGGTAAACCCTATTTTGTAATCTCTAAGGCCCATAATATTTAAACTTAACAAGTCCAATGACAAACAACAAAGTCTGCAAGAGACCAGGAGAAAGACATTTAAATGTAAAGGAAAGGCTATTTTATACCCACACAAACAAGAGAATGGAAGAACGTATTATCAAGAGTGAAAGAGCTCGAGATGCAAACCAAAGGGACATACTGCATTCCTACAAAAAGAACCAAGACTGATTTTCAAATACCCCAGATAACAGAAGCATAAGAAAAATGTTTTTAAAAATACAATAATGAAAAACAACACCAATAACAATTATAAACAGAGAAAAATTAAGAAATTTCTTTCTAAACTACACAATGACTTATGGGTAAAAGTGGAAGTCAAATAGAAGTGAAAATGGGGAAAACAGACCTGAAACATCAGAGAGCAAATCTCACAATATTCAGTCTACAAGTGAATCAATATTTTTTTGTGGGAATAAATTTACAGAATGGGAGGGTACATAAAAAATAAAGAGGGAAGCAACAAGATGGAGAGAAATAGGTGGATGTACCCTAAAGAAGTGAAAGGATTAGCAATTAAAGTAAAATAATTTCTGTAACCTCTCAGAAAGAAGAGGATCTGCAGGAGAATAGGTGAAAAGGCAAAGGGATGAGTTGAAACAGAAAGAGAGGGTGACAATATTCAAATGAGGGAAGGGGTGACACTGAAGAACACTCCCATGGTTGGAGAGACATATTCTGCACAAGTAGATAAGGACATTACAATGTGTATAATCTGCAGAGATTTGGTTCTCAGAGAGAGAATTCATTTTATGTCAGGAAAAGGGAAATCAGAACATCGATGGACAACTGACGTCCAGAAGAGTGAGGAAACCCCAGAGATTTTATGGCAAATGAGGGAAAAAATGATCATGGGAAAACAAAAGGTAATAATGAACTTCACAATCAGAACAAAGAACATTCCTACAATGAGGCATCTCTATTACCTGAAGGAATTAGTATTTAGGAAATAACAAGGCAATAATATGAAAAATGTTTAGAAAAGGAAACTCAAAATAGTTACCTTAGAAGCTTTAACTCTGTGAGGAACATAAATACTAAAGAAGATCTAAATAGGTATAAAGGCAATGAATAAAATAATAAAAATCTAGAAAAGACAGAAATGGAAAGGAAATAATAAAGAGAATGAGGGAGAGAAATCCCTTTTAGAAAAAAAGGTAAAGAAATAAAAACTATCAAATAAATCAAGTTGAATGAGAAGATAAGAAGGAAGATATTAACTATATAACTGAAAAAAATGGAGAGAAAAATTAGAAAACTGGTTTAAAAATAAGAAAAAAGGTAACAAACAAGATAGGTCATACTCTAAAACTAGGAGAAAAGGCAACAAATGGATCAGAGGGAGACAATGAGAGTGAGGGGAAGAGAGCTAGTGGAAATAGTGATGACAAAGTAGATTAAGCTAAAATAACTGAAGAGGAAAAGTACAGTCTTTATAGAGGAAGAGGGAAACAATCTTAATTTTAAAAAAATAATATTATAAACATATAGAGAAAATCTCACTCTCATAATTTTGTGAATGAATTAAGTAATCTAATAAAATGAAAAAGAGTGATAGATTAGATAAGAAAATAAAACCCCATTTTTAAAATGCTGTTACATAGGATGGCACTCTGGAAAGAAAAAGGAAAGGGTTACTGGGAAAATATAGTGTTGTAAAAAAGAGAGAGAGAGACATCAATTAAAAGTACTTTAAAAATACAAAGTAAATTGTTTCCTTATTACTAATTTTTTTGTAAACACCCAATACAAAAATGAAGGCTTAGAAGTTACGGAAGTGAATAGTAAGAGTGTATTCCTCCCCACAGTAGGGTGGCCTCTACTTCTCTAAGAAACTTTGAGTTGTAACCATGTGGTTGTGGCTATGTCTGGATGCCCCCCTCCTGAGGGCAGGGGGGAGGAGGAATATTCAGACTTGCCACTTAGGTGATTCTTAGATAGCAGCTCTACCTATCTTCCTTGAGGTCTGAGATGGAGACCTGGGAGCAATGACAGCTAAAATCAATGTGTTTTGGGGGGAGGGGAAGTGTGGAACTCCTCCCTCTGCCTGGTCCACCCCTCCAGCATAACTTGAGCTCTGAATGTCCAGATGTCCCTGGGTACAGTGGCCAAAATGGGACTGAATATGTTATTAGAGTTCCCATAAACATTCTCAAAAATTATATCAAGGCTTTCAATGCAACTGATAGAATCAACTTCTCAACCTGGCACCAGGCTGAGAAAGAACAGAACCTGAGCAAGCAGATCTATCAGGAAGCAGAAGTACCAGAGTGTGGGAGTGGTAACCTGTTCAACCAGAAGATGGGGAACAAGGAAAGGAAGCACTATGGAATCATCCTCAAGACACTCAAGGCTGAAGAACAGCTCCCTCTACTCAGAGTGAAAGGCAAAGCACTCAGGATACTCATGGAGGCTAATAAAGGGCCATAAGATAGAAAATGCCCCCTGTTACTACATCTTCACCCAGTGTCCTGATGGGGCCTTTGAAGCTTTCCATGCACAGTGGTACAGCTTTACTCCTCTGGCCTGGTAATAAACACTGGCTTCAAGGAGAAGAGATAGAGGAGGTCAAAGGTACTGAACTTCAGCATCATACAGCACCAGTAGTTTAACGATGAAGACTAAAATGAGCATGAAAGGGAAGGAAAATGGAAGAGCCAAAAGAAATCCATTGAGCCCTGGATCTGTGACTTGGAAGATGACCTAGAAATGAACTCAGATGATGGCAATGGTAATGGGGATGAGTGAAGGTAAGACCAAGAAGAAGCTGAATCCCTCGGGAAGGAGGAGAGGGATAAAAATAAGAAAGGCTGCAATGAGGAGGTCTTTGAAAATAGACACAATGGGGATTTTCAGGGCCAAGAGGGTACTACATGATCAAATGACTCCAGGAGCTCCCAAGAGAAGACAGGAGGGAAACTTTGGATCAAGAAAGAAGAGGATAGTCCCACAGGTATAGAAGAAGAAAGTGAAAGCAAGAAAGAGAATGAGGAAGAAAATCCACCAGGGGAAGAAAAAGGGAATTCATAGGAATTAGAAAGGAAACAAGACTCATGCTTGAATGAAGCCAAGACCCAGTCTAGCACCAAGGTCATCATTGATCATCTATGGCTCAGGGCTGAAGCACTTTAGGATTTGAGCGAGCATGTTGTCTTATTGTTGTTCAACCCTATTATTCGAGTCTAAAACTTCTTTAACTGGTTATTGTTGTCATGAGCTTTCAAGTCAAGTAGGATCTCACTCCAATCTCTAATATTGGCATTTTGTTATTGCTGTGCATGGATTTTCCTCATTTGGGCTTAATGTAATTAGTTGTTTGTCTCCTCTTGAGTAGTTGCCTGGAGCTTTCTATTCCTTCTTGGTAAGTATCTTCTTTGTCATAAAGAAGTATGGCAAAGGGGGCCACACAAAGAGGTTCATGGAGGTGGAGACAGGAATCCCCCATCCCATGATTGTCTCCTCCTCCCCAGATCCACCAACTTGGGAAAAAAAGATGTTTTGTTTTTGAAAAAAAAAAAGAAACTGGTACTTAAGTTGAGTCTTAATGGAAGTTAGGGTTTTTTTGGACAGAGGCAGAGGGAATGCATAGAAATGAGGGGTGAGTCAGGCAAAGAAATGCAGACAGGATATAGATCACTATATGTGAGGAACAGAGAGAAGGCCAGTTTGGCTGGACTATAGAGCAAAAAAATGAAAGTAGCCTATATTGAGGCTAGAAGGATAGGTTGGGATCAAGTTGTGAAGGGCTTTAAAAGCCAAACAGAGGACTTTACAGTTTACAGTAGAAGCAACAGGGAGTAAGAACATGACACGGTAACTTCACTATTTAAAGAAAACCATTTTAACACCTGTTAGCTCTTTGGACTGGAAAGGGAAGAGACACGAGCAGAGTGACAAAGTCATACCAACAGCCCAGAAATAAAGTGATGAGGACCTAAAATTAGCTAGTGGCTATGTGAGCAGAAATAAGGGGTCAGAGGCAAAAGATGTTGTAGAGTTAGAAATGACAGTATTTGACAAGAAACCAGACATTTGAAATGAGGAGTCAATGCCAAAGTTAAAAGCTTGGGAAACTGGAAGAATATTGGTGTCCTAAACAGAAATAGAGAAATTTAGTAGGCAATTGGGACTGCGGCTAAGGCAAATTAGTTGCTTTTAGCATGTAAGATTTGATATGGCACTGGGACATACAATTTGAAATGATAGTTGGTGCCATATGGCTAGAGAGCAGTAGAGAGACTGTGATTACATGAGTAGATGAAGAAATCATCTACATAGAAGTGATAATTAAAACCTTGGGAACTAATGAAGTCACCAAGAACATATCAAGAAAGAAAAGGACATAAAATGGAGCCTTGAGGGATACCTACAGTGAATGGGTATGATGTGGGTGATAAATGAACAAAGGAAAGAGCAGAATCATGAAAACTTGGAGAGACTAATTAGAAGATGGCTACTAGTATCAAATAATATCTAGCACTTACACAACAATCTTAAGGTTTGCGAAATGTCTTGCAGTTTGAGTTTCCATTTGAGTCTCCTAACATCACTGAGAGGTAGGTGCTATTACTCTCATTTTACAGATAAGGAAACTTAAACTAAAATAAATTAATTGACTTGCCCAGGATCACATAGCTAAATATATGAGAGGATTTGAACTCAGGTCTTCCTGACTCCAAATCAAAAACATTATCTACTGTACCACCTAGCCATCAAATGTAGTGGATAGGTCAAGAAGGGTGAGAATTGAGAAAATACCATCATATTTGGCAGTTAAGAGATCCCTGGCAACTCTAGAGAGAGCTGTTTCTATTGAGTAATGAGACTGGAAGCTAGTTTTCAAAGGGTTGAGGGAAAAGAAGAGAGAGGAAATGGAAGTAATAAGTTTAGTTTCTAGGATTATAAGTGCTAAAATGTTCTGAAGTCAGAGAACCAAATTAAAATCCCACCTCTGACATTAACTACCTATTTGACCTTGGGTAAATCACTTAAACTCTCTGGATCTCAATTTCCTCACAGGTAAAATGAAGGAGTTGTACTAGATGACTTCTGTGGTTCCATCCAGGTATAAATCAATGTTCCTTTGAGTCTAACAATAGGGATTTGTTCAGCTAAGGAAAGAGGGAGTCTTTGTGGCCCCCTTCTAGTCCTTGCATATGAGTAATGCTATCAAAGAGGTAGAGGGGAAAAAACATCTTCCCTAATCCTAACATCACATCTCCAAGATTGAGTACTCATGTGGTTTATGAGATAGTGGGGAAATTTCTCCCTGCAGCCTACCCAGGTGTCCAAAATCTCATCATTAAAAATCCACTTTTTGGAGCTAAGGCATTGGATCCTTTTAGGTGTCCCAGCTTAAATAAAATGCTCTTTGAGGTGTGAGATGGAAGCCCATTATTGTCTGTTAACACCAGAGTAGAAACAGTTCATCTATCTGATCACAGAATCTGAGCTGAAATCTTGTTTCTGCCTCTGGGATTTTGAGCATGTCACTATACCTTTCAAAGACCAGTTTCCTCCTCTTTAAAATGATGTTGTATGTAATAACCTCTGAAGCGCCTTCCAATTTTAAAGGTATGTTCCTAAGAACCTATGATTAGCTGACCCTGAGGAACAACCCAACTTAACCCAGATTTAGGAAGGTTTGGAATATCAAGGTCTCATACAAGGAAACATGGAGGTCACCACAAGACAGTAAAGCAAATAGGCTTTATGGAAAGAGATACTGAAAACAATGAAAGGCACTCAGAGAGAATAATGGAAAGACGTCAAGTCCAATGACCCATAGGAGAAATTGGGTACTCAACACATGTGATATAGTTTGACTTTTTATACATTTCTCTGAGTTTAACAGAACTAGCCACTGGTGGAAAGAAGTGGGGAGCATGAATGTATGTTAAGGTTCAGGACTGGGGCTGACTCATGCTGAGGGGACTAGAGGGGAAAATTGGCAGCAAGTTGGTATTCCAGCTCCCCAATGGGAAAAAGAGGTTTTGGCTATTATTTTAGGTCTTACCCTGACAGTGTGATTGAGGAAGTTCTTGACCTTCCTTAAGACATCTTCATTTAGATGGATAGGGAGGCTATTATATTCCTCACAGATCTCAAGGGAACTGACACAAGCCAGCTCAATTTTGAAATGCAGGAAAAGCAGGTGGGGGGCAGTGAGTCATAAAGGGAAAGGAAAATCAAAGTAGAGGGCAATTCTTGAGGACAGAACTAGTAAAACTGAGAATCTATAGGGGAAAGGACAGCAAGAGGGAAGGGAAGGGAATGCCCCAACCTGGTGGAGAAAAGGGAAAACCAAATAATTTATTGCCCTGCCAAGGGTCATCTTACTATGTTCTCAGTGGGATGAGGGTAGACCAGATAGCCTAAAAATCACAGTCTCCACCCTCCCCAAATGATTCAAGAGTAGTTAGGGAGCTAGGTCATTAAAAAAATAGCTCTTCTTCAGTTCCTTCCCCCTTCCCCCATATCAACTTTTATGGGCATCAAATTCAACAGTGTAATAGCACTCACTGAAGCCTCCCAATCCAACTAAATTAAAAATTCCCAGGGAAGGTCAAAAACGAAGTCACTCTGTCAAAGTAAGACCAGCAATTGGGAAGGGGGGAGGTGAATATAAACTAGCCACAGATTCCTGCAGAGTCTTTCCTCTTCCAGCTTTATCAATCAATATCAGTCTTCAGGCCCATTCACCTTATTCCCCTTCCCCAAAGCCTTGTCTTTCTATAACCAAGTAAGAACTCCCCCCAAATCCACCTTTACTGGACTTTATTGGTTTGAGTAGGTAACCCATTCCCTGTGGGGCCACAGTGGGGTAGACCCAATTATAACCTGGTCCTGGTGGATTAAACCTGTTTATACCATCTTCCCTAACAGTCCTTCATATTATAAATATATCCTATAAAAAGACAGGCTTGCTTTTTTGCATTGTTTGCTTCATGTTTTCTTGTGTGGACTGTTAGTATCCCAAACCATCCAAAGTATATATCAAAACATGACCAAGTAATACACAAAAAGCTTCCAGCCTCGGCTTTCTTCCATATGTACCATTTTTTTTTATTCCTGGTTACAGGGCTGTTGGTGTCATAATATGATGGTGAGTGGACTAGAATTATTCCAGACTCCTCAGAGCTCAGCAGCAGCTGTGCTGGTAACCTTGATGAGAAAAAGATCCCATTTCACATGGCAGCATAACAGGATAATGAGGCAACCACCATTCCAAGAGTCCCAGTGAAAGTGAAGATACTGAAGGATCACTGAAAATTTTCTGTTAGGAATAGGACAAAACCTTATGGCCCATGACCACCACAGAAGAGAAGGGATGCTGGGAACATGGAAACTAAGACAGTACGGTGGTAATACAATATGGTAGAAATGAGATTTGGAATTAGAAGGTACGGTTCTCCAAACTTCAACATCATGTCTCAGCTGCAGTCCTACCCTAGAACTACTCTCAGCCCCGTGGACATCCTCACCTTGGAATATCCCTCTGTTGCTTCTCACCTTCTGATATCCTTCTACCATGCTCACCCCCAATTCCACTGGTGATCTCCTTCAGTTTCTTCCATTTGGAGGAGAGGTTCAGGTCAGCCAAGTATCATTGTCTTCCCTAATGTACTTCTGACTCTCTGGACATTAACAAGGACCTTCATTCCCCACCCCTATACCCTTTAGAATGTAAGCTCCTTGAAGGCAGGTACTGGCTCACTTTTTTGGTTATATTCTATCCCCCTCACTTAACACAATGCTTAGCACAAAGTGACTACTTAATAAATGTTCATTGCTTTGCCTTCCACATTCAAATTCTGTTTCTGTCATTTGTTACTGATGTGACCTAGAACAAATCCTTTCCCTTCTCTGAACCTCAGTATCCTCATCTGTAAGATGAAGATATTGGACACAATGACTTCTTAGTTACATTTCTGTTCCAAATCTTGTGAACTATTCTTCTGCCTGTTCAAGTGATAAGACTTATAGCTAAAAGGGACCTGAGAGGTCATCTAGTCCCTTTCTGTCACTTAGCAGATGAGAGTACTGAGGGACATTCAGGTTAAGTGAATTTTTCAAGGTCACACAAACAGCAAGAGAACCAAAATGTGAACCCATTATCCTCTAACTCCAAATCCAGTGTACTTTCAACTATGTAGTGATTCTAGCTTCACACCTGTCTGACTAAGAAAAAAAATCTTTAAGAAACTAAAACTCAATGAACATCATTTTTACGTCTTTTACTTAGGGAGGAAAATGCAAACAACAGTCTAAGCTCCATTTCTTCAAGCTCCTTATTAGCTCATCACTCTGACTTAAACTCTTACCCTGATTAGTCAAGTCATTCTAATTTTATATTTATGATCCTCAATTTAAAGTTCTTCTTTAAAGCCTAGTCACAGCTCCATTGTCCATGACCAACACCATCATTTGTCTCTTAGTATTCAGAAAGCAGCACAATTATGAGATGAATAGAACACTTTGGACATTTAATAATACTAGGTTTTAGCTTCCATTATGTTTCACAGAAACATTTTTGCATTCATGTGAACCAGATAACTGTGAGAAAAAAACATATTAAAACTGAATGGAGGTAATTGTTGGTAGTAATGGTCTACATTTGACTCTCCATCATTTGAGCTAAAAAAGAAGTGCAACTATCTGTATAATGCAAAATGTAGAAAATCTACCTAGATATTTTTCTTGTTGACATGGAAGCATCTGGCATAGGGACAAAAACAAAAATCAAATGGGCAGAATGGTGAGGAGATGGGAGAAATGCTCAGAAAACCATATGAGTAGTGATTTCTACCTTCTGGGTGATGTCCTTTATATTTGTCCACCATCAACAGGGCTATATGGTGTTCTGGGAGAACTAGCACCTCTGCTATGATAGTTTACTGAGCCCTTTTCAGAGCTGCTCAGTCCCCTTTAGTGTTCATCTTTCACCTAACTCTCACCTGTGGCTCCAAGAAGCTGTAGCATGCATAGCAGCCACACCCGTACCATCTTGGGAGACAGGCTAAACTAAGTTAAGGGTAACCAATAGACCTCAAACCCATCTTAGAGTTAGGGGGATGTCTACTCCAAGTATGTGAAGATGTCCCCCAGCAGAATGGATGGATGAGAACAATTTGTTCCAACAGCCATGAATGCAGTTGAAGTAGATGCTGTGGAGTACTTAAAGATGGTCAAACATCAAGATACCAATGTCACCCATTGCATCCTAGGCCATCACCAGTCATAACGACTTTTGTCCTGCCACTTGATTTCAATGGCTCTGGAAAAGAAAGTGAGGCTAATGACTTTGTGCAGCTCTACCTCATTTAGATCCAATTCATGCATAAGTCAAGATATCACCCAGAAAATGAAAGATGAACAACAACAGTCAACAGAATGGCAAACAAAATCTTTACTGATGAATCCTCTAACTGTGTCTACTAAATATCATCTTTTCAGACTAAACACATCTACAAATGAACTCGTCTACCCCATTCCGCACATTATCCTTAGCGAGACACTTCACTAGCTATTTCCCTATCTCATTCAGGAGCACTTAGCATTCTCCCAGTCACTCAGCCTTGATGATTATTCCCTCTTTCCTACCCCACATCCTATCAGTTACCAAATCTTATCCGTTCTTCCCTCAATTCTAGCTGATATGTTTCTTTTTCTTTCCTTCCTGTAGTCATGTCTATAGTCAAGCTCTTTACACTGTCCCATTCCCTTCCTCTTCTCCTAGGCCAGACACCTGCCATTGCCTCCCATCTTGTCTCCCTTTTTCTAGTTTCTAATCTCTCCAATTCACCCACAGATGTCCAGAGTCACTTTCTTGTGTATAATATCAACTCGAAGAATAACCAAGGTGGAATCAAATTCAGATATTAGCAAGTTTGACCTTTATCTGAACAGGATCACCCTGGGCAACATCCTTAACAAATGGTCATATATTTTTTATTTAAAGACCTTTTATGATGGGAAACTCCTCCAAAAGCAGCCTACCATACTTCAGGTAGTTCTAATTGGTAGAAAATTGTTCCTTTAAGTCAACATGGTGGCATAGCAGAGAGCAGTCTGTAGCATCAGAAGGGACTGGGAAAAAGAAAAGGTTGCAAGCATTTATTAAGCACCTGCTATATGCCAGGCACTGTGCTTACAAATATTTAATTTGATCCTTACAACCACCCTGTGATATAAGTATTATTGCTGTCCTCATTTTACAACTGAAGAAACTGAGGCAGATAAATGTTAAGTAACTTACTCAGAGGCACACAGTCAGTAAGTATCTTAAACCAGATCTGAACTTACATCTTCCTGATTACAGGCCCAGTACTCTATCCACTGTACAATCTCAGGAAGAGCTGAGGTCAAATCCCAGTCATATTAGTGGCATGTCCTGCAGCAAATTATTTAACCAGTCTCCACTTCAGTTCCCTCGTCTGTACAGTCAGGATAATGATCAAAACACCCAGCTCATGGGGTTATTTGAAGATCCACTGAGATCACATATATGGAAAGTGCTTCACAAACCTCAATGCATTATATCAATGTTAGCTGCTCTTACCTATTATTACTGCATCAAAAGCAATTTGTCCTTTTTCAACTTTCAGCTGTTGTTCTTAGCCCTTCCACAAAATATTCTTTCAATCAATAAATCAACATGTACTTATTATGTGTATGATACTGTATGAGCTATTGGGGATAGAATGACAAAAATGAAGTATTCTCTGCCATAGGGGGTAGAGACTGAAAATGTTCATCTTGATGCCTACCTCTTAAGATTGTCCTTTTCTAGGCCTAAAATTCTCACATCCTTAAACTGATCCTATATACTATGCTCAAATTTTTCTCTCCAAACTGAGCCCCCTTCTCTGGAGCCGAAATTCCTCTAGACATTCAAGGCTCTTTATAATGTGGCCCTGAGCACCTGCCCATTGTCCCTCTTTACCTGAAAGAACCATCTCTTCCAGCCAGAATGTTTTCTTCACTGTCCACAGATGCCTATTCCCACTTCCAGGACTCTGCTCACTATTTCACTTATCAAGAAAGCCTCCCCTCTCACTTTCACCTACCCAAATACCACTTATCCTTCAAGTCCTTCCTCAAATATCATATAGTAGAAAGTGTACTGGCTCTGAAGTCAGAAGACTTGAGTTCAAATCCCATCAAAGACAGATATGTACCCACTGTGTAAGTTTGGATAAGTCATTTGTCCATTCTGTTTCCTCATCTGCAAAATGAACAGATTGGATTAGATAGCCTCTGAAGTTCCTTTCAATTGTATGGCTATGATCATATGGTCTGTGATCCCTGCTCCTTCCCATGCCATAGTGATGTCTCGCTTCATGGAAGCAACTTATATGCCATTTACTATTGGAATCTAATAATGGACTGCCTTTGATGGTGACATCTCTACAAATAGATAGTGAGAATGTAGAGGCCAGAGACTCTGTCTTATATTTCTCTGAAGCCCTCACTGCCTTTGAGTGACTAAATGACAAAAGAGATGAGAGGAAACAAGCAAGCTAAGCTGCTATTGACAACTTTCCCACTTTCAAGCCTAATCTATCTGCCCTATTCAAAGATCAGTCAGCCTATACCCTGCCACCTCTCCTCAAGGGAGCAAGCAGAGCCTGTGACTGCATACTCATAGGGTCTGTCAGACCCAACACAGGTTTTCCCAAAACTGTATCATTTGGTAATAAACACATTTCATTTTTCTTCCTTTTTAATAGAACCAAGAAACCCCAGAGTTTGGGTACTGGAAGACTGACTGATGGAACACACTTGGCCCTGCTACGTTCTTGCTAATAGGCTGTTTGCAGCAATCCCCTTTGTGGCCTGCCCAGTAAAATGAACACCAGTCCCCAAACCCAGGAGCTTATTAATTGTTAATAGCTCACAGCAGGTAGAACTCTATCCTCTACTTACAGTCCCTTTGGCAGGGCTGGTCATCCTTACTGATGCATGACAAATCACAAACTTCTGCAGCAGGAGTCTGCCTTGTATAATTTGACCAGGCCAGGAAGAGTAGTGCAATGAAAACAGAAGTAGCTCCAGGAATCTGATAACCTGAGTTCAAATCCCACTTTGGATGCTTACCAGTTGTGTAACCTTGGAAAAGCCATTAAATTTCTTGGACCTCAAGACTCTGAGGTCCATATCTATTTCAACTCCATATCTATTATCTTTCAGCTCATTATGATTCAGCTCACAGGGCCTTAGGTATTAGGGGCATCTCAATAGAAAGAGTTTGGAAGAACATGAAGAATTCCTTCCCAGATGACTTCTTCCCTCCTTGACCTTTCACACATTCAGACAATTGACCAGAGTATTAGAGACATGGACTGGGATGCCAGAAACCAGAAGAAAAGCTCAGGGAAATAGATTGAAGATTTTCTTATTGAATGTGGGGGTGAGGACTCTCATGGGTTTGTTTCCACTTCACTGGTGTCTATTTCTGACCAACGTTTAGCTCAGTGATCTAGCTTCACACCTGTCTGACTCAGGGATCCACCCCCAGGTGGAGTTTTGCTGTCAACTTTTAGATCCAAGCATGAACTTCCAACCTAAGGGTCAGGAAGTGAATATTCCCAGAACATTTAATTGTCCCCTTATAGTCTTTCTACTCTTGGCTAAGCTGATTCTTACTGGTCTATTTAATCAAAGCCTTTTCCTGCTTGATAGAACCTGCTAAATTACATTCTCCATGGGCTTTGACTTCAGCAATCCTCAGACTTCTCCAGAGCATAATAACACATAAGATCAAGGATGGCAGAGTTAAAGAAAGGAGGGAGTCATTGAGTTCAACTCTCATCCCCTCATTTTACAAATGAGAAAACTCAAGCTCACAAAGATGAATTGATTTGCCAAATAGCCATTATCTGAGGTGGTCTTCCTGATCCTAGATTCAGTCCCTAGTCACTATATCATGATACCTTTTGTAAAAGTAGGTCTTTAGCGGAGCAGAGAAAAAGTAGATTATGCAAATGCCTATATACTGGCTACATGCATACTTTTAATATTTCCCAAATATAAGCTTAGCATTTAACTGAATGGTGACCAATTTTTTCCCCAAATATAACAGTTTCCTTGGGGCCTAGGCCCTCTCAAAGGAGTAGAGAGATGTCTTAACTATTTCCTCCTCCTAAATACCTAGGTGGCATTTATATAGCATTTTAGGGTATACAAAGGGCTTTCTATGTGCTATACCTTTTGATCCTTACAACAACCTTATGAAGTAGGTGCTCTTACCATCTTCATTTTATGAATAAGAGAAGGTTAAATGACTTGTTCAGTGTCACACAGTGAGTAAGTGTGATCTGAGGCAGGAATTTAACTCAGCTCTTTTTGATGTAAGTCCAGCACTCTATCCACTGTATCACCTCCCATTTTTTTATCTTTCCTACTGTTGATTTTTTTCTTCCACTGGGTCTATGGAGACAATGAATATGTACCAAATTATGCCTGGCTATGTCTATGGTCATGTGATCCAATCCAATACAGATTAACTTGGCCTATTATTAATGGCACCCTATAAAACTTATATACACCCTATTATATTTCAGGAAACTGGAGTAAAGAAGAAGGGAAAGACAACTTAGGGGAACCCTGTGCAGCAAGAGAGAAAGAAACCTGCTCTGAGGCTTGATTGGCAGAGAACAAAAGTGATCTATAGGCACCACTGGCATTGGGACCCAAGAAGCCCTCAGAATTCATGGACAAATCCAGAAGCAATCTTCAGGCTCTCAAGGCACAATTGACTATTTATTGCTTTCATTTATTCAATCATGTCTGACCTTACATGACCCATGGGGTCCATGGGGTTTTCTTGGCAAAGATGCTAGAGTAGTTTGCCATTTCCTTCTCCCGTGTGTCCCTATGTTATAGACAAGGGACTGAAGCAAATAGGAGTTAAGTGACTTGCCTAGGGCCACAAAACTACTAGGTTCTTGAAGCCAGATCTTCCTGACTCTAAACCCAGTGCTCTATCCACTGTACCATCTAGTTGCCCCACAATGAACTATAATTCTACTTTAATTTATTCAGGAGAAACAATACTAAGACTCAATCAACCAATAAGTCAATAGTGAATAGGGCAATGAACAAGGTGTCTGAGAATACAAGAAGAAAATTAAAGTCTCTAACTTCGAAGAGCTTACATTCTATCAATTAATCAATAAATCAATAACCACATAAAACACTACTATGTGCTAGGCCCTATGCTAAGTACTATGGACACAAAGAAAAAGAGAAGGGAAAACAACATGGAGATACACAGGTACATGTAAGATACATACAGCATACATACATACAGAGTATATCAATGGCAACAGTAAGGGGAGGGCACTAACAACTGAAGAACCAGGAAATGTCTTCCTGAGAAACTAGAGGTTGAGCAGAATATTAAAGGAAACCAGGAACTTTATGAAGTACAGGTGAAGAAGGAAAGTACTATAGGAATTAGAGACTAGTTCAAAGGAATGATGACGTTTGTCGTTACTTCTCAAAGAAGATCAGGATATCAGGAAGATGATGCCATGACTTGCAAATGAATTGGATCTAAGTGAAGGAGCATTGTGCAAGGTCACCAGCCTCACCTTCTCCTCCAGAGTCATCTGGGTCCAGTGACAAGACAGAGGATAACTGGAGATGGCCCCTCTAAGGAATGAAGGTGATAGATGGAGTGTTGTCTATGAGGAACAATAAGCAGGCTAGTATGACTGGACTATAGGGTCCATAAATGGAAATAAAATGTAAGAAGACTGCAAAGATAAAAAGAAGCCAGCTTATGAAGAGTCTTAATTTAAAAAAAAAAAAGAAAGACATTTGCATTTGGTCCTGTGGACAATAGGGAGTCCCTAGAGATCATTGAATAGGAGGGAGAAGAAGCTGGAATGCACAGACCTATTTAAGAAAATCACTTTGTCTCTTCAATGCAATACCCATAAATAATAGAAAATGACGAGGTGTGAACTGTTTGTTTATAGAAGCTTATTCTTAAAGATCATAATAAGATTAGCATACAATAATAAGCTAAAATCACAACTTTTGCAAGAGAGGTGGACTTTATGGTTATAAAGTGGGAAATTTCTTCTGTTGAACAGAGCCTACAATTCTAGGAATTTTCACACTAGGGGAAGGACCTGAAATAAATTTCACCATGAGACATCCTCACTTCATAGGACCAAAGATTTTGAGCTCAAAGAACCTTGGAGGCAATATAATGCAACCCTTCCATTTTACAGATAAGGAAATTGAGGACCACAGATAATAAATGATTTACCCAAGGCCACACAAGTAATAAGCAGCTGAGCTAGGATTTGAAATCAAGTCCTCTGACCTCAAATCCATGAGTTATTCCCTGCTATCTTCCAGACTTGAGGAACAATTGGCAAAGCAAGGAGAGAATGGTCCTGCAGAGACAGAGACTCTGAGATACCAGTCTGTATGGGATGAGGCACTGGCACACCAGGAAGCTGCTTCTGGAGGAGCACCCACACCCACCCCACTTCCATACTTCCTAGGAAGCAAGCCATCTGGTAGCTTCCCATTTTAACACATTATTCTTGATAACAAGACATTAAGATCAGATATTTCTTCACACTTGCCATATAAGAAACCTGACTGCTGGGCATTGGGGGTGGAGTGATAACCCTCATAGCAAACAAATGCTTTTGGGAGAGGAGGCTGAAAGAGGGCTTGAAGTCAACTCCACCTTAGCACCAATAAATAAATAAATAATTCTTTCCAAGTCAAAAGAGCCATTAGGAATTACCTAGTCCAACTCCTTCATTTTACAGAAGAAACTTTATGGTTTGTTCAAGGTCACAGAGGAAGGCTCGTTCAACTCTGAAATTAAGGTGGAGCTGAGAGTCAAATGGAGTCTACATCAGAGAGATTCAAAGATTTAGTGTTGGAAAAGACCTTGGAGACCAACTTTTCCAACCCCCTCATTTTACAGAGAGCCATCGTTAGTAGCATGGCAGAGATTAGAACTGAGCTTTTCTGATAGAGTCAATCATTCTTGCAGCCAGGTTGTTGAAGAATGAACTCCCCAAGGGACCCGGGCACTTCCAGAGCAGCAATCCCTGACTTTATGGCTCTTGACAAGCAGCTGAGATGGGAAACTAATTAATCCATCCAGGAGCACCTTGGCCCCTTTCTGCCCCCAAATAGACTCTGGTGAATAGGAAAGTTTGAGACGGTGGCAGGACAGCCCTTAGAGGGAAAATCAGTGTTCCTGTGGCTGGACTGGCTTAGTCTTTTGCTTTGTTCCTACCTATCTTTGTTTGAAATCCTCTCTCCTTTTTACCTGCCACTTTTCATCCCTTAGAGTAGACTATGCTTGCTGGTAGATGAAAACTAGGCCTAAAGGAACATTTTTCCCTTTTCCATGTCTCCTAAAGAGGACCCCACATTTTCAAACCATTATTACCTAACCCCTGAGCCTCCAGAGTCCAGCAACATGTAGCCTGTTTCTCTTCAATGATCTGGCCATAACTGGAGGTATTTACCCCTCTTCTTCAGGAAGGCAATGATTGGGAGTGGGAGGAAGGAAAGGGAAAAAACTACTCAACAGTCTGACTAGTCCCAGGCTGCCAGGACCTAGGCCACTGCCTCTGCTTCCTGATGATAAAGGTTGTTTTTTTTTTCTTTCCCACCGTTACCATCCCTCAGCCTCCAAAGTTAAAGCATGCCAATACTCCAATTTTTATCCAGACCTGAGATTTTATTGTTGTAGGGAATTTACAGTTCCACATAAAGGCAAATAAGCAATTTGTTTACAAGTTATATGTAAGATGCTGTAGCACAGATCCTGAAAAGACTGCTATTGGCATTTAAGAGAGCAATTCATAGGTCAGGGCCTGGGCTTCCCTTCCAACTTGAGGCTAAGTCAGAGCTCAGATCCCAGTCTCTGCTCTGCCCCAACCACTCTCTGAAATCTACAAGTAATAGCTAGGGTTGAGTTGTCATCCCAGAAAGAGTGGGATCCACTACCACAGTACTGTCATTACCCTGCTACCAACTCACCCTCACCACAGTTCCATCTCCTATCCCCCTTCCTCTGACAAGGGCTGGAAAAAATCCTCAGTAACTGTCCTGGTTAATGTTCTGCCTAATTAATTTCTGGTCAGTAAAGGGATGAGTGGTTTAGAACAGCAAGTGGTAGGGGGAATTGAGTGAATCACACTAAGTCCACCTTGTGACTCAATTCTGGAGCTCGCTGAGCTCCCTTTCAATTCAATTATGGGTCAGTCCAATTTCTGCCTTGTGAGAAAACTTTATTCAATTGTGAGAAAACCTTATTGCATTGTTTGAACCTACCCCTGCATGGCTGGGAAGCTGGACCACTTCTACCTGTTGTTCAGAGACCCTTAACTGAGGACTTACGTTATGCTAACCAAAAACCCAGTCAGATATGGATTGATGCAAGTTTTCCCAAAACTATACATCTCAAGCAACCCCAGCGTCTTATCTGAAACCTGGCCCTGTTGTCAGTTGGTTATTGTTTCCATGTTCCTTTGACTGAATACAAGGGAGTGGGGCACCTCTTTTTCTGATTCTTCCCCCTCCCAGCTTTGAAAATCCGTAATCTTTCCTCCACTTAGAAATCAAATTACCTAATTCTGTAGCTAGATTAATTGTTTTCTTTTTGTTAATCCATCTTATTTGTTTTTAATGCATAAAAATGTCTCTCCCTATATTTTGGGCTCAGTGCAAAAACTGAGGTGCCTGGTCCCAATTTGTTGTGCAACTGGCATGCTTAATAAATCAACATTCTTGGAAGCTTGAATCTTTTTGGTTCTCATTCATTTCATCTTTCATTGTGTGTTTGTCCTTGGTTGCTGAAGAAGACCATGCCATCAGAGAAATGATGACATGATTTGCACTTGACTTTATTTTTGAGTGAGGGAGGGCTGTGCAGGTCACCAGCCTCACTTCTCCTCCAGAGCCATCTGAATCCAGTGACCAGATATTCATCAGGATGACTGGAGATGACCCAGGGGGAGGCAGTTGGGGTTAAGTGACTTGCCCAAGGTCACACAGCTAGTGAGTGTCAAGTGTCTGAGGTGAGATTTGAACTCGGGTCCTCCTGACTCCTGTACTGGTGCTTTATCCATTGCACCACCTAGCTGCCCCTTCATCTTTCATTAGCCACAGGGCAAAAGATGAAAGTAAGATCAAATAAATATACAACTAACTAACAATACTATTCTAGGTGTGAAAGATTCATCAGAGCTCCCAACCTGGGCGATTCCCATGCCCAGATGTAGGTTCCTAAGATAATGGTGAATTATTCATGCAGAAGAGGAGGGGCTATTGTTGACTGTCCATTGTAGGCACATCATGAGCAGGGGAAAGAAGAAAAAAGCAGTCACTTTTCCTTGTGACTAATAGTAAATGGAATTTCCCTGAGCAACCTCAAAGTTGAAGGAGATTTGCAAGATTCTCCTTTCAGAGTCACAAAGGTGCTTCAAATATTTGTGTATTCTACTTTTGATTTCTATGAGAAAAGATTGTACAGGCAGAGCAGGAGATATACTTGGGAAGATGAAGAAAAATGAAGTATTGGGAAGGTGACTTGGAGGGTTCTTGGAATTATTAAGAAAGTCAGAGGCTGAGTTTGAGGAGGGGTGTTTGCTAGGGCAGGAGAAGTTGACAGAAGAAGTTATTATTCAGTCACCTCATGGAGGACTTGAATTAAAGGTTAAGGATTCAAAGAAGTGGAAGAAAAGAAAAAGAAAATGGTTGACCAGAGAAGGAAGGGAAGCAGAAAGAGAAGAGAATGGACTATATTTGACAAAAAAAAATAGGCTAAGATGAGTTAAGTAAAACTGGTTGGCAAGACAATGAGGCTAGTAAGATAAAGAAAGGGAATTTGCGTGTGGTTGTCAAGGTTCTGAGAACTGATCAAACAAGGTGAGAAAGAATTGACAAAGCTAGAGGGACAGGATGGGCTCCTTAATTAAAGGTACCCACCAACTATTTGCCACAGGTATTTCCCATGGGACGTCCTAGCAAGAACTCCAAAGGCCTGATTTCCAGCCTTCAGAAGAGGAGGAGACATTGGGCACCTGCCTAATTTCTAGACTCCCATGGGAGAGGGAAGTGGAAAGGAAGGCACTTTGCCATCATACCCCATATCTCTTGCATGGTCTCCAACATCCTATGGATGAGTAGAAGTGCCTTTCCATCATATCAATCTCCTTGCTGCTGAGTTGTGAAGAGAGCACCATTCCACCAAGTTCCTAGCCTGGTCTCCTTTCTTGAGGAAGGAGAGCATCACCACTCTTCCTGCTCTGAGTTGTTACTCCCTCACCTGAAACTGTCCCACTTTGAAAGGACTCCACCCTTAAGTTATAATACTATTGACTTGAAAATAGCTCTCAATTTTCACTTAATGATTAACATGCTCCCACCTTGTTATACTCCTCGACTCAGTGATTTTGAACATCTGTAGGTCATTATTCAAACCCCATTTTGTATTCCCTACCACCTAATTTCTTATTCCCATCCCTCCTAACCCATTCCACTAAATCCCAGTCAAATGAAGTACTACTCACCACTTTCCCTGTGCTCTCTGGAATGATTGATTCATAGGCAACAAACTTGGTTTCATCTTAAATCTTTTCCTTTACCACTCCTTTGATCTTCTGGTTCTCCCTGAGACCTAAGACCCTACTGATTGATTACACAATCTCCCTTGCCACCCTTTCTAACACTGATTGCACTTATTCCCCTCAACTCATGGGTTGAGGTGGAGAAGTAGGAATAGCTTTTGCTTCCCATTTCCACTCTCAGGTTCTCCCCATACCACCATCACTCAGTAATCTCTCCTTCTTTATGTTTCACTCATCTGTATCTACCATCCAATCAAAATCCTGGCAGCTGTTCTTGACAGGCCTCCAGGAAACTATACTTCCTTCATCAATGAATTCAGTACCTGGTTCAATCTTTCTCTCCTCCCCAAGTCTTGCCTTCATACTAGAGGACTTCAGCATACACATTGATACTCCCTCAAACATCTTAACATCCCAGTTCCTTCATGTCCCCTGACTCCTGCAGCCCACTTCAGGCACACATAAAGATTGTCATACTGTAGATCTTGCCATGACCCATGAACTTATTCATGAACTTTTAAATTCCCTTAACTGATCATTATCTATTGACTTTCCACTCCTCCCTCTTTATCTCTGTCTCTCTGTCTCTGTCTCTCTGTCTCTCTGTCTCTGTCTCTCTGTCTCTCTCTCTCTGTCTCTCTCTCTGTCTCTCTCTCTGTCTCTCTCCATCTCTCTTTCTGTCTCTGTCTCTTTCTCTGTCTCTCTCTGTCTCTCTGTCTCTTTCTGTCTTCCTTCTAATACCAAACCCCACTCTTTGTCAACATGGTAATGCCCAATCCCTCAATCAGCTCTTTCCCAGGTCATTACCCCTGTTTCAGTCACACTCTCTCACTTCCCACACTTTGACCCCATCATGAAACAGTTCAACTCTACGCTACTCTTCTCTTGGGTTTTTTTGTTCTCTTACATTGTGGATTGTGCTCTCTCAAGACTCAGCCATGGATCATGCCTACCTTTGCTCCAATACACATGCTACTGAATTAAAGTGGAGAAAATCATATAAGTTGTCATGATTAGGTCCACCACAAATTTATGTTATATAAGTTCAACTAGGCTCTTTATATTATTTGGTAATTCTTCCACACCTTCCTAATTCCATGTTTACCACAGCAGCTCTTCCAAACCTTTTAATCCCTCCTCAAACCTCCTATGGCTCCCCTTCTCCCCTCATTCTCAGGTGAGAACCCTGCCTCATATTTTACTGGGGAAAAAAATGTAATCCATTCACAGAGATCTTCTTTTTGTTCTCTCCTCCTCATCTCAAATCGCTGTTTCCTTCTGCCACTTTCCCATCATTTGCCCTATTTCACATGAAGAGTTGGCCCTTCTTCTTGCCAAGGCAAATTCCTCTACTACACAAATGAACTTATTCCATTCAATTTCCTCCATCAGATTGTTTTTCTATTATCCCCACTTTTTCAGTTATTTTTTGTCTCTTCCTATCTACTGGCTGCTTGCCTATTGCCTACAAATATGCCCGTGTGTTTCTCATCTTCAAAAAGAAAAAAAACAAAACCTTCCTTGATCCTTCCATCCCTGCTAACTACTGTCCCATATCTCTCCTGCCTTTTGTGATTATACTCCTTAAGAAGGTTATCAGAGCATGATCCAGTCAGTTCCTTGAAGTTAGCCTCAGCATAAAGAACCTCAGCATCACCAACATCAACAACAAGCATTTTTAAGTACCTACTATGTTCCAGAAGCTGTGATAAATGCAGATGCTACAAATAAAGGTGAAAACATGGTCCTTGCCCTCAAGGAGCTCATTTTCTAACAAAATAGACAATGTGCAAACAACTATGTACTTATAAGATATACGCAGTATAAATGGGTTGTAATCTGAGAAGGAAGACACATCCAGTGTCTAGTTTGCATATATGTGGGTGTATATACACATGTGTTTTATACACACATAAACACACACATGTATACATACATATATGAACATGCATGTGTACATACTTATACCCATATACATGCATCATTTATACTTACATGGCTGCGTGTATTTGGAAATTGCAGAACATGAGATGAGCTAAGAGAAGGATGTTCACAATGATGAGATCAAGACCAATTTGAGTCCTGTATATTTCAACATATGGTTAGATTGCTCCTTTGTTCCTATCACATCCCACTTTGTAGGACATTTATATAAGCAGTTATTCTATCTCTCTGCCACCTTTTATCCCATCAGACTATAAGCTTCTTGTAGAAGCCAAGAAAGCTACTTGGTGAAGAGGAAGAGCATTCCCAGCATGAGAGATAGCCTGTAAAAAGGAAGAATCAGCAGACAGAGCATCATGTGTGAGAAACAATAGGAAAGAGGCAAAAGACCTGTGTTCAAGTTCTAGTTCTGTGATAGGGCTCTGTCTTGGACCTGTTTCCCTTCTCTGTCTATACATCTGTACTCAGTGACCACATTAGCTCCCATGGATCAATTACTATCTCTAAGTTAATGATTTGCAAATCGATTTATCCAGCCCTACCTTGTCCATTGACCTCTAGTCTTGAATCTCCAACTGCCTTTCAGACATCTCAAACTGGATGACCAGTAGACATCTTAAATTCAACATGTCCAAAACTTATTACCCTTTTAGGATCTTTTTGTCACTTTAGGAATAGCATTGATAATCTATATAATATTCAGAGAAGGGTTGTCTAGATGGTAAAGGGACTCTAGATCATTATATGTGAAACTTTTTTAATAGAACTGAGAAAGTTTAGCTAGATAATTTTGGAGGGTTGGGAGGGAGAAGAAAGCAAAATGTAATAACTTTTTTTTTCAATGACTCTTTATGACCTCATGGATTATAGCATGCCAATACTGTCCATGGGGTTTTCTTGGCAAAGATACTGGAGTCATTTGCCATTTCCTTTTCCAGTGGATTAAGGCAAATAGAGGTAAAGTGACTTGTCCTGGATCACACAGTTGGTAAGTATCTGAGACCAAATTGGAATCAAGTTTTTCTGACTCCAGGCCCACTGCTCTGTCCATCTGCCTCTTCCTAACAATTATATATAGAATATATATATATAATTATATATATTATAATTATAATGTATAATTATAATTATATAATATGATATATATCATAGAGAGAGATGTAGAATATCTCTATATTGTAACGTGAAATGGCTTACCTTTCCTGTACCATTGTGATTGCTACTTAATTGGTTTCCCTGCCTCAAAGCTCTCTTGATTCCAATATATCCTGTCTCCATAGTGATATCCCTGTAGTACAGATATGACCATATCACTACCAGACACAATGATGATTCATTGTTGTCCCTTGAATAAAATGTAAAATTGTCTGTTTGGCTTTTAAACCCTTCACAATATGGTTACAAATTGCCTTTCTAATTTTAATATGCATTACTCTTCTCCCCACTAAGAGGCACTATGGTATAGCAGAAGTGCTTGTTCTGAGCAAGAAAGATCTGGGTTCAAGTCTTACTTCTGATATACTGGTTGCGAGATTTTAGGCAAGTCATAAGCTTAGAATGTTTTCAGCAGCTAAGACTACCAGTTGCACAGAAGGTGCTGAATTGCATTGATAAAGGGAGTCTCTTCATCTCATAGTTCCCTATGCCAAGAAAATCCCAAATCTAGTTTCTATTGCATACGCTACAATTTCAGGCAAACTGGCTTTGCTGCTGTTCCCCAAAAATGAAACTCTCTCTGTGATAGGTACTAGGTTTCCTCCTTCTTCCGTCCCCTTCCCTCCAGGTAAAAAAGGAACAAAACCAGAACTTGATTAGCATAGAAGGGGAGGAAGGGGAAATGCTGGTAAATATGATCCTATCCCTATGTGCCTTTGAATTAGCTATAACCCCATATCCATAATGCCCTCTCTCCTCTTAGAACCCAAGATTCTCTTTAAGTTTCATCTCACTGGCCACCTTTTACAAGAAATCTTTCCTAATTCTTGTATATGCTCGAGCCTTAGCTCCCCAAACTTACCTTGTGTTTGCATATATTACACATGTATATAAATACATATGTACTTGTAATATATATAATTATAAATAATATAATTATATTATATACTAATATATTACTGATAGAACATATAACTAATTACTTACATAATATTGCAAAATTGATTCTTGAATTATTTGTATAAAATTCTGTTATTTTATAATATAAATATATGTCATATATATATAAAAATATATGAACATTTTTTTCTCCCACCTCAACCCTGCTTTTTGAGGGCTATTACTATTCTTTGCTGTTTTTGTAACTGATGAATTGCATGAAGTAGGAACTTAAGAAAAGCTTGGTTGATAGAAGTACTTCACTGTAAAGCTTTTAACTCAAATCTAGAATACCACTTGTCAGGTATGCTTCAAAGGAAATTTTTTCAGATATTGTTTAGATCATATGGTCTCTTAGTACCTCTCCAACTCTAAGATTCTATGTTTTTGTGAAATCACAAAGTGTTCCAAGTAGCCTGTGGTTTTGGAACCATGTGGAATATGATAATGAGAAATATAACTTAAAACTAAAACTTTACATTGTAAGATCTCTTCCATGTCTACCATTCTATGTTCTGTGTAGTAGGATCTCTTCCTTATCTTGAATTCTATTTTTTTATAAACTATTCACATGCATATAGAACTCTAAGATTTGCAAAATATTTCTTACACAGAATAGCATTTTTGGTGGATAGTACAATAATTGTTACTGCCATTTTATCAAACAGGAAACTAACCTATGTCTCTAATTCAGTAACTTACTCATTAACACATAATTGTCTGAGGCAGGATTCAAATCTTCCTTTTACATGACTCCTAATCCACACCATGTTGACTCTCTATTCTAAAGTCCTATCAGGATTTTCATATTCCATAATTTAAAATCCCCTCTAGTTCTCACAATTTCTTTGTAATATGGGCAAAAGTTGTTTCTTCACTTTAATAGGCAATCTTCAATAAAGCTCAGATAACTCCTAGTTTCAGCCCAAGTAGAGCTTCTATTCAAAGCAGAGTTTCAGGATGTAAGACTCCTAGGGTGCCTTATACTTGAATGTTAAATGATCTCAGGAAGGAATAGTCTTAGAATATAGTAGCCCTACAAAGCTTCTACACAGTAACAGCAGCTGTGTGGAAGAAAGAAAATAATCACTTGAGAAGAAAGTACAGGGAATGGACACCTGGAATAAGGACAGGGCAGCTGTTAGGGCAGAAATTAGGTAGCAGGCAATTACTGAGCAGGTGGCAAAAATTTGGCAGAGATCAGCAATGTGGAGTGAGAACAGAAAGGGTCAGAACTGAGTGAGATGAGGGCCATGGGTGCTGGTGGGTAGGAGACACAGCAGAAGGGTGTGTGGTGAGGCTTGGCCATTATGTGATGATTACAGAGCTGTACTGACAGAGAAGCTGCCCTCAGGCATGAGTAATGCTTCAGTCTGACTCCCAGAGACTTGAAGGAAAGAAACCTCAATGGGAGTTGGCATCAGACCCTAAGTTTCTTCCTCAATGCTCTGAATTGACTTTCTCTGCCTGCTATGTGCTGAAAAACTGATTCAGTACTCTGCATTTCTGGTTCAAATAAAACATTTTATTTCTTGCCCAAGGAAAGAATCTGATCAAATACACACTGAACAGGTGTGTATTTATAACTACATTCCTTATCCAAACTGAATAAGACTGACCAACATTTAGTCTTGCAATGAAATCAAGACAAAGGACAAATTAAAGTTGGCTCTGCCTTGAAACACAAATGAGAGGGGGAGATTCATTACTGGAAGATGGAGATACGAACTTAAGAGATTGATGAAGATATAATTGGAGGGGCACAGTGACCATATCATGATTAAAACATTCTGGCAGCAAGTAAATCAAGTTGAGTGTTTACTTTCCCTTGTTATACCAATAAACAACACACTTTCTCATGGAAAGAAATTATTGTTGCTTGCTCTTTTTGTTCCTTGTCTACCCGTAGGCCTTGACCATAATGTCAAGCTTTCCAGCACAGCAATAAGATAGATGTAGGGACCTGATTCCACTTATGAAAAGGAAGCTGATGAATTAAAGGAGAAATTGATTATCATTCCTATGAAGTGAGGAAGACCGTAGTCATTTTGTGTGTAAGTGACAAGAATACGCAGTGCCTTATTCAGTTCCCTATTATTTACTATTCATATCTGTTTTAAGAAAGCAAGTATTCTCTTTATAAATGCCTGTTTTAGGTCTTGTTTTGATAAACCACAAGGAATGAAAAAGACAAAAAACCTCATGCATCATTAATACGTTGTTGGAGAAAGGTGTTGGGGAGTCATTTAAGCAGGATTAGCCTCAAACAGCATGACAAAATTATTATATTTCATTAGATTGGATTTTATTAGAGCCATTACTAATATTGTAGATATTTTTAAATCAATAAACAATAATTTATCAAGTGGTTACTATGTGCCAAGCACAGTGTGAAGCAGTGGGGATACAAACAACCAAAGAAGGTAAAAACCATTTTCTCTGCAGTCAGACCACTGATTATTAAAAGAAATATCAAAATTTATAGAAAGCTGAAATAAATAATACAGATGCATGAGGGATATAGGGCCCAATTAAAAGAATGCCAACCTAACCTATTTAAAGAAAATGTGGCATGGAGAAGAGAAAGGACGTTGACAATTACTACAGTAATTTCAAGCACATGTTTTAACTAATATAAAAAAATTGTCATAACAGGGAGACCACAAGAGCCTAAGTAGCACTTTAATCAGCAAATACTTGATTTACTTACCTAATGGCATCCAAAGACAAGACTAATCTAGAACATAAACCCACTATAAGTGCTTCTTGAGAAGGATGGTAAAAGTATATAAGTAGTATCACTATATAAAACAGAGAGAAGCTATTGAGGGCAAAGCCAGTTTCAAGAATTCTTTGTGAGGGGCAGCTAATTTGTACAGTGGTTAGAACGCCAGATCTGCAGTCAAGAGAACCCAAGTTTGAAACCAGCCTATGATACTTACTAACTATGTGACCCTGGGCTAGTTGCTAAAATCCAATTGCCTCAAAAAAAGAGAATATTTTGTGAGAGTCACAATTAAGCAAAATTATCTGAGAGCTTTGTAAGGCTGAAACTGGAAAGAAATAAGCAAACAGAGGAACAATGGAAAATATATGCTAGTTTAAAAAAATAGTAACTTCACCATCCAGGACAGTGAATCGGCCGTGGTTTGACTCAACATGAGTCTCAGATATGCTTACAGAGGTAGAAATAATGCTAATAAAGAGAAAGAAAAGTAACCAGGCTAGAACAAGTGGAATAGATGATCTCTAGGCTGGAGTAGATATTAATATGAGGGCATCATGGAGGTACATCTGAAAGAAAAGGAATCAAAAGGGATGTGGGAAGGGGAGGTAAATCATAGATTTTATTGATTTTTTTAAAAAGGCTACCCAGAGAACATCAACAATTACTAAATAATATGCCTATTTTCTCATGCATATAAAATTTTTATGAGAATAATTTGCACACGTATTGAGGGAACCCTTGATAAACATATTGGAACAAATTTGCAAGCAATTTTGTACAGTAGACCATGAACACATTAGATGAATTTCCTGAGGTTAACTTATGGACATGGACACAAACAAGAGTATTCCAATATAGGAAGGTATGGATGAGTTTCAATCTGTTTCATTAGATGGAAAACCCATATTAATGAAATCATAGATTCATTAGAGTGGATATTAGATTCCCTGAAAGAAGTATTTAATATTCTTGGAAGGTATCATGAGTTTAAGCACCCCGTTCATAAATGATTTCACAAAGAAGTCTTTAATTTTATAAATATACAATTATACATAGTCTCAACCAGAATAATTATTCTTTAAGAGCCCAGAAGTTCCTGGAAAAAAATTCTGCATATGGCTGACATGACACTTTCCAGGGAACTTGGGGTTGGTAACAGAAGGTTACCTGAGGAAAACAATTTAACTCCTTTCTGGAGAAATTGTGTTTTAATTTCATCTTAGCTTTGGTGTGATATGGCTGTAGCCTGGTATGTAATTCTGAAGATAGATCTCACGGTATCACACATAAAAACTACCTCATTCTCTGCTCCCTATAGTGCACGTGTTTCTGGTTGGTGCTCTACTGTGAATGTCTGTGTAGCCTGCATCTTGTAGCAACCTAAGAAAAGGAAATTACAGGCAGTGGTCAAAAGTTGACTCTACCACATTCTTTGGTGTAAAGAAAACAATTATTTTTGAGGATGTTGGTTCATTGCTATTTTGCTTTTCCCAAGGTGGCAAAGGAACAGAAAACTCTCCCTTCTAGTCCAAATCCTTCCCATGTGCCAATTGGCTCATCACAAGGGTCCTTTGATGTTCAGGAAGGGTAATTGCTGACATACTGCTTCAGAGACCATGCCCCAGTTGAGAATGAAGACTTAATTAGAGATCGAAGACTGTCTTCAATCAAATGTTCATTCAAAAACGATTTTCTTATGAAACCATCACCTTGCTCAACAGCAAGTTCAATATGAGTCAACAATGACACATAACAATAAGGCTAATTTGATCTTGGGCTTCATTGAGAGAGGCTTAGGTTCCAAGAATAAGAAAGTGACAGACCCTGCTCTAGACTGTCCTGATCAGGCCATATCTGGAGTGTTTCTTTTGGCTCTGGGCACCATTATTTAAGAAGAAAATTCACGAATTATAACTCATACAGATAATGGCAACCAGAATGTGAAGGTCCTTGAGCGCATGTCATATAAGTATCAGTTGGAGGACCTGGTATGTTCAGTATTCAGCAGTCTCAGAGATATCATGGTAACTATCTTCAAGTATTTTACTGGCATGGATGAGTCATCAGATTCATTCTATTTGTCCATGCCTGGAATGCTCTCCCTCATGTCCTCATGTCCTCCTCCTGGCTGGCTAAAATCCTACCTTCTATAGAGAGCCTTTCCCAATTCCTCTTAATTCTAGTGTCTTCTCTCTTTTGGTTATTTCTCATCTATTCTGTACATTTGTACAAGTTTGTAACAATAGTCACCATATGTCAGGTGCAGGACTTGAAGTCAGGTATCAGATATGGAGACCAATGCATCCACTTAGTTACTTGGTTTTCCCACTAGACTATATGATTAGGAACTGTGTTTTACCTTGCTTTGTATCCTCAGCACAGTACCATACCTGACATATAGTTTGTTGTTCAGTCACTTCAATCATGTTCAGCTCTTCATGACCCTATTTGAGGTTTTCTTAGCAGAAACTGGACTGATTCACCATTTCCTTCTCAAGCTCATTTTACAAGTAAGGAAACTGAGACAAATAGGGTTAAGTGATTTGCCAGGATCCCATAGACAGTAAGTGCCAGAGGTCAGATTGGAGTTCCTGAAGATGAGTATTTCTTACTCCAAGCCAATCTATCCCCTGGGCCACCTGGCTGCCCCTGGCACATAGTAGGCACTTAAAATTTTTTATTGACTAACTAGCTGACTGTTTTCAGAGAGCACATCTAGGAACAACAGTTAAAAATTGCAAAGAAAGACAAATTCAGAATTTGATGTCAGTAAAAATCTTGGAACAATTTTTTTTAAACTGGATCATCACTTAATTGGTGTGGGAAACTTGCAATACAAATGCAAATTGACACCTACTTTGCAATTTAGGGTCTTAGGGAGTTATCTAGGACACTGAGGGTTTAAGTCAGCATGTACCCAGGTGGATAAAGAAAGCAGTTCATTATCCTCTATGCCAAGCTATTGGTTTTACCGACACAATAACTAAAGTGAAAGAGGAAAAACTAAAGGAAATGTTTAAACATGAAAAACCAATAAATGGAGTGGTGGAAGTCCTAATTTTCATAGCTTCCAAAAGTAAAAGGAGTTCACCATCACTGGAGGTCTTCAAGCAGAATGTCTATTCACACTTCTAAGGATGTTTTTTCAGTCATGGGTTAGATTAGATGGCCTATAAGGTCCCTTCTGACTCTAAAATTCTGATTCTTTGAATATTAAAACTGAAATCCCCAGGGAAGTATGAGATGGAGTCAAAGTTAAGTCCATTTCTCATGAATTGGAGTGAGATTAAAGTTTCTCTGGCGACATTAGAATTTTGCTCATCCAATGTTTGTCAGACAAAGCAAAGAAATAGCCTCTGTAACCAACCATTAAACTACTTCTGAGAGATTAGCTTTCTTCCTTTTGTCAGTTTATTAGGGAATAGAAAATCGACAGATTTTTAGTTTGGGCTGCTCTCACAGTAAGCTGACATTATTTTTTTTCTCCCTATATGAGTTCACACCCAGATTTCCTTCTAAGTTTTGACATTCACCTTGCTCTCCCCAGGGATCTATTGCCTAAGATATTCATTGTCTGAAGGCACAGTGTGCAAAATAAAGTTCTTGAAGATCAATGAGTTCCAGTGATCAGAGAACCCAAGGAGGTGGGAGTAAAGATCCACTGGGGTTAGGATAATGCACTGAGGATTTTAATAAAGTTGAAAAAGTTGATTTGATATATTATTCAGCACATCAGCAAAGTTAAGGTTTCTGAGAGCCTTTTGTTGGGCTCTTAAATGTCAGTGTTTTCATGTGCAATCATCTTTTTTATTTTACCATGTTATGGAAATGCTTGTTTTATTCCATAAATTGAAAATAAGTCTTTAAAAAAAAAACATGTCAGCGTCTTGGTGATGATGCAGGGACCAGTTTATATGAGGACAGGAGCTCTAGTGCTAGCAAATTCTATATGGATTTGGGCTAAAGCCAAATCTTTGTAAACTAGATAGTTTCTGTTATCAAGTCTAATCTCTCAGGGGCTCTCTGCGCCTGTATATTAATAATCTCCTGGATATAAATATGAACTTTTATTGGTCATAGAGAGGTACTTATTTGATTTAAGCCACTGTTAGGAACTTGCCTCTGGAATATCATAATTAGAGCCAACATTGAGCTATACCTTCTAGTTTTCTCCCTGGAATGGGGAAGGGGATGAGAAAAACTCCTCACTCCTCCACTGGACTCCTTCCAGCAAAATAATTTTCAGAAAAATGGGCTCCTATATAAGTCATTTAACTGGACTGAAGATGCAATTTTCTATTTGCTAATAGTGCAGAATTTCTTTGATTCAAAACTGATCATTCCTCGAATAAGAAGATATGGCCATTGACCATCAGTTTTGACAGAGCTTAGAATGTAGAAAGTGAAAGAGGCACTGAACAATCCTAGATCTAGGCAAGAAGACTCATGATTAAGGTTTGACTTCAGAAGACAGAACTAAAAACGAGTAGATGTTGCAAAGAGACATATTTAAGCCTAATGTCAGAGAAAACTTCCTGAAAAACAACCCTGAACAAAAACGCAATGAATTGCCTCAGAAAATAATTAATTCCTCCTCATTGAAGATTTTCGAGCAAAGCATAGACAGTCACTAATTAAACAAGTGGGAATATTTTTAGCCTATAAATGGGACTAAATGGGCATTGAAGTAACTACTGACTCTAAAATACAGTCATTCTGTGATCATGTGATCTAACTTCAATGAAGGTAGAAGATAAAGCTAAAGATAGTCTTCTGAGTTGCTTCCTCTCTTTCAATTTCTTGCTTTCTCTTCATGAACAAGTTTCTTGGCTCTCCCTGTGGTCCCATATCCTCCTGAAGGACAGAGCAGAAGGTTCTTTACATTTTTTCCCTGGGTTATCAACAAAACAGAAATCACTATCATCATGATCTACCTTAACTTTTCTCTTGGAAGATGGAACAATTGTATACACTGATTCTTTCTCCTTTCTCTCAGGATAACAGTGGATAGAATGCCACTATTTTTCAAGGTAGGCATGGCCAGAAGGGTGTTTCTCTTCTCCTTTCCATTTATCTTCTCTCCTCTCTTTTCTCTTTCTGAAGAAAAAGAGTGTGGGATTTAAACTCACCAGTCTTATGAGAGATAAATAATCTTAAAGGATTATGGATTTATATCTGGAAGGGACCTTAGCAGTCAAGTAGATCTTGACACCACTAAATCTTAACAGATTTGAACCACATATTCTTAATAAAGGATTCTTGTAAGAACAATGTTATCTCTCCAAATGTCCATGTGATACTGTTCAAGCCTACACTATCTTATTATTCACTGTTTTCTTGCCAACTAAATGTTCCTTTTTCAGTATTTCCCATTGTCTCAGGTCTATCAGTGTGATCTCATTGAACAAAGCAAATGGTAAGTTTAGGGCCAAGGATTCTTTAACATGTCTCTAACTAACAACAGATGGTGGAATATTTCTATTCCCCCTGAACCACTTCCCTGTCAGGAAGAATATTCAGAACCTGAGGTTAGTGACCTCCCTGTCTCTTCCACAAAGTGATACCAAGTCAGTTTATAAAGCTATGTCTAGGCAGTACAATAAGGATAGTGAGCACCAAATCGTCAAAGCTGAAAGGGCACAAAAGATAATTTAATTTGAATTTCATTTAATAAAGGGCAAAACTGAGGCTCAGAGAGAGAGTAAAAGACTTATCCAGTATTACAAAAAGTTAGTAGCAGATTCAAGACTGTGCCTTGTACCTCCTCTAGTGTAGTGATCTTCCCACTATAATTGTATTTAAAGTTTTACACACTGCAGAGAGGAGGTAGAGCCACTGAGCATGGCAGGCTAAGCTTTCACCGTACTAAGGGAGCAGAAAAATCCCCCCGAGTAGTTGTGGTTTTCTTTTAGCTATTTTTCTCACTCAGAGGGTTTGGTCTTTTTTTTTTTTTCAAATGCTGTCCACCAAGAACAAAACCTGTCCATTCAAATATGAAAGTGAACTTATTTGCATATTGCTCCTTCATAGCCTGCTACTCACAGGCTTGTGATTTATTTCCAGGAGTAACTGAATCCCAAATTCATATCTTAGGCTTTTGCAGTCTGGGAACATTCTTCCCCTTTGTCCTAGTAGCTCCAAACCCTCCAGATCAACTCCCTCTGACCAAACCTTTCATTTCCTTGGAGTAAAGAACACTCTCTTCCTAATCTTTCTTTGTTTCTAAGCTTTAAATAGCTTTATGAATAGCTTACAATTTCTGCTGCCCAATAAAGGTTTAGTATTAGGTAAATTAGTTCTAAATTTAAAAAAATGGACACAGAACAAAAGCTTGCACACCTAGCTAACCAGAAAAGAGAAAAGTAGTTTTGCTAGGGAGAAGAAAAGAATTGTAGAGGAGTCTTGCTCCTCAGGTCAGCTCTCACCATTACAGAGCTACATATCTTTCCTACTAACCCTTGGAATATACATAGTTATATGCATACATGGGTATTTTGTATACGTGTGTATTATATCTGTGTGCATATAAATGGATAGATGGATGTGTGGATGGATGAAATTAATGTGTGTGTGTGTGTGTGTGTGTGTGTGTGTGTGTAAAACACAGTAGTGGTTACAGCGCTGAGCTGTTACTACAGGCAGACAAAACTGACAGTCACTTTTACTTGCCTCTCCCTTTCTGTGGTCCAAGTTAGTCCTCCCCTCTGTAGCTTGACTCTCTCCAACCACTCCCTTGGATCACACCCTATGGAAAAAGGACTTTTCTTTCAAAATTAGGCCCACAACAAGAGAAATGATGGATTTCCAACTCAATATAATCCTATCTATTTCTCCAACCAGAACAATACTTGTGAATCATTTGCCTAGAAAAATCTTATTTAAAAGTATCTCTCTGACTTAGGAAATTATAAAAATGAGTCACTATCTTTTCTAGGCAGAACCCCAGACAAAGTTCCCACTCTGGCAAAAAAAAAAAAAAAGCCATCATTTTAAATTTCTCCCTCTCTCTCCTCCCAACTAATCAATCTCTAATTTCCATTTTCCACTGGTATAAATGATTTAATAGTACAAGTTATAATTTCTGAACTAAGAAACAAAATAGATGTATAAACATAGAAAAGTAAATAAACTTTTTAAGAAACAGAGATAATCACCACACTGCCCTCTCAAAATTCAGGCATACACTTTTTTAGAAAAGAGAAAGAAAGAATGAAGAAGGGAAATGAATAATTCCATCTTGACTCCACTGTCTGGATAGAAATCCATAAATGCACTATCTACCTTGAGATGCCTCTTGGCTCTGTAGTCCAGCCCTGGTGACCTCGAAAATATAACACCTCTCCTGCTTCCTGGGTAGCTATTTTAGCTCTTCCCTAATCTCAGGTTCCTTATAAATCTCTTCCTCCATCTTCCTACAAACCCAAAGGACAAGGCAATACCGTTTGTCCAAACCACGTCATTTGTCATTCCCTAAGATCACAGCAAAATTCCCTATGGACCTGAGGAGGATAGAAATGGGACATCTCTGACCAGCAAGCATTCACTTCCAGTATCCTGATCTTCCTGGTCAATGCCTGAGGTGTGTGTGGCCAAGAAGGTTCTGTGCATACAAACTCACTTCCCAGAAGGAGGCAGAAAATTACTAAAGAGATTACAAAACATTTGTGGTGGAAGGTAGGTATTCTGAGAGGTCTTAGATAGAACTGGGAATTCCAAGAGGTGGGGGTAAACTGAGAAAATAGTCAGGTCATAAAAGTCAATTGGGTTGTAGAGAGCATAAGGGAAAGTAATATGAAATAAGTTTGTAAAGATAGGTGGGAGTTAATTCGTAAAGGTATCTAAATGTCAAATAGACAAATCATTACGATTACCTTTCAGCATTTATCTTCACGTTCTGGAAAGGAAAGCCACTGCCCTCCCCCCACCCAATTCCCAGGGGAGCTGCCTGTTGTCTCTTTTTCCGAAAATCAGATTGCTTGTCGCGTTTGACATGCCTAGTCAGAGTTGCTTGGGAGCTCCAAAAGTGGAAAGAGCCCTAGATTTAGGGTCAGGAGGGACTTGTGTTTGATGCCTGCTTATGACACATTAGTATCTGCAGTATCTACCACAAGGGGTTATTGGAAGGCCAAAATATATAATACTTGTACAAGGGGTGATCAATTTTAAGCCTCTATATAAGTAAGGGTCAGCTACTTTCATGATTCCATTTTTGTTTAAATTTTTGTCAATAGGGTCATCTCAGAGCAAAGCTAATTATTTTAACCTGCAAACCCATTATTGGCTCTGGCCTTAAGAAAGAACTCACATTCACTCAACCCTTTCTCATTCATCTTACAAGATCTTTAATACTTTCTTCAATTCAGCCCAAAAAATATTTATAAATTCTTACTATGTGCAAAATCCTGTGCTAGGATCTGAGCAATCACAGATGAAAACCAGCACCACTCCCACCTCCTTGTGACTTTCAACTTAAACTCTCAGTCCACAGAAGCACTAATTTGGAGAATATAAAGGTTAGAATAAGTGGTGATTGATAGCTTGGTTTTAGTAAGGCATTTAACTTGTACCTGCCTATCTATATTTGTTTAAGCCTTACTTTGCATTATATTTTGACTAGAGTTATAAAACGGATGTCAATATCACAGACTGTTTAAATATTTACTTGAGTATTTGATAAATTGTACTGTTTTCCAGATAAACCTACTCTTGCCTATTGCAGTGATCCATACCTGTGAGAAGTCTCAATGCTGGGACCACACAGCCAATATTAGGCAATACTAGTCTCCTGTTGGCAGCTACCTCCCTTTAGGTTATAATATCCAGGGAAATCAGCAGTATCTCTAGGGCTGCCCATGCATCTTCAAACCTAATGAATGTGATGAGCCACCCAATGATGTATAAAATACATGGTACCAGTGGGGATTGATTTCCTTGTGCTACTAAAATGGATTTCTCAGCTTTCTACCCAGATGGGTACGAGTAAACAATGCATGATCCCAAAGGTCATTGAGAAGAGCTTCCCACACAATCTGGCAATTTTTTCTGGGAGCAGAGAACTTCTGTGGTCATTGGTAAATCAGTTTTTCATCATGTATAGAAAATAACTGTAAGCTACAGGGAGGGCTGCTCTAGTAACCTCTCTAGTATGGCAGCCAGAAATCCTCTGGCTATATGCAACATGGGCCTTACTCTTGGACTACCTCACACAATGATCCTCTAAGGAACTCCTCAGCCCTAAACACAGGGCCATACCCAAAATCATTATATCTAGGTTCCTGAGGGGAAAAAAAATTTAATCATGGCCTCTAAGAGCTAGAAAGGACCTTGGAGGACAATGAGTTCAACTTGCTCCTGAAAACAGGCAGGATCAAAAATGTACAGCTGGAAGGGACCTCAGAGGCCAACTGACCCAGCTCCCTATTTTAAAGATGAGAAAACTGAAGCCTAATGACTTGCCCAAAGTCACATAACTCAAAAGTATCACAGATATGATGACAGAACCAGGTCTGCTAACTCCAGCACCAGAGGTCTTTCCAGAAATCTCCTGTATATTATTCTTTACAAGTGGTCATCCTGCCACTGCTTGAAGACCTGTAGTGACAGGCAGCTCACTATCTATTGAGGTGTCCCACGCCAGTTATAGATAGCTCTGATTATCAGAAAGTTTTTCTTTACCTCAATCTAAAATTTACCCCCTCTAAAAACTCTCCTGTTGTCCTGAATTCTGCCTCTTGTGGTATTTCTTTGCCTTACTTCTAACATGCTCAAGATATGTAACAAAGTCTTTCCTTCCATGGGAGGACTCTTCCCCCAGTATATCTGGCCACTCAAGGGTGCTAGGAAAAAGGTAACTGACAAGGGAGTAGAGAAAAGAATTGCCTTGTTCAGAAGAAGGAACAAGTTTAAGACTGGAACAGATCCTGAAATTGATAACTTTGTGAGATGAAGCAGGATGTGCTTAACAAGATAACACCTACTGCCAAAATCCCAAATAAATGCTGAGGCAGAATTCTAATAGGCAGCCAAATAAAGGGAAACAAGCATCTGAATATGTATGAGCCTCTAATCAGGAGTACTTTGAATTAATACAAAATAGGTCCATCAGTGCTAACAAAGCTGCACATGCAGGAAATTCACAGCTCACTGAGAAGATACTAGTAACCTATTTATAACCCCTACTGTTACCTACTACAGCTGAGATGGGGATCAGGGGAGCTGGTAGATAAGCACCCATTCCCTCACCACAAGCTGATTCCATGCTTTGTTCTGGGTTGGCAGACTGCTCTCCCAATCCACTTGTCTTTTAACACAACTGTGATACATTGTGCTACAATAGAATGTATATTTTTTGTCACAAGAGAAAATATATCCTTTGGCCATCGTGTGTTATAATAGGATATATTTCATCACAACAGGATATACTTTACTATAATAAGATATATTTTGAAAAAAATCATAATAGGACACATGTCTACCAAAATGGGATACACTTTATCACCATAGGACACTTTTTTTGTCACAACAGGGCACGATTCTCACAATTAGATACATTTTAACACCATGGAATCAATGGCCACCTTTAGAAAAGGGTCTTTAGAATTCACTCAGTGGTTGGCTCCTCACAAGGAGAGCATAGTTATTGAAAGAGATCTGCCCTCCATTTCTCTTGGCTGTGTGCTGTGTGTGAAGTAGGGAAAGAAATAACAAGTGTGACTATAAAACAGTGGAACTGATTTGCATGTATAGCTTATGCAATTTGTCTCCTTACTTTATAGTCATACTTCATGACTGGGGAACAAAAGAAGATAATTCAATTTAATTCAACAAATATTTTTTAAGCAACCACATACAAGACAGTTCTTTCTTTGTATAGCATTTTACAGTTAACAAAGCACTATCACGTACTTATCTGAAGTAAGCCCCAAAAATACTTTTTGTGCTCCCCAATTAAAGAAGAATCTTCAATCAATTCATCAGCAAGTAATTCTTATGTACCTATTATGCCAACTCCTAGGTACTGGGGATACAAATACAAAGGAGGAATCCCTCCCCACAAAGAACTTACATTCTACTTGGGGGAAATAACATTCACAGATAAATATAGGGAATATTTGTGCATATGAGTATGTGTTTGGAATAATATAAATGCCCAAAACAAAGGGTATAAAAGAAAGTTTGCTTAGCTTGCAAGGATACAATCTTCAAACACAGGGTAAGGATAGATGTTGGTAGTATTGGTTCAGTTACTTTCAGTTGAATATGGAAGGAAACAAGCATTTTAAGTGCCTACTATGTTCCAGGCACTGTGCTAAACACTTCACAAATATCCTCACACCAACCCCTGGGAAATGTGCTAGTATTATCCCATTTTACAGTTAAGGAGACTGAGGAAATGTAAGGAAATGTAAGGAAAAGAGCAAATGTAAAGGTAAGAGTAAATAAGCCCAGGGTAACACAGCTAATGTTTGAGGCTAGATTTGAACTCGGATTTTACTGTCTCCAGGCCCAGCACTATAATTCACTATGCCATCTAACTGCCTTGGTTGAGTACTAAGACCTTCCCTTGCCTCTCTTTTTCTCAACAGAGACGATGCTCAAGTGGTGGTAAATGGAAACATCACATAATGGGGAATTTTCCAGGTCTAAGAAGGCAAGAGGTTGCTTTGGTGAGTTCTTTTCATCATGTCAGGAGGATGCCACATCCCTAATGAAAAGCTTTTTGTTATACATGAAATAAAGACAGCATTCTGCTCCAGCTTCATACATGGTAGGACCACTGACTAACAGCATCCCCCTAAGTCCCTTAGGGCTTATACCACTTACTGTTCGACTGCCTAGGAACATTGCCTTTGAAATTCTGTTTGTTTCACAGGGCCTTCTCAAACTGAGATAATGTGCACAGGCATGGCTGTGGCCTACCAGGTCTCCAAAAACATTAATGGGGTGGGAGTACATTGACAATTAGGGGAATCAGAAAAGGCCTTTTATGGAAGATAACACTCGAGCTGAGCCCTGAAGAGAGCTATGGATTTCAAGAGGCAAGAGGTGAGGACGGGCAGCATTCCAAGTGTGGGTAACAGTCTGTGCAAAGATGAATAGTCTTGTCCCAGAAAACTGATTCTCAATGACTTGGTGACTGATAAAGTAAAAAAAAAAATCCATAGCAGGAATGATAGACTTATGGACTCTCAGAATCTTCAGAGACCTCAGGAACATGCATGTCCATTCACGCCTGATCAGGGATCTCCTCTACAATATCTCTGACCAGTAGTTATTCAGTTTATTCTTGAAAAACTCTAGTAATGATGAAAACATTACATACCAAGCCAATCCATTCACTATGGAAACCTCTGATATTTCATCTTATGTTGAGCTAAAATCTGTCTGTCTGCAACAATCACTCAGTATTCTTTGTTCTGTGATCTGGAACCAAACAAAGCAAGCCCATTCCTTCCTCTTCCTAATAGTAATTCGAATTGAATATAGCTGTCATATCTCCTCCAAAAGTTTCCCATCTCCAGATTAAATGCTACCCAATCCTTCAATTGATCGTTTTCTGAAATAGTCTTCAGTTCTTCTATAAGCCTGGACACTATTCTCTGAACATTCTCTAGTTTGTCAGTATCCTTTCTAAAATGCAACACCCTTAAATGAACAGAACACTCCAGATGTGATCAGAAAAAAACTAGCACAGGAGGACATTACCTCATTCATTGCAACAAAAAGCTTTTGCTTAAGTAGACTGAAATCACATTAAATTTGTTGGTTCTCATGTTGAGTTAGATTGGAGGTTTGGGTGTAGGAAACAGATGCTTTGGGGAAAGCAGGAAGAGCAAATGAGTCCTTCCATGCACTTTAACCACCATTTGGCAGCAAATGCTCTCTTAATCAGAATATTGTGGCAAGCCAGAGGTCATAGCAGAAAAGTGAAAAACAACTCAAACACAGGACATATTCCCAGTGAAATTTATTGAGTGATGTATTTTACAGTTACCTAAAGCCAAAATAAAGGTTACTATAGGCATTCTTGGGAAGTATGAAAAATCATTTCAGGTATGTAGATCCCATATTTCAGTTTGAGGGTTCTATGGCAAAAACAAACAACTTCCAAGCTTCTCCTTCCAAGATAAATCCCAATTCTGATATGTGTCAATGATGTTCCATCACTTTATTTTGTTTCCCAGGGGCTTAAGGGCTGTAATTAGAAGGGAGACAGGACGTTGTCAACAGCCTATTAAACCTTCCCCCTTTGTCCCCCTGCAAATTTACATTTTTGGAATATCTGAGTGTCACATTTGGTTAAGTGGATTATGGAGAAAGAAAAAGGGACAGAGACTGACTCAGCTCATGACTGACAAGAAATTTATGGTTTATGATTTTTTCAAACCTCTCTTTTTGTTTCAAACTTCATTTGATCTGTCCTTCCTGTTAGCCATCATCCTATCTCTCCTCTCTTTTGTGGCTAAACCCCTTGAGACTGCTGTCTACAACAGATACCTGTACTTCTTTAATCTCACTCTTCTTTTATGCTTGGCATTCTGGCTTCTGATCTCATCATTTAACTGAAAGTGCTCACTCCAAAGATGCTCATGATCCCTTAATTGCCAAATTTAATAGCATTTTCTCAATCCTTATCCTTGCTGACCTCCCTGCAGCCTTGACAGTGTTGATAACTCCCCTTTCTTTGATTTTATCTTCTCTCCTGGTTCTCCTCCTTTCTGTATGACCCTTCCTGCTCTGTCTCCTTTGCTGTGTCTTTATCCACATCATGCCTGCTCTGGGGACTCTTCAAGGCTCTATCCTAGACTATTTCTCTTCTTCCTCTATCTTATTTCACTTGGTGATCTCATCAGCTTCCATGGATTCAACTACCATCACTATGCATTAAATGATTTTCATATCTAATTGTCTAACCCTAACCTCTTTCCTGAACTCTGCTCTCACATCTACTACTGCCTAGTGAATACCTTGAACTAAATTTCCTATAGACATCTTAAACTAGAATATGGTCAAAAATGAATTCTACCTTTCTCTCCAAACCCTCCCCTCTTCCTAACTTCCCTAATACTATGTAATGGTAATTTAAATGGGAAGATCTTTTCCAATCATTAATAGGCTCAAGTGACCTGCCCAAATCACATGGAAGTCTAAGCCACATGGAGCCTGTGGTGGGAGGAGCTTGCTGAACAGGTGGAAAAGGAAAGGAGGAACAGGAAGAGGCAGAGCTAGAGCAGAGCTGAGAGGAAATTAGTCATGACAGCAGTCAGAGCTAGGAAGGATGCAGACAAGCAGGCAGCTGGCTAGTGTGAGTGAAAGAACTTGTTCGTAATTTTGTTTAAGGGAAGCGGCTTGTAAATTGTTTAATGGAGCTGACTTGTGCAAAGTCTAGCAGGGGGAAAGCTTGGGGCTATCCACATTGTTATTGTGTATAGATTATGAGGGATTTAGCATTCTGGTGTATGAATAAGTGTTTTGGTTCTGTCTTTCATGTGGAGAATCTGTTGTATTTCTCTATTCAGACTTGTGCTGGGATATTCATGGCTGCTGTAGGTGCTGTGAATATCACATCCGTGCTATATACTGTCAAGGGTACCATTATCTTCCCAGTCACTCCGACTTGCAACTGTCCTCAACTCTTTACCCTCTTTAACATCCCATAGGCAAGAAGTTGTCAAGTCCTGTCTTTTCTACCTTGTGATATCTTATATGTACTTCTTTCTCACCAATGATCCCGCAATTATCTTGATGCAGGTCCTCATTACCTCATGCCTGGACTATTGTAAAAGTCTGCTGGTTGGTCTTCCTTCCTTCATTTCTCCCCCATTCCAACCCATTAGCCACTAAATTGTCAAACTGATCTTCCTAAAATATGTCTGACCATTTCATTCATTATTCAATAAACTCTAGTGACTTTCTATCAGCTCCAGGATCAAACAGAAAATTCTGTTTCATTTTTAAACCTCTTCGTGACCTAGTCCTTCCTATCTTTCCAGACTTCTTACAACTTTATCTCTCCCACACACTCTGTGATCCAAAGACTCCCTTCCTCCTCTTTCTTCTTCTTTCTCTCTTCCTTCCTTGTTTATTCCTTCCCTCTTTCTTTTCTTCCTACACTTTAGGAAAATCACTTTGACAATTGTGTGTAAGATAAATAAAGAAGAGACACAGAGTACAATCAAGAGGCTATTCAATCAATTAATCAATATGTATTAAGTGTCTCCTGTAAGACAGGCACTGTGCTAAGTACTGGGGGAACAAAAAGTGGTAAAATATAATCCCTGGCCTTAAAGAGTTTACAATTTGATAGGGGAGACAATACGCAAAGAAATATATAAAAATCAAGTTATATACATATAAATTGGAATTAATTTTTTAAAAAAGGTGCTAAAATTTAAAGGGATTCAGGAAGGCTTCCAGTAAAATGTGGGAGCTTAACTGAGACTTAAAAGAAGCCAGGAAGAGCAATTGTCAGAGCAGAGGAAGAACAGCATTGCAGGGATGGGAGATGGCCAGAAAAAATGTCTGGAACCAAGAGATGGAGTATCTTGTTCATGGAACAGCCAGGAGACCATTGTTATTGAAACAAAGAGCGTATGGAAGGAAGTAAAATACAAGAAGACAGGAAAGGTAGGAGGAGGCTAGATTTTCATGTAGGGCTTCAAATGACAAACAAAACATTTTGTATTTGACAATAGAAAGTGAGCAAACAGACAAGGAGAGTTTAAAAATAAGTGAACAAATTGGGATGATGGGGGGGGGCAATCTTTTGAAGGATAAAGGATAGAATAAGATCACTTGAACAAGTAGAAGAATTAGCCTTGATAAGCAGTAAGGCCACTTCATCATGTGAAGGAGAAAACAGTGGCAGAAGGTATCTGAATGATAGAAATAAAGAAGACAGGAGAGGAGTGAGTGGCCTCAATTATTTTCTGTAAAATATGAAGCAAGGTTCTCAACTGAGAGAGAGGAGGAGGGGAAATTTGAGGAGGGATGCAAAGGTTTGGAAGAACCACTGGGATAGTGAGTTGATAGGGAAAATATAGTAAGATTGCCTAGCAGTAGTGAGAGCCCAGTTGAAGTTGTATAAACATAAAATTGTAGTTGATCTAGTCAAAATGGTTGTATAATTTTCTCCATCTTCATTCTGAAGAAGTGTGTAGGAGGAAAGGCAGCAAATGGTGAGAGTGATTCAAAGGTGAGACTTGGCAAGGCAAAAGCACAGATAGGATGAAGAGGATAAGTATTCAAGAAAGAATGACAGTGAGGAGTTGGATTAGTTCACCAGGAAGTCAAGATGAGGAAACAATAGTTGTTGTAGGGAGATAATCTGGGAGAGAATTGAGGGTTTGGGGAATTCTAAAATGAAAGATTGTGGTGTGTATGAAGAGTAGGGTTTAATAAGGGAAGACAAAGGGATAAATAAATGATCAATAGACTATGGTTGGATGAGAGGATTTCAGACGTCTTTAAAATGGATTAGATTAGAAGGAAGTTGGGGTTATAGTTAGATCAACAGCCAAAGACATGAAGGAATGGGGTCAGAAAGGAAGAAAGGACACCTTTTCAAAGATGAGAATGAGGGAGCACACAATGAGGAGGCAGGGAGGTGTCAGAGGGACTTGAGATGGGGAAAATAAGATACAATTCTTGGTAAATGGTTTCAATTTTGGAGGGAAGTATGAAGTGAAGTCTTTATCTGAGAATGGAGGAGAGAGGTGTTATGGAAGGCTTGAGGGAAGAAAGGAAGACATGGAATAGCCAAGGTGGATAGAAAGATAAGGAATTAATTATGGTGTATTGCCCTATGATGATTATCTTACTGTAGTGGGAACCTAGTTGAGATTATCTAGCATACATATAAAATGAACAGTTGTTTTTCCTTCCAGTTTTTTTCAGTTGCACAGGGAGTGAAGGAATCAGTTGACGGGAGTAATCCAGGAATGTTATTTGTTAAGACAAAATTTGAGACAGAACAAGGGAACAAAGGACTTGATAGTAAAGGATATGATAGAATTGAATTGATTCATCAAAAGATAGAGGCTGGGAAGGAAGGAGAGATTAGGCACGGAAGGTGTGAAGGCCTGGAATACTAGAGAGAAGAAAAAATATTGGTTATACTGTGGATGAAGAGTAGGTTAAGAAAGTACAAGGCATAGTGAGAGTTAGAAAGTTAAAATAATGTAAGACAAAGTTTTTGAACATGGGAGTGGGGCACTTGAGTGATGGCAGACCATCCCTTTGTGTAACAGAGGTGATATGGAGTAGTAAGTCATGGGAGATGAGGATATTAAGAAACAGTGAAGTGAAGACTGTTGAAAGAGCATACATATGTGTGTGTGTGTGTGTGTGAAATGAAGAGAAAGGGGAGGTGAATAGAAAGACTCTGAACTCAGCACTGAAAAATATTATTAAAAGAAGCAAATTGTTTTAGATACCTATATATAAATTGGCTGCCAGAATCTGGATCACACTGCTTTCAAACGAGAGATGAATGATGTTTGAATGATGATGTCTGAATGATGACGTTTGAATGATGTTTGAATAATGATAGTAGAGGGAGAGTCTGGAAGTGGCAATGGGAAACACAAAGAATTCTCAGCCTGGAAATCAAGATAGCAGAGCAGAGGCAGCAACCCAGTTAAGCTCTCCTAGAATTTCCCTCCAAACAACTTCAGAATAATGATTCAAATCAAATTCTGGAGTGGCAGTGCTAACAAAAAGTTGGGGTGATAGATTTTTCCAGCTTAACACAATTTAGGAAGTCACAAGGAGAGGTTTATGACACTGGAGTAGCAGCAGATCTGGTGCACACATGATATAGTACCTACCATGGACCTTTGAGGTGGCTGTAACAGGGTCAGGAGTAGCTTCAGGAGCTCTCAACCCAGAGATGGTAAAGGGGTCAGAGAACTGACCAGAAAGAGATTACAGGGAACCATGGACTGACAGTAACTACAGGACAATATTACACTGCCCATGCACAGTTCAGCATCTTGGTTATATGGCAGAGAGGAGTACTTATGACAGGTCCAAAAGGAGCCAAGGCCCAGGTCACAGTTCTAAGGCAGAGAAGAGCCCTAGAGCTTGTAGCTGCAGGGAACAGGGGCCCTGGTCAGTGTTTCAGGGCAAAGAAGAATGCTTATGGTTACTCAGAAGGAAACAAGGGCCCTGAGGAACATTAGTACTTGTAGTCACAGGGAAGCAGGGGTCACTCCTGGGTAAAGGCCAAGGTGTTGATGAAGAAAGTAGTAACCACACATCTCTTCAGCTCATACCACTCTGAAAGCACTAAAAATTTACATTTTCAACTAGTTCTTAAAACACAAAAAAAGCCTGAAGTTTAGGACAGTGCCTTCCCACCTCCAGTGATCAGAACTCAACTTAAACATAAAATTCAAAGTGGAAAAAATGAGCTGGAAAAATGAACAAATAACAGAAAAGAACTTGATCGTAAAAAGCTACTACAGTGGCAGGGAAGATCAAGCCACAAATTCAGAAGAAGATAACAACATGAAAAGAACTATAAACAAAGCCTCAAAGAAAAATGCTATTTGAACACAAGCCCAGCAAGAAATAAGAGTAGTAGAGGGAAAAAAATGGGAAAAGAAATGAGAGTGATGCAAGAAAATTATGAAAAGAGAATTAACAGCTTGGTAAAAGAGACATAGAAAATGTAGAAGAAAATAATACTTTAAAAAGCAGAATTTGCCCAACGGTAAAAGAAGTAGAAAAATTCACTGAAGAAAATAATTCCTTAAAGATTAGAATTGGGCAGGTGGAAGCTAATGACTCCATGAGACATCAAGAAACAATAAAATAAAGTCAAAAGAATGAAAAAACAAAAGATGTAAATTATATTATTGGAATAGCAACTGACCTGGAAAATAGATTGAGGAGAGATAATTTAAGAGTTATTGGATGACCCAACTAAAATAGATTTAATCAAAAAAGAAAAATGAGGAAACTATGTGTCATTCATCAGTATTGTTTTGAACTATTTAAAATAACTAGACAGTATAAGTTTGGAATATTTCTGTGTTACAGGAAATGATACATTGGGAGATTTAGAAAAATATGGAAAAATTTGGACATATGAAGGAAAATGTTATTCACCCTCAGAGAAACAGAGCATAAACAAGCATAGTATAGTCTTATATATATATATGCATATGAGTGTATATGTCTACATATGAGTATTATTATAGATATCTAAGTATATGTATGTAAGTTTATGTATGTATATGTATATACTTATATATGCATGTATATATTTATATATGCATGTATATATTTATGTATGTGTATGTATATATTTATATATATACATGCACATATGTGCATGTGCACGAGCTTAATTGTAGCCTTCTTGGAGGGGAGAAAGGGGAGAAAAAAGAACAAAGTAAAAAGTGCACAGGAGAAAACAAAAGAAAACTTACAAGGAGGTGAAGAAAAGATGAACACTTCTGAACACAATGTGTAGTACATATTATATAAGCTTTCTTGAAATGGAAATTTATTGCTGTATATTTCAAATCCTCTCTTATGTTGTGCTATGCACATGGCAATGTTTTTTTTTTCTTTTCTTATTTTGTTTAATTTTATAATTTTTTTCTTTTCTTGTGTATTTAAATTTTAGTATTTAAGTTTAAAATGAATTAATAATTTTTCAAAAATAATTATTGGACTACCTGAAAGCCACGATCAAAGAAAGAGCCTACACATCATTTTTCAACGTGGAGGGGGGTGGGGTGAAAGATGAAATGACTGAAGAAACAAAGGTTCAAGCTTCCTAGAATATTGATTTATTAAGAAATGCATGCGAATCACTCAACAAATCAGGACCAGCTTTGGCACTGACTCTGTATACAAGAAGAGAAAGATTTTTATACATCAAAAATAATTAATCAAAAAGACCAGTTGGTTAAAAGAAAATAATTAATCTAGATACAAAATTAAGTAATCTTATTTGTAATTGGAGGGAAGATTAAGGACTTAATAAATTGCAAGGAGGAGAGCAAACAGGCCTTTCACTGAAATCAGAAAAAGAGGTGTCCTACTTCTTGTAAGTATCCATATTCAATCAAAGGAACATGGAAATAATAGCTGATTGACCAGTACAGGCCAGGTTTCAGATAAGCTAGATAGGTTGTTTGAAATATGCAATTGTGTGAAAACTCCTTGCATCAGTCTTCAGATCTTACTGGGTTTCTTCTCAGCATAACCTATGTCCTTAGTTAAAAGTGTCTAAGGAACAGGTAGAGGTGTTCCAGCTTTCCAACCATATAGGTCTATGTTTAAATAATAAATAAGATTTTTTTCCCAATTCTCACAATTGAATAGTTTTCTCACAAGACAGAAACTGGACTGGACCCATAATTGAATAAATGAGCTAGCTCCAGAATTGAGTCACAAGATGAAGTAGTATGCTTCACTCATTTCTCACCACCCTCAATTCCCTCATTAAGAAATTATAAAGGAAAACTGTTCCAGTATATAAGATGTAGAGGTTAAAATAATAATTGAAAGAATCCACTAATCACCTCTTGAAAAGGATTCCAGTATGAAAACTCCCAGGAACACCATAGTCAAATCCCAGAGCTCTAGGTCAAGGAGAAAATATTAGAGGCAGACAGAAAGAACGAATTTGAATATTATGGAGTCAGCGTCAGGATCACTCAAGATTTATCAGTTTTCATAGTGAAGCAAAGGAGAGCTTGGAATATGATATTCCAGAACATAAAGGAGCCAGGATTACAATAAAGAATAAAATATCCAGAAAAACTAAGTCTAAATCTTTAATGGAAAAAATATTTAATGAAATAGAGGACTTTCAAGCACTCCTGATGGAAAGACCAGAAATAAATAGAAAATCTGACATTCAAACACAAGATTCAAGAGAAACATTAAAAAGGTGGCTCATAAGGGACTCAATAACATTAAACTAGTCATATTTTTATCATTATTAGGTCAACTAAAAGATGTCTAAATAGACAGAGGGCATAAACATCAGTCAATTACGTTGGAGTGATCAGAAAAAAATGAAGATGTGAGAAAAAGGAATGTAGTTGGTGAAGGAGGAATGGAGAGGAAGAATAAGGAAAATTATCTCACCTAAAAGAGGTGCAAGAAAGAGCTTTTACAGTGGAGGGGAAAATGGAGAGAGAGGCTAACACTTGAACTTTACTCTCATCTAAATTGGTTCAAAGAGTGAAGAATATAACACACTCAGTTGAACATAGAAATCTAATTTATTTAATAAGTTAGCAAAAGGTAAGGGGGATAAGAAAAGGAAGGATGATAAATGTGAGGGGTTAAGAAAGGCAGTGGTCAGAAGAAAAACAAACTTTTTAAAAAACTCATAGATTAAAGAGACAGAGAAAGGAATAAACAGAAGAAAGTTAGGATGGAGAGAAATACACAGTAATCATAACTGTGAATACGAATGGGATGAACTAACACATGAAATGGAAGCAGACAGCAGAATGAAACAGAAGCCGGAATCCAACATTATGTTGTTTACAAGAGATACATTTAAAACAAAAAGACACACAAATTTACATGACTCCTTACTCTAATGAAACAGAAGAGTACAACAGAAGGGACTGGAGCAGAATCTATCATGCTTTGATTAAAGTAAAATAGACAGGGGCAAACAAAGCAAGAGTAAAAGAAAATATAACTATAATAGATAATCAGGAAAACTACATCTTGCTAAAAAAATATCATAGACAAGACACAGAAATAATATCACAATTTTTATAGCAAGTTCCTCTGATAAAAGTCTCTTCTCAAATTTATAGGGAAATGAATCAAATTTATAAAAATAAGAGCCATTCCTCAATTGATAAGTGGTCAAAAGATAAGAACAGGCAGTTTTCAAATGAAGTAATCAAAGCTATCTATAATTATATGAAAAAATGCTCTAAATTGCTATTTATTAGAGAAATGCAAATTAAAACAACTCTGAGGCAATACCCCACACCTATCAAATTGGCTAATATGACAGAAAAGACAAATGATAAATGGTGAAAAGGATATAAGAAAATTGAGATGTTGATGCACTGTTAGTAGAGTTTATGAAATGCTTCAATTATTCTGGAGGGCAATTTGGAACAATGCTCATAGGGCTATAAATTTATGCATAACTTTCGACCCAGCGATACTGCTACTAAGTCTGTATCCAAAAGAGATTTAAAAAAGAAAAAGAAAAGGACCTATATAGACAAAAATATTTACAGCTGCTCTTTTAGTGGTAGCAAAGAATTGAAAATTGAAGAAACACCCATCAACTGGGGAATGACTGAACAAGTTGTGGTATACAATTGTGATGGAATACTATTGCACCGTAGGAAATGATGAGCAGTAGGCTCTTAGAAAAACCTATAAAGACTTACATGAACTGATGCAAAGTGAAATGAGCAGGACTAGGAGAACATTCTCAACAGTAACAGCAATATTTTGCAATTATCAACTGTGAATGACAACTATTTTCATCTATACAATGATAAAAGATAATTCTGAAGGACTCATTAAAAATGCTATCTATATCTAGAGAAAGAACTGATGGCGTCTGAATGCAGATTGAAGGATAATTTTTAGCTTTACTTTTCTTGTTTTCTTATCTTTTTTATCTCTGTTTTCCTTCACAACATGAGTAATATGGAAAGGTTTTGTATGACTGCACATGTATGACCTATATCAAATTCCTTACCTTCTCAATGAGGGGTAAGGGGAATGAGGGCAGAAGAGAATTTGGAACTAAAATTTTTTAAAATGTTAATGTTTTTACAGTAATTGGAGGAAATAAAATATTAAATAGATATATTTTTAAAAAATAAAATAAATGGTCAAAGCTTATGAACAGGCAGCTTTCAGAAGAAGAAACCAAAGCTATCTATAGCTATATGAAGAAATACTCTAAATCACTATTGATAAGAAGAATTCATATTGAAACAACTCTAAAGTACCACTTCATACCTACCAGAAATGACAGATAGGAAAATATAGAAAAATAGGTACATAAATGAACTATTGGTGGAGTTGTGGATTAGTCTAACCATTCTGGAGAACAATTTGGAACTATGCCCTAAAAGACTATAAAACTGTATGTACTGTTTCTTCCAGACACACGATCTGTATCCCAAAGAGATTGAAGATAAAGGGAAAAGACCTATATGTGCAAAACTATTTATAGCAGTTCTTTTTGTGGTTGCAAAAAACTAGATATTGAACGGATGTCTAAAAATTGGGGAATGGCTGAACAAGTTATTGCGATTGTGATGGAATTCTATCGTGCTATATGAAATGATGAGAGGGATGGTTTCAAAAAAAACACAGGAAGACTTGTTTTAATTGATGCAAAGTGAAGTGAACTGAACTGGCAGATCATTGCACACAGTAAAAGAAATATTGTAATTATAATCAACTATGAAAGACAACTACTCTGATCAATACACTGATCAAAGTTAATTCTGAAGGAGTTGATGAAAAATTCTATCCACTTCCAAAGATAGAACTGATGAATTCTGAGTGCAAATTGAAGTATCGTCTGTTCATTTTCTTTTTCTGCTCATTTTTTTGCTTTTCTGCGACATGGCTAATATGGAAATAAGTTTTCAATTATTTCATATGTATAACTGATATCATATTGCTTGCCTCCTCAGTGAGTAGGGTAGGGAAAAGAGAATTTGGAATTCAATTTTTTAAAAAAAATGTTAAAAATAGATAATAAATTTCAAAAGATAAGTTTTAAAAAAAGAAGTATTGTGATTTCAAAACCACAATCAGTGATTACGGGTATATAGGTAAAATTTTGACCAGTACTGGAAAAGGATTAACAGAGAGAACCAGGTCTTAATGAGTGCCAGAAAATGGAAGGAGTAAGAGATAAAATGGAATAAGACGAGAGAAAGTTTTTTTTTAATTATGAAGCTCTAGAGGGCACAGTGGAAAAGAATGGAAGATATGTCAGAACCTTTGATGTCCCACCCCAAAGGGCCTGTCATGTACTCAGTACAGCAGGACCAAGGCTGTTGGACTGGAGGAAGAAGTTAAAATATTAAAGGAGTAAAGACTTCAGGGAACAATGGGTCTGACAGTCCTCACAGGTTTGGCATTGCCTTTCATTGGCAGGATCAGTTTGATCACTGGAGCAAAATAGGTTTTCCAAGAACTATACTAATGTAAACATTTCATTTCAGAGACTTTAAAGTAAAGTGGGCCCTTTTCCCCACTTCCTTTGCCCATAACAGGAACATAACACGGATGGTTCAGATTTAATCCAAATGAAATTAGTGGACTCAAATTATCCATCCAATTTTTTTTGGTCAAAAGAAAATATTTTTCATGATTTGAAAATCAGATGTATCTTGTTGATATCATTTAATTCAAGCACTGGATCAAAGGATCTAAGCACTAAATCAGTGCAGAGTAGTGTTACCATTTCAATTTGAACCCAAGTATGCTTAGGCTAAGTATTGTAGTAAATGACACACCTCATTTTTGATACCACATTTACAACTCCAGCTCTTTCTAAGAATAGAAAGGCATCATTTTATTCAATGCCCATTGTATTCTCTCCCATTCTTAGATTAGTGTTCCTGCTATGTGGCTCATATATGCACTGGCAAGGATTGGCATGGTGTTGCCCAGTTTGTCACTTGTGCTCACTATTTCATATGCCATTAGCATGTTCACGTGAGATCCTTCCGAGCCCTTATGACTATACTCATAAACGTCACTCCAACCCAACTCACTCAGTGCTCAGCTGATTCTACGTTCACATTTTCCCAGACTAATTATACATTACTTGCCCTTCACATTGACTGTGTTTCAATTAAACTGAACTACTTGAGTTAATCTCATACATTCTATTCCATCTTCAACTATTCTGAATTTTAACCTCATCTCTCTCTTGCCTGATATGCTCACCTTCCTCATACTTGGGCCAACTAGATCCCTTCAAAGCTCATCCCAAGTCCTGCTCCCTACAAGAGAATTTTTGTGATTCTTATAGTTAATAGTATTTTCCTTCCCCAACCAAAATTACCTTGCACTTATTTTGCATATTTAATACATTTAAAAAACTAAGGGATCTTTTCCTAACTTACATTTGAATTGATGAATCGGATCCTTTAGAGCAATTCTAACTAGATCTATTTCTTCTTGTGATTCTAGGGATATCCCTGGAAGGACTGTAGGATTCTTCTCCATTCTAATATTCTCCCCAAATCAATCATTGGTGAATAGCATCCCAGTATGTTAACCCATTAATGTCACTTTGCTTTTGCAAAAGGATATTTACTGAGACTATAGAAATAATAACAGTAGTAAACATTTATTTAGTAGGTCCTTTGTGCCAGGAGCAGCTAGGTGGCACAGTGGACAGAATATAAGCCCTGAAGTCACAAAGACCTGAATTTAAATACACCTTCAGACACTTAACTAGCTGTGTGACCCATGGCAAGTCATTTAATCCTGTTTGCCTCAACTCCTCATCTGTAAAATGAGCTGGAGAAGGAAATGGCAAACCACTCCAGTATCCTTGCCAAGAAAACACCAATGGGTCACAAAGAGTCAGACACATTTGAATAACAACAACTATGTACCAGGCACTGTACTTATTGCTTTATAATTATTATCTCATTTGTTATTCAAAACAGCCTTGGGAGATGGTTGCTATTATTATTCTCATTTTACAGATGAGGAAACTGAGGCAAACTAAGTGGCTTGAGCATAGTCACATAGCTAGTTAAGTGTCAAAGGCTAGATTTGAACTCATGTCTTCCTGACTCTAGGCCCAGTGCTCTACCCACCATACTATCTAAGTGCCCAATAGCAGCTAGCAAGAACAGAAATACAATCATTTTGCCCAATCCCTGGGGCACTCTCTCCTCAAGGTAACCTCAATATCTGGGGCAAGAAAGTTCGACATTAAAGTAGTTGCTTCAAAGTACTCATTGCCACCAAGTTCACTTCCAATGTGGTACAGCCAACAATGAGTCATTCCTCCTTGGCTGCCATCAATATACAGCTATTCTGAGTCAAGCAAACTACTCTATACTTCAATGTTCACTAGGATGGCTTCCCACACACCCTGACATGTATGACTATCACTGGACGACCGGTGACTTGCTCTTCCAATATTTCAAAGCTCACAAGATTACAACTTAGTTTGTCCTATCTACAACATTCCTGTACCAAAGGCAGAAAAGAATACACATCACAGATACAAAAGCAATGGGCAGGGTCACATGTTCATGGCTTCATGTTGACCCAGGTCGAAGGAGTAGGTCACCAGTGCTATCTCTCTCTTCCCACCCTGAGTAATTTCCTTTCTCTAGTTTTCCCCTTGAATTCCTATCCATCTTTGAAAATCCAGATTAAATGCAGACTTCTCTACGACAAAAGCTTCCCTAACCTGGCCTCTCCCTGACTGTCCTCTATAATTTGAGCAGAGAGTGTATCTTATCTCAGCTTTGTATCCCTACCAACTGGAACTCAGAGCTTTGAACACAGTAAACACTTAATAAATATTCTTTGAATTCAATGGAATTGAATTGGTAGGATTTTTCTAGTGGTTAGAGGTGAGGGATTCTACATATGCAGTGTGACCTGAGTATTTTTCCCAAGACCCTACACGTTTTTACTCATTATCACCCAATTCTTTGACAGAGAGTGAGAATTAGAAGTCTCTTGTACCAATGGGAATCAAACAGATGGATATGACTTGGGAGTTGGAGAGGGAGGAGGATTATCTCCTTCTTGGACCCACAAAAGCCTATAAAATTCCTGAAAGCTGTGGCTCTGCAACTTGTCTTAGTAAGTTCTGATTCTGACTTTTGGACCTTCAGCTAAGAATCTGGTTACGGCATTTAACACAGAGGAGCTAATGGGGCCTGAGGACCTTTCAAAGACCAAGGGCAATCAATAGATGGAGGTTTTTTTAACTTGTGCAGAAAGGGACTAAGAAAAAGGGTATTACCCATGAGAAGGGCCAGCTTATCTCTTCTGCACAGTAAGCAGTTGAAAAAGGAGCAATTCCACAGTTTTAGTTGTATGGTAGCAAGCAGCCAAAAGAGCATCATTTTATTAACATTCAACTATTCCTTTCCCCAACCTCTCAGAAATTGCTACATTTTGTATAAAACTAGCACAAAAGAAAAGTCAATTTGCCAATGACTATACAGGAAAAGTTCCATAAAAATGCATGACTTCTAGCCTCAACACTTATTAAGCAGCTAGGTTGCACAGTGGCTAGAGCACTGGCTCAAGAGTCAGGAAAACCCATGTTCAAATCTAGCCTCAGACACTGGTTATCTGTGTGATCCTGGGAAAGTCACTAAACCTCTAACTGTCCATATGTTAAATAGGGATAATAACAGCATGTCCCTCCCAAAGATGTTAAATGAGACAACATTTTTACAAAGCATTTGCCAACCTTAAAGCATTATGGAAATGCTAGATGTTGTTATTGCTAGCTTCCTGAAATTCAGGAAATCACTTAACCTGTGAATCTCTTTTTTCATCTGCAAAATAAGGAATAAGGAGATGAAGACAAGGATAATGGTATTACTTCTCTCATAAGCTGTTATGAATATATGTATGGCACTTCATGATTTTAGAGCTATAAGGGCCTTAGAGATATTTTAAACCAAAAATCTTCATTTTGAAGATGAGGAAACTAAGGTCCAGAAGGGAACTGGCCTATATAATGAGATTCAGAGCCCAGGTTTTTGGGCTCCCGGTTCTCTTTCTATATGCCATAATGTGAATAATGAAGAGATTTATTGAGATAGTTAATCTATTATGCAGGCATCACACAGGATTTTCAATCTTGGAATTACATTTAAAGAAATATTTTTAATGATGTTTTTCCTGAAAGCCTGAATCATTGAAAACTTAGAGAAAATTGTAACTTTATGGCTTGTCTAGTTAAGTATCCCCTGCTAATAATAAATATGTAAACTCTTACTTAAGGTCCTCCTAAGAACACCTTAGCAAAAATTCTGGAAAAGGTGAGAATACTTCTTCACACCCTATTAACAAATCACATGAGGAAGAAACAAAGGTGTATTTAAGCTCATATGATATCTTATGTGACTCCTTGCATGGATATTACAGAATTACAGATGTTACAGAATTCACAGATAACATTGAATCATACTTGAAATTACAGATGCTGTTGACAAGTAGAAAAACCCTGATAGTGAGCACAAGAAAGATGAAAAACTATTTGGAATAAGGCTTCTTTGTCTAATTCTTGATAATTATTTTTCTAAAAGGTAACCCTATTTCATCACCCTGATTATTTCATCACATCATCCATGTACATGCATAGTTTTCAATTCCCCATTATGGGAGAGATAAATGCTCCAAAAATAAACAAACATAATATTTTGAAAACCACTTATAAAGTAATACCCATATAGTTTTATGTCGAATACCACCTGCCTTCACATCTTTATTTTCAGTTAAATTGTAGGATAAGATAATATGGAAAGCAGCCTGGTGTGATCAAAAGGAAACTGGTTTGGGAGTGGGAGTTCAAATTCTAGTTCCATCACTTACTATTTAGGAGAAAGTCACTTAACCTCCATGAAACTCAGTTTCCTTATATGTAAAAGAAGAAGGTGAGACTAGATGATTTCTAAGATCCAATCCTGCTCTAGACATTTAATCCTATGATCCATGTTTAAAGTGATGCCTCTGAGTCACTTAGAAAAAGGTAATTAATGAACATTGATTAAATTGCTGTGCATGCTAGGTACTTCACTGGGAATACGAAGACGAAAATGAAGCAGTTCTTGCCTGAGAAGCTTGCAATCTATCAAGAAGGGACAACATGTGTTGTCTTATTGGCATAAGGGGCACTTAAAAATAGCTACAGGATAATTTTTTTTATTTTAAATTTATTTATTTTTAGTTTTCAACATTCATTTTCACAAGATTTTGAGTTCCAAATTTTCTCACCATCTCTCCCCTCCTCCCACCCCAAGACACCATACATTCTGATTACCCCTTCCTGCAATCTGCCCTCCCTTCTATCACACTCCTCCCTTCCCTTATCCCTATCTCCTCTATTTTCTTGTAGGGCAAGATAGATTTCTATACCCCATTACCTGTATTTCTTATTCCCCGGTTGCATGCAAAAACAATTTTTAACATTGGTTTTTGAAACTTTGAGTTCCAACTTTCTTCCTCCCTCCCCACTAATCACCACTGAGAAGATAAACAATTAAAAATAGGTTATACATGTGTAGTTATGCAAGACTTCCATAAAAGTCATGTTGTGAAAGACTAACTATATTTCCCTCCATCCTATCCTGCCCCCCATTTATTCTACTCTCTCTTTTGACCTTGTCCCTCCCCAAAAGTGTTTACTTCTAATTACACCCTCCTCCCATTTACCTTCCCTTCTATCATTCCCCCACACCCCACTTATCCCCTTCTCCCTTACTTTCCTGTAGCGTAAGACAGATTTTCATACCTATTGAGTGTGCATGTGTTATTCCCTCCTTAAGACAAATTTGATGAGAGTAAGCCTCACTTTTTCCCTTTCATCTCCTCCCTTTTCCTCTCTATTGAAAAAGCCTTTTCTTGCCTCTTTTATGGGAGATAATTTGCCCCATTTCATTTTTTCCTTTCTCCTCCCAATATATTCCTCTCTCACCCCCTAATTTTATTTTTTTAGATATCATCCCTTCCTATTCAATTCACCCTGTGCCCTCAGTCTGTATGTATATAATCCCTCCAACTACCCAAATACTGAGAAAAGTCTCAAGAGTTACAAATATTATCTTTTGGGGGGCGGAGCCAAGATGGCAGAGTAGAAAGATGCATATACACATAGCTCCCATCCCACAACCCATAGAACATCGGTACAAAGGAACTCATGGTGAATTCTGGAGTAGTAGAGGCCACAGCACAGTGGAGCAAAGGAGATTTCTGTTTCAGAGGGACCTGCAAACCTCTCGCAAAATGTCTGTCGCACTGCGGATGCGGAGCCCAGTCCAGCCCTGCCGCGGTAGCGGCACGGAGAGGAGCAGATCGGAGCGGGCTTCAGGGACGGGATCTCCAGCGGCCGTGCGGGTCCCTCCACCCAGAGGTGACGGGGGTCAGTGAGAGGGTCTTCTTGGCAGGTCGAGAGGGGAGTGGGGTGCCCCCATAACTCAGGCCCCCTCGGGAGGCAGTTGCTGACGCAGCGGCAGAGCAGGGCTCCCCAAGCAGGCAGGAGCCTGGATCCATTGTTGAAGGTCTGTGCATAAAACCCCTGAGGGAACCGAGCCTGAGAGGTAGCCCTGCCCCAACCTGAGCACCTGAACTTAATCTCACACTGAATAGCAGCCCTGCCCCCACCAAAAGCCCTGAGGCTGGGAAGCAGCATTTGAATCTCAGACCCCAAGCGCTGGCTGGGAGGATCAGGAGGCAAGGTGGGTGTGAGGAGAATATTCAGCGGTCAAGTCACTGGCTGGGAAAATGCCCAGAAAAGGAAAAAAAAATAAGACTATAGAAGGTTACTTTCTTGGTGAACAGGCATCTCCTCCCTTCCCTTCTGATGAGGAAGAACAATGTTTACCATCAGGCAAAGACATAGAAGTCAAGGCCTCTGCATCCCAAACATCCAGACTAAATATTCTGTGGGCTCAGGCCATGGAAGAGCTCAAAAAGGATTTTGAAAATCAACTTAGAGAGGTGGAGGAAAAGCTGGGAAGAGAAACGAGAGATAGGCAGTCAAAGCACGAACAGCAGGTCAGCACCCTGCTAAAGGAGACCCAAAAAAATGCTGAAGAAAATAACACCTTGAAAAACAGGCTAACTCAATTGGCAAAAGAGGTTCAAAAAGCCAATTAAGAGAAGAATGCTTTCAAAAGCAGAATTAGCCAAATGGAAAAGGAGATTCAAAAGCTCACTGAAGAAAATAGTTCTTTCAAAATTAGAATGGAACAGATGGAGGCTAATGACATTATGAGAAACCAAGAAATCACAAAACAAAACCAAAAGAATGAAAAAATGGAAGATAATGTGAAATATCTCATTGGAAAAACAACTGACCTGGAAAATAGATCCAGGAGAGACAATTTAAAAATTATGGGACTACCTGAAAGCCACGATCAAAAGAAGAGCCTAGACATCATCTTTCATGAAATTATCAAGGAAAACTGCCCTGAGATTCTAGACCAGAGGGCAAAATAAATATTCAAGGAAACCACAGAACACTGCCTGAAAGAGATCCAAAAAGAGAAACTCCTAGGAACATTGTGTCCAAATTCCAGAGTTCCCAGGTCAAGGAGAAAATATTGCAAGCAGCTAGAAAGAAACAATTCAAGTATTGTGGAAATACAATCAGGATAACACAAGATCTAGCAGCTTCTACATTAAGGGATCGAAGGGCATGGAATAGGATATTCCAGAAGTCAAAGGAACTAGGACTAAAACCAAGAATCACCTACCCAGCAAAACTGAGTATAGTACTTCAGGGGAAAAAAATGGTCTTTCAATGAAATAGAGGACCTTCAAGCATTCTTGATGAAAAGACCAGAGCTGAAAAGAAAATTTGACTTTCAAACACAAGAATGAAGAGAAGCATGAAAAGGTGAACAGCAAAGAGAAGTCATAAAGGACTTACTAAAGTTGAACTGTTTACATTCCTACATGGAAAGACAATATTTGTAACTCTTAAAACTTTTCAGTATCTGGGTACTGGGTGGGATTACACACGCACATATGCACACACACACACACACACAGAGACAGAGTGCACAGAGTGAATTGAAGAGGATGGGATCATATCTTAAAAAAATGAAATCAAGCAGTGAGAGAGAAATATATTGGGAGGAGAAGGGGAGAAATGGAATGGGGCAAATTATCTCTCATAAAAGAGGCAAGCAAAAGACTTTTTAATGGAGGGATAAAGAGGGGAGGTGAGAGAAAAACATGAAGTTTACTCTCATCATATCCCACTAAAAGAAGGAATAAAATGCATGCTCATTTTGGTATGAAAACCTATCTTACAATACAGGAAAGTGGGGGATAAGGGGATAAGCAGGCTGGGGGGGATGATGGAAGGGAGGGCATGGGGAGGAGGGAGCAATTTGAGATTGACACTCATGGGGATCGACAGGATCAAAAGAGAATAGAAGTAATGGGGGACAGGATAGGATGGAGGGAAATATAGTCAGTCTTATACAACACAACTATTATGGAAGTCATTTGCAAAACTACATAGATTTGGCCTATATTGAATTGCTTGCCTTCCAAAGGGAAGGGGTGGGGAGGGAGGGAGGTAAAGAAGTTGGAACTCAAAGTGTTAGGAACAGCTGTCGAGTAATGTTCTTGCCACTAGGAAATAAGAAATACAGGTAAAGGGGTATAGAAAGTTATCTGGCCCTACAGGACAAAAGAGAAGATGGAGACAAGGGTAGAGAGGGATGATAGAAGAGAGAGCAGATTGGTGATAGGGGCAATTAGAATGCTCGGTGTTTGGGGGGGAGGGGACAAAAGGGGAGAAAATTTGGAACCCAAAATTTTGTTAAAATGAATGTCAAATAAATAAATTAAAAAAATATATTATCTTTCCATGTAGGAATATAAACAGTTCAACTTTAGTAAGTCCCTTATGAATTCTCTTTCCTGTTTACCTTTTCATGCTTCTCTTCATTCTTGTGTTTGAAAGTCAAATTTTCTGTTCAACTCTGGCTTTTTCATCAAGAATGCTTGAAAGTCCTCTATTGAATGACCATTTTTCCCCCTAAAGTATTATACTCAGTTTTTCTGGGTAGGTTATTCTTGGTTTTATCCTAGTTCTGGAATATCATGTTCCAAGCCCTTTGATCCCTTAACGTAGAAACTGCTAGATCTTGTATTATCCTGATTGTATTTCCACAATACTTGAATTGTTTCTTTCTGGCTGCTTGCAATATTTTCTCCTTGACTCTGGAACTCTTGAATTTGGCTACAATATTCCTAGGAGTTTTTCTTTTCATATCTCTTTCAGCAAGTGATCTGTGGATTCTTTCAATATTTATTTTACCCTCTGCTTCTAGAATATCAGGTAGTTTTCCTTGATAATTTCATGAAAGATGATTTCTAAGCTCTTTTTTTTTCATAGCTTTCAGGTAGTCCCATAATTTTTAAATTGTCTCTCCTGGATCTATTTTCCAGGTCAGTTGTTTTTCCAATGAGATATTTCACATTGGCTGCTATTTTTTCATTCCTTTGTTTTTGTTTTATAATTTCTTGAGTTTTCATAAAGTCATCAGCTTCCATCTGCTCCATTCTAATTTTTAAGGAATTATTTTCTTCAGTGAGCTTTTGGATCTCCTTTTTCCATCTGGCCAATGCTACTTTTCAGGGCATTCTTCTCCTCCTTGGCTTTTTGGATCTCTTTTACCATTTGGGATAGTCTATTTTTTAAAGTGTCATTTTCTTTAGCATTTTTTGAGTTTCCTTTAGCAAGGAGTTGACTCATTTTTCATGATTTCCTTGCATCACTCTCATTTCTCTTCCAAATTTTTGCTCTACTTCTCTTACCTGATTTTCAAAATTCTTTTTGAGCTCTTCCATGGCCTGAAACAAATTCACATTTTTCTTGGAGGCTTTGGATGGAGGAGTTTTGATTTTGTTTTCTTCAGTTCACATGCTTTGGTCTTCTTTATCACCAAAGTAAGATTCTATAGTCTTATTCTTTTTGTGGTTTTTGCACATTTCCTCTGCCTTTTACTTGACTTTTTGAGCTCTTTGTTAACATAGTTTTCTGCTTCCAATGGGGATGGAGGGGTGTACTGTCAGCCACTCAATCACCCCACAATCTGTGGGACTAGAGCTCCAGAAATAGTGGTTGCAGCTGCCCCTGCTGCTGCTGTGGCTGCTATGAGTTTCTCCACCCCCTCCCTCCTGCTGCCCTGGGGCTGGGGCCAGAACATTCCACTCTGTTGCACTGGTCCCACAGGCTTTTCCCACTGACCTTCCAATTTATCCTCAGTGTTTTGGGGTAATGAAGTCTGGAAACCACCACAGGTGCTAGAGATTCAGTCTCCCCAAGGCCTGCTCAGGTCCTGTTTGTGCCAGTGCAGCCCAACTACACTGTGCCCTGCACCCTGCATCGTGTGATAGACACTTCCAGGTGACCTTTCAGGCTGTCTTGGCCTAGAAATTTGCTTCACTTCATCGTTTTGTGGGTTCTGCAGCTCCAGAATTTGTTTAGAGACATTTTTTATAGGTATTTGGCTGGATTTGATGGGAATACTCTAGAAAGTCCATGCTGTTATTCTGCCATCTTGTCTCTGCCCTGCCATAAGATAAATTAGGGAAGAGGTACTGGAGATTCAGGAAATGCTTTAAATAGAAAGTGACACTTCAGTAACTCCAGCTTATAAAGTGTAGTGTAGAAGGGCAAGCTTAGATAGACTCTTATCCAAGCCTGGATAAAACAGCCTAACTATATGATCATGGACTATTCCCTTAACCCAGACTATGTATTACAGAGGAGTCTACCACCTGTATCCTACCAACAAACTCAGTGGTGTGAATAACAACAAAAAAGCATCTGGTTAAGATAGTAGGTTTATGAATGATCTATGAAAGGATGATTTTCTCTCTCTCTCTCTCTCTCTCTCTCTCTCTCTCTCTCTCTCTCTCTCTCTCACACACACACACACACACACACACACACACACACACATATACATGCACATGCAATCTCTAAAATTAAAAAGTTTGTTGTTGTTCAGTCATGCCTAACTCTTTGTAACCCTGTTTTGCAGTTTTCTTGGCAGAGATCATTTCCTCTCCAGCTCATTTTACAGATGATGAACTGAGGCATGCAGGGTTAAGTGACTTGTTCAGGATCACAGAGTTAGCAAATTTCTGAGGCCAAATTTGAACTCAGGTTTTCCTGACTCTAGGTCTGGTGCTCTATCCACTGTGTCATTTAGCTGCCCTTAAAAAGTTTAAAGAATTTCAAAACCTTCAATCATCTGGAAAAACTCACTTTTTCTGGAATTCACTTTAATGATACTGAAAAAAACAATGCTTCGTTGTACTCTGATGTTTAAACTATCTGAACTATTCTCTTGTTTTAAATAAGTTTTTATTGATTATTTTAACTTCACCACAATTTCCCTACTATCAATTCCCCCTCTCTCTTTCTTCTCTGAGAACCAACACATATAAAAATAGTACTTTTAAAGATATAAAGAAAAAATTAGAGGAAAAAATCACAATAACTGGGAAGGAGGAGGAGGAGAGATGAGAGGAGGCAGACAGAAGGAAATAGAAGTAGAGGGGAAGGGAAGGGAAGGAAAAGGAGGAGGAGGAGAAAGAGAAGATGGAGGGAGAGGAATGAAGCAAGAAGGGTACAAAGAGGAGAATGAGGAAGAAGAAAGAGAAAAGGAGAAAGAGGAGGAGAAAGAAGGAGGAGCAGGAAGATGACAGGTAGCAGCAGCACTAGACTTACCTCACCTTGAGCTTCTGCCTCAGTCAAAGTCACTTATGGATGACAGAGACTGAATTCCAGCCCTTGCAATAGTGACTCCCTGATGATCCAGACTTCCCAAGTGTGTGTGTGTGTGTGTGTGTGTGTGTGTGTGTGTGTGTGTGTGTGTGTGTGTGTGTGTGTACTTAATGCCTGTAAGCACACATTTTGGTACATCAGTTGTTATTCCTTAAATTCTAGAGTACCACATCCATTTGGGATTTCTTGAATTTATTTAAAAACAATAAACATTCTCAATTATCTCCATGCTGTTCAGAGAGAATAATTTACTTAGAGGTATGAACAATCAAATTTTCCAGGGATGACTTCGAAATGTCAACTCTAAAAGATGACTCCCATGTTAGCGAATATGAAACACCCATTTATATTTTTCATTTTTATTTTGATTTAATTTTCAGACAATTCCACTTTCTCCCCATGCCTGAGTGACTAAATTCATTTTGCTTGTCAAAGGAGAAAAATTTTCATAATTACAAAACGAAATGGATGGCCTTTATTTAGTGACCGCATATTTCATATATCTCTCTCTATTTCCCCCACCCCCACAAGAATTTCTTTTCTGAAATAAGTTAGCTGGTCTGTGACATACTTACCATCTTGTCCTGGCTCTTTCTGAACACCTAAGTCTGAGGGTTCAGTAGTCTCTATGGTCTTATTTGTTCTGTGGATATGCAGACTCAGAGATTGACAGGACAGACATTTCACAAGACATTTCCTAGGCTTGGATGTTCAAAAAAAAAATTTATATTCACTGAAGAAGTAAATTAAATAGTCTGGTTGGGTATTCAGCTTAAAATGCACCTTGTTCTCTAATGTCAAATTCTACTCCTATGAGTTGGCATTTCCAGTATGGGTCAAACACAAGTACAGGTATTCAGTCTTCTTTCTAGGGTCATGTTTTGGTTTTTGCTTACTTATAGGTGCTATTTTCAAACATAAGTTAAAAGAGTTTTGTGTACTTGCAAAGGGTTCTCTTGAATCAAAATCTTTTTTCTTTTCTCTTTTTTTCTTTCTTTTCTTGGAAGGGTCTGGTACATGATATTTTACTCTTTAAATATAGCCATCAGACTTGCACAGTGTTTGTTGCACCTTATTCCCTTCTTTTCCCATACCACCTAGTGTGATGGAGAGCTGGCTTCACTGAAAAAGAATCCCTGACCATTTTTCTCCTGCTTAGCCAGTGAATTAACCATCATATTGCCTGGTACATGGTAGATGCTTATTAAATGCTTGTTGGCTGTTGACTGTTGTCTGATAGCACTATTCCATTGCCCTTGACCTTAGAACTGGTCTTAAGATGTTCTCTTACCTTTCATTCAGCTCTGTCTTCCTACTCCGCTCTTCCTGTTTCACCTCTATTCTCAGAATTTATGTGCTGCTCATCACATGGAGGATACAGTGCAGAAAATAATCTGGAAGATCTGAGTTCAAATCCTCCCTCAGCTGCTTCCTAGTTGTCTAACTCTGGACAAGCTGCTTAACCTCTGGACCTCAATTCTTTAATTGCGATAATGGTAGTACCTACCTTATAAGGTAAAAATGAAGTTAACTAATCTATATAAAACATTTTTTAAACTGGAATTCTTAAACAGAGTCCATGAATTTTAAAAATATATTTTGATAAATGTTTCAATATAAGTGGTTTACTTTGTAATACTATGTATTTTATTTGACGCATAAAGACACCATAAGAATAGAGGCTTCACAAGACTGTGAAAAGGATTCATCACACACACACACACACACACACACACACACACGTGCACGTTAAGATCTCTTTCCTTAAATTTCTAGTTGAATTTTACAACTTTACTCATCTTTACATCTAAGTTATTTCTAGTACTACTACTGTACTGTTCCTCCTTGGGAGCTATCCATGTGCCCTCTACACATCTTGAGACTTTCAGTTCCTTCTCCAAACCCAAACCTTCCACCTCATCAATCTTCACTTATCCCACCTGAAGTTTCCTAACCCCCTCCCCATACCCTTCAATGATACTTTGAAAAATTTAGATCATCTTACTATTAACTGGAACACAATTGACCAGAAATAGCCCCACTTTCCCCACATCTCACCAGCCACCTCAGGGGGCCTTGTGGATCTGCAGCAAGTTCTACCAACATCTGAGTATAGACTTGACACAAAGTCAGAATATGTGGTTTCAAATACTAGCTCTAATATATGTTAGATGAGTGACTGTGGGAAAGCAACTGGTCTCAGTCTCAGTTTCTCTTCTTTTTATGAGGGAGCACATTGTCATAAAAAGAGCCCTGGATTTCAAGTTATAGGACCTGGATTTAAATTCAAGTTTTTCCACTTCTTACTTGTGTGATCTTAAGAAATTCATTTAATTTCTCTGTTCCTCAATTTCCTCTTCTTTGAAATGAATTAGACAATATCTAAGATCCTGTCTAGCTCTAAATTCATGAACTGATCATGTATACATATGTTATAGAAAACATAAGTATACTGTCAGTCAATTCAGTAAACATTTACCAAGCATCTACTATGTGTCAGATGCCCTGCTAAGTCCTGGTTATACAAAAAAAAAGGCAAAAGATGGGTCATTCTCTCAAAGAGTTTTCAGTCTAATGGGGAAGACAACAAGCAAATAACTATGTAGCAATACGTTATATACAGGATAAGTAAGAAATAATTATGAGAGGAGAAGGCACTACTATTAAGACAGTTTAGAGAGTTTTTTCTGTGGGTAGAATTTTAGTTGAGACTTAGAGGAAACCAGAGAAGCCAGTTGGCAGAGTAGGCAAAAATGAGAAGGGAGAGGACTCCAGACACAAGGAAAAGGAAGAGAAAATGTCCAGAGCTGAGAGGTGGTCTGTGTGTTGTTTGTTGGCTCAGTGTAACAAAAATAACACCTAATACACTATCTTCTAACAAGGTGACTCCTTTGCAAATGTCATCATTATACAAGATGATTTGAAAAATTCACCACCAGCGAAAACTTGGTTCAATGGACCTCTGATTATTCATTTCAAGTAAAGTACAATCTATGCCAGTGGATACTCACCAGAGATACTAATCACCATCAAGGACAATTTCCAGTATAGAGTCCAGATCCAAAGAGGGATTCCCATCAAAGGTGGATTTGGAGGTTCTCCAGATACTCCTGCCCATTGGTGACATTTTGGCGATTTCATCAAGCCTTGAAGTATAGCAGACCTACCTAAATGAAATTCATAATCATTCCAAAGAATTAGGTCTATCTATTCACATAGGAAAAACCAAGTGGATGAAGAATGCTTATTCTCTACACTATGAAGTAGGATGGAAGACTTTATCCGTATATTTGTGGGTGAGTATATGTGGATGAGTAGATTTAGGGAGGAGAGTAATTCCTGACATAGTACAAAAGGAAAATTACTTGGGCACATAATTAAACATGAAGAAAAGAATAGACAGTATTGTTGTTGGAAAATTCTGTAATACTTTTATACTTTTACCTGTGACAAAATCTATCTTTTTGAAAGTGATATTCTACTCATCATTATACAACTGTGAGTGATATAATATTACAATCTCCAAAGAATTAATAATAGGAGATGTTCAAGATGAGATGAAGAGGTGCATTATAGGCTTGAGAACAATGCAACACATTACAAGCAAAGAAATACACATAAATGCATAAAGGAATTCATTAGTAAGAGATATGGCAAAAAAAAAAAAAAAAAAGGTCTGTTGTTCATGTATTAAGACTAAGGGATAACCAACATCCCATTGTTGTCCATCCAGTTTCAAGAAATCTAGAGAAAAGTCCCCAGTACATTGAATGAAACCTCTCCCTTTATGGAAGGTCATAGATGAGATGACATGGATCAGTTGTGATTTACATCACTAGGAATAGCAAATATGGATTTATCAAAATGTAAAAGGAAATATTTCATAGGAAAAATTTTAAATTTATGCACCAAACAGGCTTATTCACGTGCATAAATACAACCTTCTTTTCATATAGGTCTGATCTTTGGAGTTTTTGTGATATTAATTGTATCACATTTAGAACATATATATGGTAGATATATCCAAGTACAATTTGCTGCTTGCCCTGTTTTCCCATGAACTCTTCAACTCTTTATTGACTATTTACGTGGCTTAGGGAAGAATTTCCAAAACTAATTTTTCTGCATATCACTTTGGGGGTTTAAAATGTATAGATGGAATCCATAAATGCTAATCAGGAAATGTGAAGATGTGGACTACCCCCAGGGCAAAGGAAACCAAGGGGATTGGGTTTAAAGTTGGAATATAATAAAGTTCAGCCATTATCCATATCTCAGATTTGCTACCTATAATAATTGTTTTGATATGTATACAATTTCATATTTAATATTTTAGAAGGAAAAGTACTTCTGGCATTAGATGTACCTATGTAATAGCCACATTCATAAAATACTTACTGTATATCAGACACTGTGCTAAGAGTTTTACAATGATCCACTCAAACCTCACAAAAACCATGGGAGGGCTATTATTATTCCCATTTTATAGATATGGAAACTGAAAATAAATAGAGGCTAAGTGATTTGCCTGGGTCACACAGGTGGTAGGTGTCTGAGACCAGATTTAAAGTCACTCTTCCTAACTCCAGGTCCAACACTATATCCACTGTGCCACCTAGCTGTCCCTAAAATTTCTATTCACATTACAGAGGAAACAACTCAAGCAAATATGGCACCAGGCTGCATTGGTTTACAACTGATATAATGAAGCGTGCTGGTTTTGGAGTCAGTCAATCTAGGTTCAAATACCACCTCTGTCACTTATTAGCTGCATTTGCTGTCGTTAGTCAACTTCATTCTGAAAAAGGACCAATGACATCATAAAGATGATGACTTGTGGGTGAATTGGATTTAAGCGAGACAGAGTTTTGCAAAGTCATCAACCTCAGTCTCCTCCAGAGTCATCAGAGTCCAGTGGCAAGACATAAGTCAAGATAACTGGCAATGGGCCCATTAGCTGTGTTCATTTTGCTCAAACTGGTGACCTTCAGCAAGTATTTTCAACTATCTAACCTCAGGTGTTGTCTTTTTTTTCTTCCGTTGAGTAAAGGACTGGATGAGAAGACTTCAAAAGTCCTTTTGAACTTTATACCTATGTTTTAAGTTTAAATATCATGATTCCAGGTCAGGGTGGCCAGGGGAGGGGGAGGAGGGGCAGGAATTTAAAAAATCATGAAAAGAATAACATGATCCTATGATCTCTGCTTTAAAACTCAGTTGTTTTTTGGCTCATGTTTTTAAAAGTGACTGCTTGGTAAAGTTGGATTTTTCACTGGGAAAGGTCACTTTAACAGTCCTGGTCTAAAACCCAGGAGCTGTAAGTTATACAGTGGCTTTGATCTCAAGAACTTCATTGCTGCTATAAAACTCCGATTTATTATTTCATTTCTTTATAGGTTAGGAATTTTAAAGTCCTCGTCTTTATTCCTATTCCCCACTCTTAGAAAATGAGCTCTCCTTCCTCAATATTTTTTTAATTGAGGCCATCTACCTTGAGTTCCCTTATCTTCTCTCATCTCCTTTCATTTATAACACAAACTTTTCTAGATTTTTTTCCAACTTCTCCTCTTTTGTTTCATTCTCAAAGAATGGTGCAACTCTTCACCTTTCAAATGATAATTCTTCTAATTATTCACTTAATCCCATTCCATCTTACTTTCTCTAAGACTTTTCCATTCCCTTTCTCTTATTCAATATCCCTATTCATTGGCTTTACCCTTGCTACCTACAAATATCCTCCAGTATCACTTATCTTTAAAAAAAAAAAAAAAAGGAAGACAAACTTATCTTTTGACCCGGCTGTATCCTTTAGCTATCATTCTTTATCTCATATTTTTAATTACAAACTATTTTAAAATATTATATCTCATTTTTGTTTCCCTAGCTGCCCATTACATTATATATTTTTTGTTTTTAAATTGTTCTCACTTCTAAATATATCACTCTCCCCTTCCCCTGCCCAGTAAACCTTTGTGAAAAAGAATTTTGAAGAAGTAGAGGGGAATTCCTGCAAATATAGTATAAAATATCTTTTGCTATTTACATTTCTTTATTACCTACTCACTTCTCAAACTCTTATAATGTTATTTCTAATCATACCACTAAGCCAGGATTGGGGAACCTGTGGTCTTGAGGCCACATGTGACCTTCTACATCCTTGGATGTAGCTGTTTGACTGAGTCCACGTTTTACAGAATAAATCCTTTTATTAAGGGGATTTAGTCAGGGGGCTGCACTTGTGGCTCTAGAGAGCCACATGTGGCCTTGAGGCTCCAGGATCCCCACCCATGCACTAGACTAAAAGTTTTGAAGAAAAGATTAGAAATGATCTTTAAGTTGCTAGACTTGATGATTTTTCTCAATTCTCAATATTTGTGATCTATCTATACCTTTCAACACTGTGACCATCCTATCCTGTATAGTCTCTCCTCCATTAGCTTCCTTGACACCATTCTTTCTTGGATCTCCTCTTTTCTGTCTGACCATTCCTTCTTAGTCTCCTTTGCTAGCTTATATAGCTAATGCATTTATAGTACTTTTGCATATGTCATCTCATTTGATCTTCCAGTCCCCACCCACCAGTACTTTTTTTCTTCCAAGATTCTATCCTGAACCCTGTACATTTTGGCTATGTCCTACTTATCCAATCAGTTCAATAATCCAATTCAATTCGGATCTTTTTAGTTTTATTTAACATTACTTCTTTTCTTACACTGTATGCCCTTGCCAAAGTATGAGGGGATTCTCCCCAATCACATATTTACATGCGCAGTGGTGGAGTCAAAATCCTCCTACCCCACTTAGCTCGCATATATATTTTATAAGATGATAAAGCATTTTAATTGTCTGTTACATGCAATAAAGGTCTGAATTACTCCCTAGGTACAAGAAGTCTGTTCAGATTGGCTGGGGAATTTATCAGGTCCTTTTGTACCTGTAATAGAACATTAGGCTAGTTGGAATTTTTTTTTAAATTGATGAATAGTGGGCCCAGGAGAGAATATGACAGTCAGACCTCTGGGGAGGAGCCATTTGAAGAGGAGAGCACCTTAGTGCTAGCTTTCTCCCTTGTCCTTCTCCCCAACTATGACTGAAAGAAGATATCATGACTTTCCGATGACCAAAGGATTTGAACTTTTTCAACAACATCCAAGAAGTTTCCTAGGAGAATACCATCTGGCAACAGTGTCTGCATCAGGAGCCAAAGACAGACTGGAAAAGATAAGGAAAGACAGATTCAAGACTACAAAGAGTGTAGCAGGGAGGGAAAAAATCATTTTATAACTAAGGGGAACATCTTGAGGACCCTTGAAAAGGAACTTGTAGGAACTTTTTTTCCACTTGAGTCCATTTTCCCTTGAATTCTGAATGTACTCATGGAAGACTTTTCCAAATGCTGGGGGTGGGGGATGGGAGAAAGGTGCTTTGTACTAACTGTTCTTACTATAGCATTTTAGTATATACCCTTTCCAAATAATTAATTATCGAGCTGATTAATTGATATCAACTGATAATTATAGCAGGAAGCACACTAGTGGTTTGTGAACTATAGAGGATAGAAGAACACCCCACAACTCCTCACAGCTACCTGTAGAACCTGGCAGGGAAATAGCAGTTATGTTCTAGGGTCCTGACTGGTCAGTTTGATTGAGAGTTGGAAGAATTGTCCTAGAGCAGATCCTATTCATGCATTTATACAAACTTTCTCCTCTTCCTCCCAAAAGCTTAATCTTCCTTTAAGGCTCAACTCAAATCCCGCCTACTCAGTAGGGCATTCTCTGACCCTCACTTAACTCCACCCCAGTTCTTTCTATTAAAATATTCTTACAACATTTTCTCTATACTGTTTCTATGTTGCCAGTACTTCCACCAAATAAAATACTTATCTGTCTACATTCAATATATTTCAACAGCATGTAAGTCCTTTTCATTGCAATGATTGGGAAAAGCAATCTTGGGAGAAGGGTGGGGACAAGATAGAGGAATGAAATTGCCCAAATTCCTCCAATGGCAAATAGAACTCCTACAAAAGCTCTCCTACAAAATGACCACAGAAAATTCCAAATCAAATCCTGAGCTTAAAAGCCAACAAAAAGACACAATGAGTCATTTTTCCAACCCAGAGTACCTAAGAAAGACAGAAGGAGAGGTCTACAAACACTGGAGTGGAGGATAGCTGGGAGCAGAGCCCACACAGAATGTGAAAGCAGCACCAGATGTGGGCAGCTGTGGGCAGCAGCAGCAACATCAGGAGTAGCATCCAATACTCAGGAATGATAAGAGGACTGGAAACCTGGTTAGAAGAAGGGAACTTGAGTGCATAGAATTGGACACCATTTGGCAGCTCCATAGCCTATTATCCAATTTCAGAACACAGTTTTATTGTGGGGAGGAGCAGTAGCAGTCAAGAGAGAACAGCGACTCTACCTAGGTAAGGACCAAAGCATACACCAGGAAGTTAATGACCAGATCTCTCCCCAGCTCATTTTGGAAGCACTGAAAACCTATAGACCTTCAGACCAAGTTACTAAAGTTCAGGTCAGTCAACCCCTGGGAGGTGAGCAAAAAGCAACTCTAGCATAAAGTCCTAAATCAAGAAATAGACTGGAAAAAGGAGGGAACAACAACAACAAAAAGAACCTGACCATAAAAAGCTACTACAGTAAGAAGGAAGCTTAAGGCACAAACACAAAAGAACATAATGACATGAAGTCATCTACAGGTAGAACCTCAAACGAAAAGGCAAATTGGCCACAAACCTAACAAGAAATCCCACAAGAGCTAAAGAAAGAAATAGAAAAGGGTAAAAATAAAGACAATTCACAGTCAAATACAAGACGTAAGAGAAACATAAAATGATAAACATGAAAGACAAATAAGGGATTCAATAAGGTTAAAATGTTTATATTCCTAGATGATCATTGTAATTACTAAGAACTTTGCCATTATTAGGACAGTTAGAAGGAGTATTGCATAGATGGAAAGCACAGGGGTGAATTCCCTATGATGTGATGATTTTTAAAACAAAAAATTAAAGTATGAGGAAGAGGAATGCACTAAGGTGGGAGAGGGAGAGGAAGAATAGGGAAAATTATCTCACATAAAAGGTACAAAAAGAAGAGCTTTTACATCTTTGTAAATGATATGATGATATACTTAGAGAATCCTAGATAATTAACTAAAAAAATTAGTTGAAACACTTAATAACTTTAGAAAAGTTGCAGGCTATAAAATATACCCACATAAATATAGGCATTTCTTTATATCACCAACAAAGTCCAGCAACAAGAGATAGAAAGAGAAACTCCATTTAAAATACCATTGACAATATAAAATCCCTGAGAGTCTACCTGCCAAAACAAACCCAAGGACAAGATAAGATCAAAAAAATTGGAAAATTATTCATTGTTCATAGGTAGGTTGAGCCAACATAATAAAAATGACAATTCTAGCTAAATTAATTTACTTATGTAGTGCCCTACCAATCAAACCACCAAAATTATTTTATAGAGCTAGAAAGAATAACAAAATTCATCTGGAAGACCAAAAGGTCAAGAATATCAAGGAAATTGAAAAAAAACTGTGTTTTTTTAGGTATAGCCTAGCTATACCAGACCTCAAAGTGTATTACAAAGTGGTAATCAGCAAAACAGTAGGACTGGCTAAGAAATATAGTGGTAGATCAATGGAATAGATTATGTACACAATACATAGTAATAAATAACCACAATAATCTGGTGTTTGATAACTGTAAAGATCCAAACTTTTGGGACAAGAACTCACTATTTGACCAAAACTACTGGGAAAATTGGAAAGCAGTTTGGGAGAAACTAGGCATAGATCAATATTTCACACAATATACCAAGGTAAAGTCAAAATAGGCACATAATTTAGAATTGTAGAGTGATATAAGAAAATTAGGGAAGCATGGGATAGTTTATCTGTCAGATTTATTGATAAGAGAAGAATTTATGACCAAACAAGAGACAGAGAACATTACACAATATAAAATAATTTTGATTACATTAAATTAAATTAAAAAGGGTTTTACACAACTAAAGGCAATGCAACCAAGATTAGAAAGAAAGCAGAAAACTTGGGGGGGGGGGCGGGGAATTTCCATCAGATTTCTCTGATGAAGGCCTCAATTCTCAAATATATAGAGAATAGAGTCAAATTTATAAGAAAACAAGTCATTCCCCAATTAATAAATAGTCAAAAGATATGAAGCAGGGAATTTTCAGGTAAACTCAAAGCTACCTACAGTCATATAAAAAATGCTCTAAATCACTACTGATTACAGGAATGCACATTTAAACAACTTTGAAGTGTCACTACTCCATACCTATCAGATCAGCTAATATGATAGAAAAGGAAAACGGCAAATGTTGGAGGGGATGTGTGAAAATCAGAACACTAATGCTCTGTCGGTGGAGTTGTGAACTGATCCAACCATTCTGGAGATCATTTTGGAACTATGCTCAAAGGGCTATAAAATTGTGATACCTTTTGATTCATAAATACTATCACTAGGTCAGTATTCAAAAGAGATTTTTGAAACGGAAAGGGAAAAAAGACCCATATGTATGAAAATATTTATAACATTTTTTTGAGATAATAAAGAATTGGAAACTGGGGGCTGCCCACTGACTGCGGAATGGATGAAAAAGTGGTGGTATATAATTGTTATGGAATATAACAATTTATATATTATAAATATATATTAAATAAATATATATATTATAATTTGTATAATTTTATAGCACAATAGTGCTATAAAAAATGATGAGCATGATGCTTTTAGGGGAAAAAAATGGAAAAACCTACAAAGTCAAACAAGTAGAACCATGAAAACACCGTATACAGTAACATCAATATTGTGTGATGATCAAGTTGGAATCACTTACCTCTTTTCAGCAATGCAAAGATCCAAGAATTCTGAAGGACTTATAATGAAAAATGCTATCCATTTTCAGAGAAAGAATTAATAAAATATGAATTCATATTGAAGACTTTATTTTTCTTGGGTTATGGTTTTATTTGTTTATTTTGATTTGGTTTTGGTCTGTTTTCTTTCACAACATGGCTAAAATGAAAACATGCTTTGCATGAATGCACACCTATAACATATATCAAATTTCTCAAGGGGGAGGGAAGGAAGGAGGGAAAGAATATGAAACTCAAAATTTTTAAAAATGAACATTAAAAATTATTTTTACATGTACCTGGAAAACATAAAATATTCTTACAATCTATCTGATTAGTTAATATGACAGAAAAGAAAAGTGACAAATATTGGAGGGGATATGGGAAAAGTAGAACACTAATCTACTGTTGGTGGAGTTCTGAACGAATCCAGTCCTTCTGGAGAGCAATTTGAAACTATGCCCCAAAGGCAATTTAACTATACATAGAATACCTAGAATTGAACTAGAATACCACTACTAAATCTATATCCCAGAGAAATCAAAGAAAAGAGAAAATAGCCTATTTATACAAAAAAGCTATTTATAGCAACTCTTTTTGCAGTGACAAAGACTTGGAAATTGAGGGGATGCCCATCAATTGTGGAATGACTAAGTAAGTTGTGGTATAGGATTATGATGGAATATTATTGTGCTACATGAAATAACAAGTAGGATGCTTTCAGAAAACTATGAAAAGACTTACATGATCTGATGCCAAAAGAAAAGAGCAGAACCAGGAGAACCTTTATACAGTAACAGTATTGTACAATGATCAACTGTGAGTGACTTAGCTATTTCCAGCAATACAATGAGCCAAGGCAATTCCAAAGGACTTCTAAAAAAATGCTATCCTCCCGCAGAAAAAGAATTGATGGAGTCTGAATGCAGATTGAAGCATATTTTTTAACCTTTTTTGTTTATTGTCTGCATTTTCTTTTGCAACATGGTCAATATGGAAATGTTTTACATGATTGCACACATAATCTATATCAAATCATTTGCCTTTTCAAAGTGGGTAGGGAAGGGAAAGAAAGCGGAACTCAATTTTTGAAATAAATTTTAAAAGTTTTATTCGCATGTAATTGATAAAAATTAAATGTAATGTGAAAAAGAGATATTGTGTGCCAGCTGATCTTGAATGTGAGTACTTTGAAGGTTAGGGCTCTCTCTTTTTGTGTTTGAATCCTTAACATCTGGCATTTAAGTGATTAATCAATGTTTGTTGAATTAAGTTAAATTGTCCCAATCCCAAAGGACACATATACACTAGCAGTCAACAGATATACTGCCTGATTCCGAAGAATTGGCTTCATTCTCTTCCCTTCACAAACAGAAAACCACAGGGAAGTTAAACATAGAAGCCTCAAGCAGCTTGGCCGCCCAATCAAATGTAGCAAGAAAATGCTTGGATTCCAGAGATTGAGTCTTGTTAGAAGGCCCCGTGCTTTACTGAGGCTTGCCAGGGTAGTCGTATCTCCCATTTGAATGGCTCTAATGTCTATTATAGTGTTTTGGTTGGGAACACTAATGTGAATGATAAAAGTCACCTACCAGAGATTATTACCAAAAAAAACACCTCAAAGTTGTAACACATTGACTTGGTAGCCCAGGAGGCCAATTCCCATCAGCGGGTCCCATGGACCCAGAGGGACTGTTATTCTCCCAGCTAAATCTGCCTAGACCCAATGGCAAGATGTGCATTTGGAGTTTATAAAATAAATTAGGCAGAAAAGAATCTCATAATCACAAATGCATTTAGCCACTGAGCTCTTCAAAGTTAAATGGACAATGGAAAAAATCTTTGAAGGAGCCAACAGTGATACTAAGACTTATTAATATGCACATTAGCAAAAAATGTGACAGGCCCTGGTGTCTCTTCTTCCAGGCAGCTAATAAGCAACGTATCAAAGGACCACTAAGGTCTGTCTAACTCTGCATTCTTGACTTGGCACAGAGTGATAAAAAGCACATTCACACCCCACTTCTCTTTTGAGGCCTAAGGTTCAGCCAGTTGGACATGCTGGTTCAGTCCTGTGTCTGAAATACTAAAAAATGAGTCTTTTTTTTCAGGTTGGCAGTTTGTCTCCGTTGGCCATGGAAGTCAGATGACAGCAGGGCAGCCCTGAGAGGAATTTTAAACTCTTAGAAGACCAACTCAGAGCAACTGAAGTTTTGAGATTAGTGTCACTCCCAAAAGACCTCCTGCAAAGATGGCAATCCATCTAAAGTTTATCCTTGAGATACTCTCCATGTGACCAGCTCCCGACCAGGGAATCTCTCACTTGCTTTTTACAATAAAAACTTGCTCTTTGTGAATCGAGTATGGGATCTGGAGTCAGGAAGGCCTGAATTCAAATCTGACCTCAGATACTTATTAGCTGTGTGACCCTGGGCAAGTCACTTAATCTCTGTTTGCCTCAGTTTCCTCAACCATAAAAATAAGGTTAATAGAAGCACTTACCTCCCAGGATTGTGTGAAGATAAAATAAAATATTTGCAAAGCATTTTATTAACATTGAAGAACTATATAAATAATAGCTATCATTATTATCTCCTTAGAAGCTACCGGAAAGATAATTAATGGGTAACAATGAGAATGAATACTTGGTAATTTGATTAACTAAGATAATGAATAGAAGGGGCTTTATAAACTTTACAGGCCCTGAAGAAATCTCAGGTGTTATTATCATTACTAATAATATGAATTATTATTGCAGAAGTAACATGGACTCCTGAAGTCCAGGTGGTTTAGCAGTGGCAGCATTACTGCTATAGTCACTCACACTACTACAGACAGGGCTCTGGCTTTGCCTTGACCACAGGAGTGAAGGATTTCCTGTTGCTGAGACATGAGTCAGACCCTCAGCCCTTGCTCTGCAGTTCTGCATCACAGTGCCATGGTCTTCAGGATAATCATGTGGCTATTTGGCTGAGTGATGCCTATTTTGAACAATGATTCATAAGCTAAGGGGAGGAGGTACAAGGGTTCCTATGTGGTTCCTATGGCCTGACTCTTTGGTCCCCTCCAGGATGAATGGGGAGGAAGCAACAAAGCTCCCTATCTTCTGCCTGTTGTCATCAGGGCACTTAGTTACAGCTCTGGTCCATAACTCATAGACTAAAGTAAGGAACCTATGATCCTGAACTGACCTGTTGCCCATCCAGTTGGTTCATTTGGATTACAGCAAGAAAAGACAACTTGAAGAATCATCACCAGAGGCTTTATTAGTGACACACTGACATCTGTGGATAGGCAGCAGTAGTTTCAAAGTCCAATGAGGCAACAATAGCAAAGAGTAATTGGGGATAAGGGAGAGGAAAAAGGGCAGAATCTGGGGGAGTCCAGTACCAGGGTCTAAGTGATCTCTGAAGGACAGGGAGAGAGATCTCTAGGCATCAGGTAGGAGTGGGAGACAATCAAGTAGCTCAAGGACTTTCAGTGATTGCCCCACTGGTTGGAAGTTTCAACATGCTTTATATGGAGCTATTCTGGGGTATTCTTCCTTTTGACCAACTGGATAGAAATAGGATGTTCTCTCTCACCTCGAAGCAAGGAGGAGGGGTATTTCTCCTTAATCTCAAGGTAAGGATGGGGCATTCCTCCCTAAACATCTGAGCCACTATAGGTCTTATCTCCAGGTGCAGGGTACTGAAGGGCTACTCAATGTCCCAGCATGTGGATACATTGGCAGTGCTAGCTGTGTACCCAGGATGGTTGCCTATCAGGGGATATTGTTAGAGAAGGTCAAACAATGTGTTTGTTTAGTTTTTGTTTCTAGCAAGGCAACTAGTAAATTTCCACAGGAAATTAAAACTACAGCATAATCCAAAGTTACAAGTTAGGCTCCAAATAAGCTAAGTTTAGGGAGACATTAATTAAACATTAAAATTAGTTTATGAGTGAGAAACATATTTTCACTATATCAGGTATATTACATTTCACTCCTTCCCCTCCCATCACAGTAACATTCAGAGCATCTGAAGTTTGTAGACCCTTCTAAATAAACCAGTTGTGGGACTAAATCTCAGAACTGAAATGGACTCTCAGAACATCAAATCCAACTTGTATGAAATCCAACTGCAGTCCTTTTTACAGTATTCCCAGCAAGTGGTCATCCATTCCCTGCTTCAACATTTCAAATGAGGGGGAACTCACTACATCGGAGTGATACTTTCCAAGGCAGCCCATCCCTCTTCTAGATAGCTTGAATTTTGAGGAAGTTTTCCTTTTTCCATACACCAAGGTCAGGCTACTTCCCCTCCCTAATAAACTGAAAATTAAAGGACTTTTTCTAGGATTTTAGACTCCTACTCCTAGCCATATCTTCCCCAAAGCTCAACAGCATCAACTAAATAGTCTATTCTAACCTGGAAATAAATAGGACTTAATCCTCCAGGGTGTAAAAATGCATTTGAAAATGGAGTTTTGCCTACTTTGAGTCCCTGTACACTGCCCATCTAAGAAACTACATTTATCTGCTAGTCTGTCAGGGAATAAAATTTATAGAATTGGTAATATTTCATTCCTTCCTATGTCTACCAACTTTGTAAGTTAGTTTCTGTGGCACACAGCTATCCCAACCATAGCTCCAAGAAAAATAGAGGCTAAATTCTGGTCAAATTGCCCTTGAGTGTCCACAATCTGATCAGGAGTCTGTGAAAAGGGAGTGTCTTTTATATTGATAAAGACTCTCCTTTTGGACTTATGTTAGCATCTAGAGGGACAGACTGATGACCAGAGAAAGAGAGTTAGAGCCCAAAGAAATACTGAAAATAACAAGGGACTTACTCCTAAACTTCCACTCCAAAAGCCTATCAACAGACTGTAATATAACCTGTTGTTTCTTTACATAAACGTTTCAGGACATGTGAATTTTGCCTCAGCCATTAAGAGGCCGGGGGTTAACTTTATATACATGTATATATATATGTACACACACATACACACATATATATACATGTGTATGCATATATGTGTATGTACATATATGCATATGTGTATGCATATATATGAATGTATGAATGAAAATTAGAGAGCCAAACCTCTGCTTAAATTTTAGCAATTTTCCTAAAAACTTGAAATGATTGTGATTTAATTGCCAACTTTTCATTTAAAATAATCTCCCTCAGGATGGAATCTCTTAGACCCAAGAGGCGTTTATGTTGCCTCTTGACTTAAAATGAGCTAATTATTATAACAAAGTGTTCAAAAATATATATAAGGCCATTAGGTGGATGGGGAGAAGAACCTTGGAAGGGTTAGGAAAGACCTCAACCTGCAGAGAAGTCAAGGAAAATGAAGCCTGGAAAGAAAAAAAAAACCACAAGATTGATTTATTTATTTATGTGGATATTGTTGACCTTAGAGAATACAGTTACAGGAAAGAAAAGGGGACAGAATTCTTAAAGTCCCTTCCAATTCTAACTCCTTGTTGTTCAGTCATGTCCAACTATTTGTGAGCTCATTTTCTCTTTTCTTGCCAAGGATACTGGAATGGTAGGCCATTTCCTTCTCCAACTGATTTTACAGATGAGGACCATGAGGCAAACAGGGTCCCACAGGGTCCCACAAACTTGCCCAGGGTCACACAGCTAATAACACCTTACTCTCCAACACATACTCTTCAATCTAGTAATGTCAGCCTCCTTGAATTACCACAAACATGACAGTCCATCCTAGCTCCTGGCATTTTTCTCACGGCTTTCTGGCCTGGAATGCTGTCCCTCCTCAACTTTACCTCTTCCATCCTCTGGCTTCCCTCAAATCTCAACTAAAACCTTATGTTCTATAGGAAGCCTTTCCCAACCCTCTCTAATGCCAGTTAGTATTTTCCCTCCTTCAATCATTTCCTATTTATCTTGTATATAGCTTGCTTGTACCTATTCACACTTGTTTGTTTTCTCACCTATTAGATTGTGATCTCCTTGAGGGAAGACAGTCTTTTTCTTCTTTTTGTATGCCCGGGGCTTAGCACAGTCCCAGGCATGTAATAGGGCCTCAAATATTTGTTGGCTTACGGATAGGGATTAGGTTAGATATATTCTAGTCTTGACTAGACTAGATATGAAATATGTTCCAGTTGTGATTCTGTGGATAAATGAAGGAACAGAGGAAGGAACAAATAAACCCACACAGACCTATCTTCAAACAAGAGAACTCTCAGGTCTGTCTCTCTATGGTACATAGAGCTGCCTGCCCAAGGCACATAGATTATATGTCTGTGAATGGACAAATGGGGAAAGGTTATAAATTCAACAGTCCTGATGGGTCCATCTTTCCTTCTCTAAAAGGGATTTAAAAACTGACTGGCATTCTGGAATTTGTAGCTCAGACAGACAATCATTCAAGGTTTAGAGCACTTGACTAGAATATTCTCAGCCCTCCTTTATGCTTTTTATCATAGGGGTTGAAATCAGGTCAAGACAAGTTAATCAATATTTACTAAGCACTCACTATATGGTAGATGGGAAGTTAGGTGCTGCAGTAGATAGAGCACAGGACCTGGAGTCAGGAAGACCTGAGTTCAAATCCAGCCTTAGGCACTTAATAGTTGTGCGACCCTGGGCAAGTCACTTAATTCTCTTTGCCTCAGTTTCCTCATCTGTAAAGAGAGCTGGAGAAAGAAATGGCAAACCATTCCAGTATTTCTGCCAAAAAAACTCCAAATGGATTCATGAAGAGTCGGGCATGTCTGAAACGACACAACAACAATAAATATGACAAATACTGCGCTAAGTCTTGAACATAAAAAGAAAAGCAAAAAATAGCCCCTGCTCTCAAGGAGCTCCGATGGGGGAGACAATATGCAAACAACTATGTACATACAGATATAATCTCAGAGGAAAGATACCAGCATTGAAGGGTAGATTCAGAAAAAGAAGAAACACTCCGCGTAAAAGAAAGATTCACAAGCAGTAAAAGAAAAGTGTTCTCTTCCTCTAATGATTCAAGAATGACTCATCTATTTGGGGGAGAATCTGAAGTAACCAGTGATTTGATTGCTTTCTGTTGAGCAAATTGCTGAAGATGTGTAACCAAACAACCTGTTTCCCTAACTTCTTACCCTTTCCTCGTGGACCCTCTAGCATCCTTTAAGACTCAGTTTAAGTACCACCTCCTAGAAAAGGACTCTCCTTATCATGCTCCCCACCCCCTCCAGGTGCTTAGTGGACTCTTTCATATCCAAGACTTATTTTGTTGTAATGGTGAACCCAAAGATTCTTTTATATTTAACTAGAAGAATCTACACATGAGAGATCAGGCAATTGATGAGGAAGGTAAGAGAGACAATAACCTTGCCCCAGGGTTAGCTTCATCCTTGTCTCTTCTACAAGGGGGAACAAAATAGATTTGGGAAACCTCAGAACTCAGTAGTTGAATAGATAGATGAATAGCCTTCAGAGACTAAAACTGGGAGGGAAATAGGAAAAACTCAGACTAGCATAGTCACTTGTAGAAACCTAGATCCTGTGATCAGGAAGCTCAGCCCAAAGAAAAGAAAGAAGCGAGGTCATTAGCTAAGAGCTACTTTTATGGCCTAAGTAGCTTGATATATGAGGCAAAATAATCTTTTGCAGAGGATAGAAGGACTATCTAGTCAAGAGGATAGCAAAGAAAAGACAGGCTATTCTATAAAAGAAAAGCCAGGAAAAAATATTTTTCCTAGGCCACTGCCGTTCATGCAGCCAAGTGGCTGTTTTGTTAAATGCCACATTTATTTTTCTACAGATTCTTCTGGCTTTGAACTAAAAGATCTTGATAGGGCCCACTCTTCTCAAGATGAGGATATAGCACTATAACCATGGACTTGAGTAAAGGTAGCAGTAGAAAATATAAGAAAACTCCACAGCCAAATGCTCTTGAGAATAGGCTATGGGTCAACTGAGACTTGGTTTCTAGTGGTGTGAAGTCATCAGATAGTGGTATCTATCATAGCAGTGTCAGGTGTGAATGCATCTAGAGAAGCTTCCAGTAGACTGCCATCCAGCATGGCAGCACTAGAAGAGACCTCAAGGAACACTGAGGAATTGGTTCTGGGAGAAATAGCCCAGTGTAAGCAGCATGATGACATCACTAAAAGACAGAAATAGCTATCCTTCTATCTCTGTGTCACAGTTATGTACATTCCCCCTTCTGAGGTGGATACAAGGGATACCCTAGGGCTTAAAATTATTAAGGATTGCTTTTCCAGTACTTTGTGAGGCCCCTCATGAGGTAGGACTCATTCTGTAACTTGAGAGATTCCTAAAGTCCTTTCTCCCTTATCTTGAAATATCATAAAATTTCTCCCTTATACCAAAAGAATTGTTTTATCTCCCTTAACCTGTGTCCCTCCCCTTACCATCCTTAATCCTTAATATATGTCCCCCTCCTCGTTGCATGCCATGAAATTCCTTGTCTCGTCATCCTGTGTCACAAAATTTCTCCTGGCCACTTTATCTTGTCCTTAATGTTTAACTAATATAAAACCCTAAAACTATATCAAAGTCTTGAACAGGCTGTATAGCTTTCTGTCTATATAAGCCTAGTCCCCCCCTCACAATTATCAGTACCCCATGGTTATAATGACTATAGTAAAATGTTCATGTGCTTTCACATAAATAAAGCTCCTGATAGTTAAAAGATAAGTCTAACTGAATTCTTTCACACCTGAACCACTCTCCTAAATCTGACCTCAACACTTCCATGTGTGCCCTGACCCTCTAAAACCCTTGATAACCTGGTCCTTTCACCTAATCTGCTTAGACCTTACTTCCCTCTATATTTTCTATGGCCCAATGCCTCTGGCCTCCTTGTATTCCACACACTAGATATTCCAGTTCTTGAATCTCTGACTTTTCACTGGTTGTCTCTTGTGCCTGGGATGTTTTCCCTCCTTACCTGACCCTTTTGGTTTCCCTTGCTTCCTTCAAGTGCCTGCTAAAATTCCACTTTCTATGAGATACATTTCCAGTCCTCTTTAATATTAGTGCCTTCCCTCTGAGATTATCCAGCATATATGTATATATTTACCCAGTATATATATATATATGTATATATATATATATATATGTTAAATATACATAACTGTTTACATGTTGTCTACCCTATTAGAAAGTGAGATCCTTGAGATGGAGTCTATTTTTACTTTCCTTTATATTCCCACAATTATCACAATGCATGACACAAGGCAACATTTAATGGCCGTGCTTATTGACTTACTTGACCTCACGTATCCCTGTGTATGCTTTGTTCTGTACCTTATGTGCATCCACTTTTTCCACTGATGGTTTGTGGTTTTGTGGGAAAGGACTCCCAAAGTTCATACAGAAAATATTTTATTGTTACTTTTCTTAAAATGCCATTTCACTAATTATCCTTGTTTTCAACTAAGTACATCCTGTAGCTAATTATTAAAGTCAAACACAATGGTAGGGATACATAAACAATGGTTGCATTGGCCCCACAAAGTAATGTAATCCAGGTTAGCTTTCTCTGGGGGACCTACCCTTTAAGTTAGAAGGTGCCCCAAGTATTTTATACATACATACATATGTGTATAAAGCTACATATACAGAGAAAGAGAGAGAGAGAGTATTTACTTATCTGCATGTTGCTTTTGCTCAGTAAAAGGAAAGTCCCTTGAGGGCAAGGACTAGTTCATTTTTGTCATTGTATCTCCAATGCATAGTGCAATGCCTGGCATGTAGTAGATACTTAATAATGCTTTTTATTTTAATTAAATTGATTTAGTTTCTTCTCTTTTTTCTTCCTTCTCTCTCTTCCTTCTCCCTCTATCTCTTTCTTCATTCCTACATCTTCTCTTCTCTCCTTCTCTCTGCAGCACAGTCAAAAGAACACTGAACTTAGGGTCAGATCTGCTTTCAAGACTCACCTCTGCAACTTGTTGGTTATGTGAGTTTGGGTAAATCAGCCTCTCCGAGTTTTGGTTTAGTTATTTGTAAAGTGTGACTATAAACACCTACCCTGTCCACCTGAAAGGATTGTTGGGGCATGCAGTGAATCAGAAGAAGACTTTGGAAACTGGGAAGTACTATTAAACCACCTATGTGACCAGGGGTAAGTCTTTTTATTTCTTTGGACCTTAGTTTCCTCATCTATAAAAATGAGTTGACTGGACAAAATTACCTCTAAGGTTCCTTCCAGCTCTACAAGCATATGACTCTTCTTTTATTATGCTACCTTAAAGGGAGAATCAGTATCTAAACCTCCACTTAAGGAGGGTAGTCAGGCCATCCAGCTATCTCTTAATTTCCCACGAGGCTGCATTCTCCAGTACTTCTCCATGATGACCCAGAAACTTTTTCATCCTGAAAGGTCACTTCACCTAAGGAGTACCTTCTAAAATGTGGAGGGCTCCTCCCAGAATCTCCATTTAAGAAAACTATCTAGGTTAGCCATCTCTTCATTCCCTACCTATCTAGCCACTTCAATTTTGTGGTTTGGGTCATATTGACATAGCTCCTATCCTTCTCAATCTATCTGGAATGTACAATTTCTCATAAAAGTTATGGGAAAGAAATAAAGATGGAGGAAAAAGAGAAGAGGAGGAAGAGGAGAAGGAAGAAAAGGAGGTTAGGATGATGAATGACATTTTCATAGCATGTTAAAGTTTATCAAGAGCTTCACATGCTTTATCCCATTTGAGTCATATATAAAATCCAGTGAGACTTGTACTACAGATACTTTTATTCCCATTTCATTAATGAGACTCAGATGGCTAAGTGAACTACCCATGGTCACATAACCAATAGAAGCAGAATTAGCACACAATGTGTCTTGACTTGAAGGCCAACACTCCACCCACAATGTTGGGCTAGCTCTAGGAAGAAAAAGTTCTCTATTTTATGAAACAAATAAACAACCTGGATACGTTTTGAAATTCATTCTACTACAAAGACTGCCAGTAAGTACATACTTTCCACTCCATAAGAAAGAAAAATGCATTTGGCGCAAGTGGCCATTAACATGTCATGGAGATAAATCAGAAGGCTTATCCCCTGGAATCTTAATAAAAGAAGTCACTTGGGACAGAGGAAGTAGGAAAATAGTTACCAGTTAGAACTTACCTTTCACTAGAACCTGGAGGAATTGTGTAAGCACTCATTCATGGAGACACTTAAAAAGACATTGCAAAAATTTATCTTTGCCATAAATTCTTGCTGACTAAAAGTTTCTTTAGAGTAATTTACAATGTTCATCATAAAGTCCCTCACCAAAAGGAAAAATTTAGATTTAAGACAGGATTGTAAACTCCCAAGGACTCAGGGACAATGTGCTTAAACAATCTCCAGTGAACAATGAGTGATGAATGGCCTCTAGGTGACTAAAGGCTAGAGTTGCCTTCCTCTTAATATTTCATACTTTTTGTTGAATCAAACAAATCTGATGGTGTGCCTCACTCAGGGGCTGGGGTATAGATGTGCTTAGGAATGATGTTTAGGCCCTTCATTCTGTATCCTGTATCAGAGGCAAGGAATGGTAGTGTCTATGTCTGACTGTAATGCCAAGTAATGGCAAATCAGACACCTTAGCAATTAGGGAGGCTGGGTAGTATAGTGAATAAAACACCAGGCCTGGACTCAGGAAGACTTGAGTTCAAATCCAACTTTAGATACTTACCAGCTGTATGACCCTGAGCAAATCACTTAACCTCTTTTTCCCATTTATAAAATGGGGATTATAATACCATCTGTAATAAGAACTTTGGTGTATGTTCAGTTTGCCTAATATGGAGATACCTTTAAAAGACTAGCTAGATATCCTAAAATGTGGGAATGCTTCCTCCTTTACCACAAGGGTGGGTATTTTGGTTGACTTCAGTGGGCACTGTGATTATGTAATTGCTGGTATATTTGAAACTGGTGATACTGGGATGATTGTACTTTTTCTGCTTTTTGCTGGCTCATATTCTTTCCTATGTGCTTATTCATGCTGCATCTAGAGGGTGAAGATCACAGTTCACCCACAGTGTGGGCATCATGAACTGAACTGGTCGGTCAGAGGGGAAGGACTTTCCCTGTCTTCTTCCCTATGTCATTTGTTCTCATTTTCAGGTGCTGGTGGTGATGGACTCAGGAGTTCAAGCCACGGTGATGTTCTAGGTGGAAATGTCAGGCTTTGATGCCATGATGTCTGAGACTTACTGTTGCTATTATTTTATCATCATCATCATCACCATCATCATCACCTTGAGGACACATGAAGTCCAGATGAGCATGCAGCCTTGGATCACCTGGGTCCTCATCCATTATCTTTTCTTCATTTCATGAAGAAGTGGGGATGAGTGAAGGTGGAGAAAGTATCATCCTTTTTGGACAAATAACTTTACCAGAAAAATCTTTTGGCACTAGGTCCCTTGACCTAGATCAGAGATTATTAATTGTGGTTCTGTGGTCTTTAAAAAATTTTGATAAGTGTATTTCAGTATAATTGGTTTCCTTTATAAACCTATATGTTTTATTTTATAAATTTAAAGACATTATTGTGAGAATCAGTCAAGGTTTCAACAGGCTCCTAAAGGGATCCTTGACACACAAAAAGATGAAGGACCCCTAATTCAGATGATCTCTAAGGTTCTAGGCATTAATCACAGAATTGCAAAATCAAAGACTTTCATAGCAAGGCACCTCAATGAACATCTTAGCCAACCCATTCTAGAAAAATAGTTTTCTCTGCATCCAACAGGTGGCTATCCTGCTTTAACTTGGAGAATTTCCAATGATAGGGAGCCAACTACTTCCCAAGGCATCTCATTTCACTTTTGTACAACTTAATTGTTAGGCATTTTTCCCTGACAGAAAGCCTAAATGCTTTTCTTTATCTTCTACCCATTGCTTTTAATGCTGACATTTTGGGCTCAAAGGTCTCTTGTTCAGGTTACTTGTCCACTACATAACCGTCTAGTATTCTCTTTCTCAAAGTACAAGAAAATGAACTCAAACAGTGCCAGTAGGCTGGGGCTGGGGAAGTTCAGTGCCTGTGTATATAGGCTTTGGTCTCTAGGAGATGAAAGAACTGCTTATACTGGGGAGTCTCAAGGGAAAGAATCAAAACCAGAGTCTAAAAATCACTAAAAAATACTTCAAGCAAGATATCCTACACACAGCCACTCAGTCTGGAGGAGAGTTGGGCCTGAACTGGTATTATGGGGTAGAGAAGAAGAGAGAGGAGGAGGAAGAGGGGAAGGAGAGTGAGAAAGAAGAAAAGGAAGGGAGGAAGCAGAGGGAAAGAGGAAGAAAGAAGAAAAGGAGGAGGACAAAGACAAGAAAGAGGATGAGGAGGAAGAGGAGAAGGGAAAAGGAAAGGAGAAGGAGGGAAAAGAGGAGGAGAAGAAAGAAGAGGAGGAGGAGGAGGAGGAGGAGGAGGAGGAGGAGGAGGAGAAGGAGAAGAGGAAGGAGAAGGGAAAGGAGAAGGAGGGAAAAGGAAAGGAGAAGAAAGAAGAAGAGGAGGAGGAAGAGAAGGAGAAGAGGAAGGAGAAGGGAAAGGACAAGAAGGGGGAAAGAAGAGGAGGGGTAAGAGAAGGGGAAGGGGGAGGGAAAGGAGGAGAAGATAAAGGAGAAAAAGGGGAAGGGAAAAGAAAAGGGGAAGGGAAGGGAAAAAGAAGGGGATGGAAAGTGGATGTAGGACAACAAGGGAAGTGAGATGATACGTATTTTTTTCCTTTGAACATCCCACCAAACCATTCCCATCTTAGTTCTACTCTAGTCCCAGGAATGTGATCCTAGTACTGAGGTCATTTGAAATCCTCTCTCCAGGTCCAAGTGAGTCTGTTGCTACAAATTCCTCTTTCAGGGAACTCCTCAGTCTGTATCCCCTGCTTTTTTGATCCTCCTCTTCTCTTGATACTCCTGCTCATACAGATCGTGGGATCACAGATTAAAAGCTGGAAGGACCTTGGAGCCATCTAGCCTAACATCCTTGTTTTATAAATAAGGAAACTGAGGCCCAAGGAAGTTGAGTGCTGAAATCACTTATCATGTATTAGAAGTAGGATTTTAATCCAGGTCTTTTCACTTGAGTGTCAGTCTACTCCACTACAGCTACCTTTTCTGACTTCTTTTGCCTCACTCTTTAGCTTGACCCCATGAGCTGTCATGTCAATTGATGCTCCCTCTGACCACTGAGAGTTTTACTTCCTATGACATTAAACTGTGACAATACTCAATCTTAAATAATCCCTATCACCCATTGCTCAGCACCAGACCCTGATAAAAAACCACAAACCTTGTTGATGAGTTCTTTACAAATATATCCTATCTTAATCTTAATCATAGGTGGGTTTTCCTCACTCTTCAAATCCTGTTATATATGTCTTCTTGACTCCCTAGTTCATTCTGTAATGAATGTAAGTTTCTTGTGAGTAAGAATTATCTCATTTATGATCTTTGTAGTGCCAATTCCTATTATAGTGCCTGATCCATAGCAGATACTTAGTAACGACTAACAAACGCAGCTAAGGTGGTACAATGGACAGAACACTGGACACAGCATCTGGAAGACCTAAATTCTAATCCTGCCCCAGAAACTTTCTAGTTGTGTGATCCTGGGCAAGTGTCTAAACCTCCCCCATCTATAAAATAGATAACAATAGCGCCTAGGGTTGTCGTGAGAATGGAATAAGATATTTGTAAAGCCCTTTACAAATTTTAAATTGCTGTATAAATGCTGACTGTTATTATCATTATTATTGTTAATGATTTTCACAACAGTTCTTCCAAATCTTCTTTATCCTTGACCAACCCCACCTCCACTTTTAATGTAGTATTTCACTTCTGCTAAAATGCTAGAGACCAGTATAAATTATCTCATTTACCACTTCACCCTGTTCTTTTCAAAGTTAAATGATACACTGCCTTCCACTTGAGGAAGTTTGCTCTAGTAGAAGGGATAAGGGAATTCTTAGTCTGAGTTTGAGCCACAGTTCTGACACTAAGTATATGACCTTGAATTGTAAAAATAATGATAACTAATATTGATACATGTAGTCATACAAATAAATGTGTGTGTATGTAAAATCTTATTTAACCTTTATAATAGCCCTTTGAAGGACACACTGTAATTCCCTGTGTTTTACAGATGAGAAAACTGAGTGACTTGTCTAGGGTCACATGGCTAGGAAATAGATGGTATTAGTACTTAACTCATCCTAATTCCAAGTGTTTCTTTTCCTTCCTTCTTTTTTCCTTCCCTCTTTCCTTCTTCCTTTCCTCCCTTCCTTCTTTCCTCCCTCTCCTCCTTTTCTTCCTGCTTTCCTTCTTTCCTTCTCATTTTCTCTTCTATAAAATGGGGAGAACAATAAAAAAGGAGAGCATAACCACATATCTTCATATATCCTCTTTCGTTGCTGAAAGAATCATTGCTGAAGAAGACCATGCCATCAGAGAAATGATGACATGACTTGCACTTGACTTTGTTTTGAGTGAGGGAGGGCTGTGCAGGTCACCAGCCTCACTTCTCCTCCAGAGCCATCTGGGTCCAGTGACCAGATATTCATCAGGATGACTGCAGATGACCCAGGATGAGGCAATTGGGATTAATTGACTTGTCCAAGGTCACACACCTAGTGAGTGTGAAGTGTCTGAAGTGAGATTTGAACTCAGGTCCTCTTGACTCCTGTACTGGTGCTCTATCCACGGCACCACCTAGCTGCCCCCTCTTTCTTGTAATCCCACACCCAAAGGTCCTTTTCTCTTTTGGTAAAAGTCATGACCTCTCTTTATCACTTCACTGCCTGAAGCCTCAGAGCATTCCACGTCAAGCCAATAAGAAAATGGTCAATCATTCACTGATGACCCAGATGACCTAGGAATAACAGGGCTCAGCAGAGTTCAAGGTGTTGCTTGCCTTCTGGCTAGGCTCTGAGTGAGAAATGAAGGCCAACAGAGAGTCATTCATCGGGGAGATAACAAATAATTGGAGCTGTGCAGGAGCCAGCCTGTTTTCTTCTTAAATAGATTGCTAGCTATCTGGTAATGAAATAATCTTGTCCTGGCATCAGTATGAAGAGAAAGCTGGGCAAAATTGAATAAAACAGTCAGGTTCCTGACAAGAAGACCTGCTCTCAGATGAGAGAAATTAACCTCTAGTTAATAGAAGCCAAGGCAAATATCCTGGACAATACATCTGAGAAGCTACACTTCCACAGCAGCCATCTCAGGGGCCTAGAGATTACAACCTCTCCAAGACAAGACATCGGTCACAGCCTGGGAGAAATGACAGCCAGCCTTCTTGGAGAAGGTCAGGAGCGAAGTGCAAGCTTGCCTTTCTGAGGCATGTAACAATGACAAAGAAGGATGATTGAGTCTGAATCCCCAGGGAGAGGCTCTTCCTCCGGGATGTGCTATGACTGAGTGGTTTGTCTCTGCCTGAAGTAGCAGGAAGACCATCATTCTTAAAATTAACATCTCATATTCCCATAGTACTTAAATATTTATAGAGAATTTTGCTCAAAAACAATGCTGTGATTATTTTTGTATCCAAATATTACTGTCTCCATTTTAGAGGTGAGATAATTGAGGCTCAGAGGGACGAAGTGTTACTCCCACAGTCATTAAGTGTCAGGGATGGGATTAGACTAAGATCTGGGTCCAAGTCCAATACACTTTTCATTATCTTTTACAGATTAACTCGATTACTTTGGGTTGCTGTAGAGACTGTAGACCATCTGTCTGATGATGCTCTTGGATAACATCATACAATAATTCTCATAGGATATAATACAATTTGTCAGCTAGGTGGGGGTAGAAAGTGAGGCTGGTCACCTTACAGAGCTCTCTGTCACTCAAATCAAAGTGAACTACAAGTCATGTCATCATTTCTCTGACGCTACATCCTCTTTGAAAACAAAGAACAAACACGCACAATAGTTAGATCTAGAGTCAGGAAGACCCAAGGGCAAATCCTGCCTCAGTCACTCACTAGCCGTGTGACCCAGCATAAGTCATTTAACTTCTCTTATTCTCAGTTTTTTCATTTGTAAAATGGGATAATAATAGAAACTCTTTTCCAAGATTGTTCTGAAGATCAAAGGAGATAACACACATAAAGCCCTTTGTAAACCTTAAAGCGCTGTATAAATACTATTTTAAATATTTAATCATTGATAATTTTTTTTTAAGCAGCATGATACAGTGGATAAAGAGCCAGCCTCAGAATTAAAGATGTGAGTTTCAGCCCTGCCTCTGATATAAATGAACTGTATGACCCTGGTCAAGTGCCATTGGGAACTTCTTTAAGACTACAAATTTCAAAACCGGTGCCAGCCTGCATAAGGAGAAGGTGTTTCCTCTCTGAGAGTGTCTTAAGCCAACAAAACCAGAGGTTTAGTCAAAAAATACATCAAAAAATGCTTTCATGTTTACAATGGGGTAACATGCATTTTCTAATTTTATGAGGAAAGAATATTAGAACTAGAAGGAATCTTAAAAATAATTTAATAATTTAACCAGCCCAATTTGATCCAGTCTGCTCATGATTACAGAAAAGGAAAGAAGGTGGTCAGAAAAGGTTGTCCAAGGTCTCATAACAAATTATGGACAAAGATTAAACTAGAAGTCATATCTTCTGATTCCTTGCCCATTATTCTTTCTTAGACAAATAAGCAAACACAACGGTAAGTATTAAATATTCACTCCCACCCTCTAGAAACCTGTCCTTCTCTGACCCATACAGAAGAGGGATTCCCCTTCTACCCTTCTCTGAGGGAGGACAATAATGTGATAGTAGCTGAGAACCAGTAATCAGCATATGCATTTGTATGGCATATGATTTCTGCCACCATCCTAGGTGTCACCTAGACATCTGGAAAGTTCCAAGTAAAGATCTGCACATCTGAGGGACAAAAGTCTTCAGAAGGCAAGGCCTTCGTCCAAGAAACCAAAATAAAATGGTATATTGGCCATCCTGGCATCATCTGCTTCATTCTATAAACATCATCTTGCACCTCTCTGCCAATAGATGAGGCAAACTCCATTGCCAATCCACTGAAGCTGTGATCAGTGTATTGATCATAGTTCTGATGGTTTTTATTACAACCTTATTCTATGTACACCAAGACCCTGAAGTGTTATATGATTTGCTAATACCCTCCCAGTAATGCCTTCTTGTGGGAGGGTGAGAGGTGGGACTGGGGGTTGATGAGTGACAAGAGTAAGAGAACTGAGAAGATAAGATTAGAAAATTATGTCTTCCCTGTTTGCAGAGGGATGTACCCCTAACCTCTTATTCTTACACAGATTTCTCCAAGTTCTATTAGAGATTTATTCTGCTGCTCTGCTATAAGGAGTGATGTCTTACTCCCTAGGTCCCTCATAGGACCATAGATCAGTGCTAGGAAAGACGTTAGGGATAGTTGATCCAGTCTTCTCATTCTGCTTAAGAGTCAACTGACATCCAAGAAGGTTAAGTGATTTGCCAAAGGTCACAGAGATAGGAAGCATCAGATGAAAGATTGGAACCCAGATCCTCTGACATCAGGAGCAGCATTTTCTTCACTGTACAAGCAAGATTCTTTCTTCTCAGAGGGAATTCCTCTCCAACATCCAGGCAAGAATGGGAAAATAGACCTCATTGAGAAAGATAAACAGATCATTGCTACCCATGCCTAATTGTCCACAATCATAAAAATAATTACCTCTCAAGATCAGCCCATCTTCCCCAGCTCCTGGATGGTGTCTCCCACAAGGCAGACAACAGATAGAGTTGTAAATATTCTGTACAATGCCTCCAGTCAATCGGGTGCTCTTTAATAATAATGAGAAATCGATGACTTACAACAAGCTCATCATCTTAATGCTGCTTCCCTCAGACACTGTTATTCAGGGAGCAGGAGGCCATTCTTCGTCTGTAATTTTTACAGTGGAAAGTGAACACAGCAGCCTTGCTGACTGAGACACCCACAGCACAGGCTGCAGGAGGGACAGATGGAAAGGCCAGAGTCAACAGATGAAAGAAAGCTTTCTCTTTCTTGATGCTGGATCTCAGGGAACAGAACCAGCCAAGCCTTCTTTTGACATTCAAATTCTCACCTGAGGAATAGGGGTGGAGGGAAGGGGAAAGGGAGAGAGGGAATGGGTTTAGGTCAAACACTACACAAATACTCAGTAATGTTATCAAATAAGATGACATACACAAAGTGTTCCATAAACTTAAAGTATTATATGAATGCCAGTTTTGCTCAAATTTTCAAATGAATTTGGGATCTCATGGATTTGATTGATTTTTCCAAAGTTACAGACCCTCAACCATCAATGTCTGCTCATTCTGTGTAACTCTCTTCCATACTTTTTCCTCAATTTGCCGGAGAAGGGACGTTTAATGTAATCAGTCTAAGTGATCATCGAGCCTAATATATCAGAACATCACAAGATAATTGCACTTAGAATGGGAAATAACCATGTTTTCTTGTTCCATAGACCCTTTTCTCAGCATGATGAAACCCATGAACCTGTTCTTAGAATAATATTTTTAAACAACTGAATCAAATGCTAAATTTTAGTTAGAGGCTGGTGAAAGTAAAGATGTAGTCTTTTTCTCACATCTAAGTTCATAGATTCCCCTTGAATCAAGCTACTCTCCTTCCAATGTCTTGGGAAGGAATAGGCTTCAGCATGGTGCCAACGATGGACTGTACATGAGAAGAGGTAGATAGGATATCATCAGATACAAGCAGAAAAGGAAGTGAGCTGCTCATTGCTTCATTTCTATTAACACAACATCAAGCCATCTAGAGGAAAGACCTTGGCATGTTTCATAGACTGACTATGTAGGTCTGATCAAGAGTAGAAAAGAGTAGCAAAGGATAAGAAAATGGTGTCCTTCCACCATTGAAGGAAGATCCCTGATTGATAAGATCCCAGAACCACTGAAGTTGTCCATTAAAGTAGCAAAATTAAATGAAAGAGTACGTGAGACTTCATGAGATTCCTTGGATCCCAATTGTAACCCTAATGTGTCAATTGGTCAATAAGGATTTATTAAGACTTATTTTATACCAGACATTTTTGGAAGTACTGAGGATACAAAGAATAAGCAATAATGGCCCTTGCTCATCCTAATGTGGATGGCAACATGTATAGGATAGATATAAGGAATTTGCCAAGGTGAAGACACTAGCAGTTGGTAGGACTAGAAAAAGCTTCTTGTATAAAGTGGCATATTCAGACTTGGTCTTCTTGGCCCCAGAATTTAAAACTAGGATCAATAGTAGGATGATGCAGAGTAGCAAACCTCAGCCCAGTGAAAGAAGAGGGGATCTCTAATAATTAGAACTATGTAAAACTGGAATGGACTGCCTTGGGAGAGAGTGAATTCACATTATGAGGCGATCTCAAAGCAGAGGCTAGATGAAGACCAGTTGGTAATAACATAGGGAATATCTCTATTCAGTGTAAGAAATTGGGCTCAGATCTTTTCCAGCTTTAAAATTCTGTAATTTTATGAAATATTGTGCCATGGCTGAAAAGCGTTCTCTTTTCGCCTCTTAGCACTCCTAGCTTCTTTCAATATTATGCTCAAATGCCATCAGATCCCACTCTAATTTGGAGCTCCCCTTGCCAAAATTCCTTTGCATCTAATCTGTATTTACATGTTGGTGTAAAATGTAAATTCTTTAAGGGCACTGGCTTTGGAGTCAGAGGTTGTGATTGAGATCTTGTTTCTATTACTTAGTTTGGCATGATCTTTAACCTCTCTGAGTTTCAGCTTCCTTACAGGTGAAAGGAAGGAATTGTACTAACTGGTTTCTAAGATCCCTTTCAGCTCTAAATCTATGACCCGAGGATTATTGAGGGAAGAAGATCTTTAATTCCTGTCTCTGTATCATCAGTGATTGGCACATAGTAGATGAGCAAGGTGCCAATAAAAGTGTGTCAAATGAATTAATGAATCAGTGAATCACCTGAGGTTTGGAAGCCTTTCCCTTATAGAAATATTTGGGTTATATAGAATGGCAGCTTGGAGGAGTATGACACAATATTGAACCCCAACCCCTCCCCCCCATCTTGTTTTTTTTACAGTGTCAGTGTGGAGTGCTGAAAATGACAGTAAATTTGGAGTCAGGAGTGACTGGGCATTGAGCTCTGGATTCCATGCTGCCTGCTTATATGGCCTTGAATAAGTCATATTCCTGAATCTGTTATTTCATCTATGAAAGGATTATAATACACTTATACCATCTACCTCATAAGGTAGTAGTGGGGAAAGCATTGTATAAATTGCTATTTAAACATGAGCTTTTCTAATTAACATGTATGGGGGATAACCCAGACTCTTAATGAACACATCAAACATTTCTTCCTTGAATTGTTTTTCCACTTAAGCAGCTTATTTGTGGTAGGAATAGTTTCCCTTATCAACTGGAAGATCTATTTTTAAAAAAACACAAAATACAATGAGCTCTACTTACTCTCTTTTCTCCTTTGTATCCCCTTTCCCTTTCTTTAGTCAATTAAATCAATTAGAAAGATGTAAATACTAAATTAATACTAAGTAGTAACTATATGCCAGGCACTATGATAGGTGCCAGGGATATAAAGATAAAATCAAAATTGTCACCAAAGAACTTACATTCTAATGAGAGAGAATCTCCCTTGGCCTTGGGTGAGGGTGGGGGGCAACAGGAGGGAAGATGTTCTTCACTTGAGGAGTGGAGTGGAAGCTGATGCATACACACCAGGCAATGTAAGACCAGCATTGCCAAGAGGAAAGATGGATTACTTTGTCCCAATACAAAAGCTTTACAACCCATGTCAAGAACAAAACAGAAACCATGTGATTATCTCAATAGATGCAGAAAAAGCTTTTGACAAAATGTAACATATTCCTATTGAAAACACTAGAGAGCATAGGAATAAATGCTTCCTTTCAATAGTAAGTAGGATCTACTTAAAACAATCAGCAAGCATTTTATGTAATGGGGATAAGATAGATGCATTTCCAATAAGATTTGGGATGAAACAAGGATGTCCATTATTACCACTGTTATTCAATATGGAACAAGAAATAGAAGGAATTAAAATAGGCAAAGAAGAAACTAAATTATCATTCCTTGCTGAAAAATGATGATATACATAGAGAATCCTAGAGAATCAAGTAAAAAACTACTTGAAATAAAAAACAACTTTAACAAAGCTTCAGGATACAAAATAAACCCACATAAATCATTGGCATTTCTATATATTACTATCAAAGTCCAATAGCAAGAGATAGAGAAAGAAATTTTATTTAAAGTTACTATAGATGCTATAAAATATTTGGGAGCTTATCTGCCAAAAACAAAAAAACCCCAGAGACTATATGAACACAATTACAAAACACTTTTTGTACCAATAAAGTCAAATTCAAATAATTTGAAAAAGAACAGTTGCTCATGTGTAGGCCAAGCTAATGTAATAAAAATGAAAATTCTACCTAAATTAATGTACTTATTCAGTGTCATACCAATCAAACTACCAAAAAACTATTTTATAGAGCTAGAAAAAATATTCTGGAAGGACAAAAGATCCAGAATATCAAGGGACTTAATGAAAAGAAATGCCAAGGAAGGTGGCCTAGCCATACAAGATCTTAAGTTTTATTATGAAGTGGCAATCATTAAAACCACTTGGTTCTGGCTAAGAACTAAAGGGGTAGATCACTGGAATAGGCTGGGTACACTTGACACAGTATTCAATGACTATAGCAGTCTACTGTTTGATAAACCCAAGGATCCCAGCTTCTGGGATAAGAACTCACTATTTGATAAAAACTGCTAGGAAAACTAGAAAATAATGTGGCAGAAACTGGGTATAGACCAATGCCTGACACTGTATACCAGAATGAAATCCAAACGGGTACATGATCTAGGTATAAAAACTGACTCTATAAATAAGTTAGGGGAAAAAGGAAAGTTTATTTGTCAGATTATGGAGAATGGAGGAATTTATAACCAAATAAGAGGTAGAGAACATTATGAAATGCAAAATGGATAATTTTGAGTACATTAAACTGAAAAGTTTTTGCACCAACAAAGCCAAAGCAACCAGGATTGAAGGGAAGCAGAAAGCTGGGAAAGAATTTTTACAGCTAATGTTTTACAACTAGTGCCTGTAATAAAGGCCTCATTTCAAATATATATAGAGAACTGAGTCAAATTTATAAAAATACAAATCATTTCCCAATTGAAAAATGGTCAAAGGATATGAACAGGCAGTTTTCAGAGGAAGAAATTAAAGCTATCTATAGTGATATGAAAAATGCTCTAAATCACTATTGATTAGAAAGATGCAAATCAAAACAACTCTGAGGTACCACATTACACCCATCAGATTGTCTAACATGACAAAACAGGAAAATGATTGATGTTGAAAAAGATGTGGGAGAGTTGGAACATTAATTCATTGTTGGTGGAGGTGTGAGCTGATCCACCCATTCTGGAGAGCAATTTGGAACTATGCCCAAGGGACTGTAAAAATGTGCTTACCTTTTGACCCAGCAAGACTGATTCTAGGTTTGTATCCCAAAGGGATCATAACAATGGAAAAGAAGTCTCACATGTACAAAAATATTTATAGCAGCTCTTTTTGTGGTGGCTAAGAACTGGAAAGTGAAGGAATGTCCATCAATTGAGGAATGGTTGAGCAAGTTGTGGTATATGAATGTAATGGAATACTATTGTGCTATAAGAAACGACAAACAGGTGCACTTCAGAAATACCTGGATAGACTTATATGAACTGAAGTTGAGTGAAGTGAGCAGAACCAGGAGAACATACATAGTAACAGCTGCAATATGTGAAGACCGTTTTTGATAGATTTAGTCCTTCACAGCAATGCAAGGCCCTAAAACATTTCCAAAGGACTCATGATACAAAATGCCATCCACATCCAGAGAAAGAACTATGGAGTTGACATGAAGAATGAAGCAGACTATTTTCTCTTTTGTTATGTTTGGTTTTGCTTAGTTTTACTCATGCTTTTTTCTCATTTGTTTGAACTATTTTATGCAACATGACTAATGTGAAAATGTGTTTAATAAGAATGCATGTGTAGAGCTCATATAAGACTGCATGCTATCTTGGAGAGAGAGAGCGAGAAAAATTAAAACTTATGGAAGTGATTGTTGGAAACTGAAAACAAATAAACAAATAATTTTTTTAAAATGCTTCATAACTCCAAGTAGCACTGAGTACTTCACATGCCAAGCTATACTGGGAGAAGTATTGGACAATTCTCAAAGATTCTCCATTTGTCATGCAGAGAGGAAGACTAGACTGCTGAACCATGTTGACTTTTGCCTAATAAAATCATAAAGTCATAGACCTGATGATTTTCTAGACCAACTCCTTTATTATATAGATGGACTTATTCAGTTACCTACAGATCCTTTCCAGTTTCTTGTAGAACAAGTTCTGGCATACAGACATTGCTGTTGGATGGGTTGTGGGAAGACAGGAACACAAATGCACTAGTAGTGGATCTATGTGATTTGGTTCAGTCATTCTGAAAAACTATTTGGAATTATACTAGAAAAGACAATGAACTATACATACCATTTGCCCCAGGAATACTACTAGTAGGTATATACCCCAAGGCAGTCAAGGCCCAAATGTACAAAAGTATTCATTGTAGCACTTTTTATGCAATAATTAAGAAATAAAAACAAAACAGGAGCTCACTAGTTGAAAAATGATTATGCAAATTATGGTAAAAGAAATGTAGTAGAATATTGTTATTTTATAAGATAGGTCAAATATAAGGAATTCAGGGAAAAAAAACCTGGAAAACCATGAACTGGAACAGAACAAAGTAATTAAGAATAACTCACATTTGCACGTCATTTGATATCATACTCATTTGATTTTCACAACACCTTTACTAGCGTCTCCATTTTGCAGTTGAAGATGGTAACGATCAGAGACACAAAGCAACTCACCCTGGGGTAACACAGCTAGTAAATGTTTAAGAAAGGATTTGAACTCACACTCCTCCCTTCCCTTATCCCCACCTTCTCTCTTAGGGTAAGATATATTTCCATGCCCCATTACCCATGTTTCTTATTTCCTGGTTATATGCAATAATAATTCTCAACATTCATTTCTAATACTTTGAATTCCAACTTCTCTCCCTCCCTCCTTCCCTACTCATCCCCACCAAGAAGGTAAGCAATTCAATACAGACTAAATATGTGTTGTTTTGCAAAAGATTTCCATAAAATTCATGTTGTGTAATACTAACTATATTGCCCTCTATCCTACTCTGTCCCCCCTTGTTTTTTATTCCCTCATTTGACCTTGTCCCTTCCCAAAAGCGTTTATTTCTAGTTACTCCCCTCTCCCATTTTCCCTCTATTCTATCATTCCCCTCACCCCACTTGTCGCCTCCTCCCCTACTTTCCTGTAGGGTAAGATAGATTTTCGTACCAAATTTAGTGAGCATGTTATTCCCTCCTTAAGCCATATGTGGAGAGAGTAGCTTCATTTGTCCCCTCTCCCCTTCTCCCCTTCTCCCTTTTCTCCTCCATTGAACAAGATTTTTCTTATCTCTTTAATGAATTATAGCCTGCTGCATTCCATTTCTCCCTTTCTCCTCCCAGTATTTTCCTCCCTCACACCTTAGTTTTTATTTTATTTTTGCTTTTTTGTAGATATTATCTCTTCTGATTCAACAAAATCTGTACTCTCAGTCTGTATGTGTGTATATGTACAATCCCTCCACCTACCCAAATACAGAGAAAAGTCTCAAGAGTTATAAACATTTTCTTTCCATGTAGAAATGTAAACAGTTTAGCTTTAGAAAGTCTTTTTATGATTTCTATTTCCTGTTTACCTTTTCATGCTTCTCTTGATTCTTGTGTTTGAAAGTCAGTTCTGGTCTTTTCATCAAGAAGGCTTGAAAGTCCTCTATATCATTAAATGACCATTCATTCCCTTGAAGTATTATACTCAGTTTTGCTGGGCAGGTAATTCTTGGTTTTAATCCCAGCTCCTCTGACTTCTGGAATATCCTATTCCAAGCTCTTTGATCCCTTAATATTGAAGCTGCCAGATCCTGTGTTATCCTGATTGTATTTCCACAATACTCAAATTGTTTCTTTCTAGCTGCTTGCAGTATTTTCTCCTTGACCTGGGAATTCTGAAATTTGGCCACAATATTCTTAGGAGTTTCTCTTTTCAGGTCTCTTTTAGGAGGTGATTGGTGGATTCTTTCAATATTTATTTTGCCCTCTGGTTCTAGAATATCAGGATAGTTTTCCTCGATAATTTCATGAAAGATAATGTCTAGACTCTTTTTTTGATCATGTCTTTCAGGTAGGCCCATAATTTTTAAATTGTCTCTCCTAGATCTATTTTCCAAGTCAGTTGTTTTTCCAAGGAAATGTTTCACATTATCTTCTATTTTTTCAAACTTATGGTTATGTTTTTTAACTGCTTGTTTTATGTCATAGTCATTAGCTTCTCTGAACTCAATTCTTTCTTTTAAAGAACTATTTTGTTCAGTGAGCTTTTGAACCTTCTCCTCCATTTGGCTAATTCTGCTTTTTAAAGCCTCCTTCTCCTCATTGGCTTTTTGGACCTCTTTTTCCAATTGAGTAAGCCTCTTTTTAAAGGTATTATTTTCCTCAGTATTTTTTTGGTTCTCCTTTAACAAGCTGCTAACTCACTTTTTGAGCTTTTCTATTGCCTGAACCCAGTTTAAGTTCCCTTTGGAGGCTTGGGAGGCAGGGGCCTTGACTTCCTGTGACAGTATGCCTTGTTCTTCCTCATCTGAAAGGATGAGAAGAGACACCTGTTCACCAAGAAAGTAATCTTCTATGGTCTTATTTTTTTTTTCTGCGTTTTTGGGCATTTTCCCAACCATTTACTTGACTTCTGAATCCTTTGTCAAGAGGATGATCCTATTGCCCCTTCTCTCCCTCCTATCCTGTTCAAGGCTGAGATTGGACTCAGCTGCTCTATTCCTCCTGGGGGTGGGGGTGGGGGTGGGGAGGTTTGGGTGGGGGCAGTGCTGTCACTGAGGGCTGAGGTTTAGATCAGCTGCTCCCTACCACCAGATTTAAGTTGAGCTGCCTGAACAGTGGACTCAGGTTGCCTCCCAGCCACCATAGCTGCTTGCAGTCTGATGCTACTATTGCAGCCATCCGGAACCCAGTTCCCCTCTGGCCCAGCTGGGAAAGCTGTCCCACAATGACCTTTGGAGCTTTCTTTGTCACTTGTGGGTTGATGTATCTGGGAGCCTCCCTAGTGAGAACTCTGTCCTGGAGGTCTGTTCAGGTCCTGTTCCTCCCACTGCTGTGCAGCCAGGGCTGGTCTCCACTCCACTCAGCATTCTGTGAGATAGACCTTTCCTGTTGGCCTTCCAGGTTACCTTTGACTAGAAGCCTCTTTTTCTCTATTGTTCTGTGGCTTCTGCTGCTCTAGAATTTGTTGAGTCATTTTTTACAGGTATTTTGTGGGCTGTGGGGGAAGTGCTAGAGTATATATATGTCTTTCTACTCTGCCATCTTGGCTCTGCCCCCTGATCAACCATCCTGAGGAGCAATTTGGAACTATACCCAAAGGGCTATAAAACTGTGCATACCCTTTGATACAGCAATACCACTACTAGGTCTGTATCCCAAAGAAATCATAAAAAAGGGGAAGGACCCACATATACACAAATATTTATGACAGCTCTTTTTGTAGTGGCCAAGATTTGGAAACTGAGGGGATACCCATCAATTGGGTTGAACAAGTGGTGGTACATTAATGTAATGGAATACTATTGTGCTATAAGAAATGATGAGTAGGCAGATTTCAGAAAACTCTGAAAAGACTTACATGAACTGATTCTGAGGGAAGTGAGCAGAACCAGGAGAACATTTAGCAGTATCATTGTGTGATGACCAACTTTGATAGATTTAACTCTTCTCAGCAATGCAATGACCTAAGAGAGTTCCAAAAAGACTCATGATGGAAAATGCTATCCACATCCAAAGAAAGAACTACGGAGTCTGAATGCAGATTGGAGCTGCATTGTTATTTTCACTTTTTTTGTTTTATCTTTCTCATGGCTTTTCCCTTTCATTCTGATTCTTCTTTTCACAACATAACTAATATGGAAACATGTTTTATATGACTGCACATGTATAGCCCAGATCAGATTACATGTCATCTTGGGAAGGGGGAAAAGTTTCCAACTCAAAATATTATAAAAGAGATATAAAAAGATGTAGAAAACTAAAAATAAATAAATAATGATTTCATAAAAAGAAGTATTCCCTCCCAGATCAGATATGGCCAATGAATTGATTTGTTTTGCTTAACTATATTTCTTTGTTCTGTGGGTAGATTTTATAAGAAGGAAGGAATGGTGAGAAATAAAATAACAGAATGTAAAGAAAAAAGAAAAACAATAAAAATGTGTTTTTGGTTTGGTTTTGGTTTTGGCTTTGTTGTTAAAAAGACATTGCTATTAGGCATTTGGGCTAGAAGAGTACAAAGGCTATGTGATTCATACAGGTGTCATGTTATATTTACTTCTGAAATGTCACCAGGCTCTTCTTCACTCCACTCCCATAAGTCTGCTTGTCAGTGACAGCAAATAGTAGGTGTTAAGAGAAGCAGGCTGAGTACAAAGGGGATACATAGACTTGGTGGTTTAACTGGAGCATAAATGAGCAAATATTTGAAGTTTACCAAACATTAAGTCAAGTCAAACCAAAGTCAATCAGAAGTGACTAAAAACTGCTTTAGTTCAAATACGACTTCTCAAAGGTCACAGCTGGTGTAATTATCCATGCTAGACTTCGCATTCATTCAGCTGCATGCTTAAGACTGCCAAGAATGGGAATACATTCAGAATCCTTAACCATGAGTCACCTTGTTTTCATAAAATGCTTGGTTAAGTTCGACAAGGTAGGGGGATGGGGGAGGTGGCTATTACAGTTTAATGACACTTAGAAAAAGAGTATAGGAAAACTTCAGGAAAGGACTTGAAAAATTTGTCAATGCATATTCCTCATATTACGTTGACTGATGCATCTTTTCCACTGGGAGCTCCAGAAGCATCTAACCCCAGGCCTTCAGTGTTGCTGAGCTCTGTCAGTTTCCAGGGAACTAAGGTCTTCCTTTTAACTGACCCAGTAGGCTTTTAGACTCTGGTCCCAGGGCTTTCATCTTTCACTACTTTCTAAACCTAGACTGTAAGTTTTGGAGATGGAAGATCATCTATTTCAAAGCTTTCACTTTTTCAAGATGAGGAGACCTGGGCCTAGAAAGAGGAAGTGACTCACTCAAGGTCACACCAGTAGAAATAAGCAGAATTTAAGCCCAGGGCCTCTAAAAGCCAGTATGGGACAGTGGAAAGAGCATTGTCCCTGAAGTCAAAAGAAATGGAGTTCTAGTCTCATGTCTGAAGTTACCTGGGCCTCAGTTTCCTCATCTGTAAAACAGAGGGGTTGAAGCAGATAACTTTTATCATCTCTTCTAGTTCTAGATACATGACCCAATCGTTCCAAATCGCACATTCACCATGCCATGTTTGCAAAGGGTTGAGTATAAGCATTACTTCTCAGCTAAAAGTACTACACCTCCCGTTCTTCCTTGGTACCTGGATGAGTTTAACTGCTCAAGTTAAGAGATCTGCTATACTCTAATACTAATTAGCCCATCCTCCTTCTGGTACCAGTGTCACTGGGGCTAGATGCCTTGACCTAGCAATAGATAGCTTTCTGAGGTGTATTTGTGAGGGAAAAATATATAGAAATTCATTATAACTACACCAGGGCCAGATGACTAGAAATATATATAAAAGAAAGCTGCCTGATCTTGCACAGAAGTTTTCTATGCTGCTATGTTTCCCTGGCCCAATGAGGCCTAGGACAATCACCTTTAAACCAGAATGCCCAGCCCACTCTCAGCTCTCAACTTCTTATACTAGAACATCCACAGGATAAACTGAGGATTTTCCAATCTGGTGGCTCTAGAAATTGTTGATTTCCTATTTCCTGAAGTCAGCTTGTGGCAGGTACAGTAGCTAGAGCACTGAGCCTGGAGTGAGGAATATATTAGTTCAGATCTTTCCCTGGACATTTAACTGGATTTATTGCCCTGTGAATCATTCAACCTCTCTTTGCCTCAGTTCCCTCAACTGTAAAATTAAAATAACAACAGCACCTACTTCCCAGGGTTATTGTGAGGATTAAAATAATATTTGTAAAATATTTGAAACAGTGACTGGCACATAGTAGGTGATCGATAAATGCTTGCCTATTCTATAATCCTAGGCTCGCTCTCAACCAAGCAGATGCTGAGTCAATGGTGGCCTTTGGACATTTTACCCATAATAGAACATAATCTCTTGCTATCTAACTTTTCTTACCCCTCATCAAGAGTAAAAAAAGGAAAGACAAAAATTAGCCTTCACCTTGACTCATAGATTATCCCTAAATTTCAAAATATTCTCCCCATCTTACAGAGGATACTGATTTGCAAATTTGCTTTCTCAGAGTGGTTTAGTGGAACGAGAATTTAATTTGGAATCAGTAGAATAGAATCCAAATCCTATCATTGTCATTGACTCACTCTACTATGTTGAGGAATTAATTTCTCCTCCCTAGGACTCAGTTTCCTCCCGTTTAAAATAAGTGGGTGGAACCAGATGAACCTCCAAGATCCCCTTCAGATCTAAGACCTATGAAGCTTTAAGTGTTCTATTAATAAGCTCATCCTGAAAGCCACATCAATGATGAAATCAAATGACTACTCAGAATTAAGAAAGAGCTCATCTGGGAGAGACAAGAAGACAGAAAATGAAATCCTTCCAAGGGAAGCAGGACCAAACCAATTCCAGCAGGTCAAACAATTAGAAAGTAGCAGGAGGATTATGAAAAAAAGTATAGTTCTTTTGAGAGATGACAAGACATGACTTACTTCTAATAAAATTAATGGGAATGAACTTCCTTCCAATCTAGGGAATTGGGCTGTTCTGCCAACTGGAGGGCTCCAGGGGAGAGACTCGTAAATGTCAGCAACGTTAACTACAAAGAAGGCCCATAAGTGAATCAATCAGAACTGAGCTACCAGAGAGAAGGATTAAGTGGCTAATAAAAGGGATGGCTGCTGACCTCCAGCAGCGGAGGGAGGAGATAATGAGATAAGTAAAGCTTGGGAGGATAGGAAGTCTATAATTAGGGTTGAGCTCAAACTGCTGAGTATACTTTCGAAAACCCTGGAGATGGTAGGAAGTAGCCTCTCTGGTTACCAGGTGTTCCTAGGATTTAGAACTGGAAAAGAATTTGTAGATTATTGTAGACTAACTCTCTTATTTAATGTCTTATATTATTATTGGGGGAACTGGTTCTCAGAGAAGTGAAGTAACTGGCCTATGGACCCACAATTTTCTTTGTTTATTTTTATTTTTGGAGGCAAGCAAGCATGGGAGTTCCCCATGGTCATACAGTTAATTGGTGTCTGCGGATGAATTTGAACTCAGGTCTTGCTGACTCCAGAGCCAGCCACCTAGCTGCCCCACCCACAACTTCCAAGTGGCAGAGCTAGATTGTAAACTTCAGCCCTCTGACTCCAAATGCAGCTCTGTTTCAACCATATCAAGTCAAAGTCTAAAAAATCAAAGCCTAAAAATTCCAGTTTCCTTTTATGGTGATCAAAGACAAGCTATCAAAATGGATATTTTACTTTGATTGGAATAAAGATCATCTTTTCCTGATCACTGGAAAAAAAGACGGAGAAAATTCACTGCTCGGAACAGTCACCTAGAGTCATCTGGGTAACCATCTGAGTAGCATATTATGCTCGCTCCTCAGTATTTTCCAAGCTCTTATCACCTGTAGGGAACCATTTAATTTGAACTTAAAATGATCTGGATTTAAATCTCAGTTCTACCACTCAGTTCACTTCAGTTTTCCCATCTGTGAAATGGGTGCAATCATGTGTGCACTGCCTCCTTCAAGGAATTGTTGTGAAAAAGTGCCTTGTAGAGGCAGTGGACCCCTGATGCAATGGATAGTTTGCCTGATGTAGTAAGGAAGACTAAGGAAGTCTTGTCTCTGATGTATATAAACTATGTGATGATGGGACAAATCACTTAATCAACAAACACTCATTGTTCAGTTGTTTTTCAGTCTTGTCTGACTCTCTGTGACCCCAAATTTGGGGTTTTCTTGGCAAAGATGCTGGAAAAGTTTGCCATTTCCTTCTCCAGATCATTTTACAGATGAAAAAAGAGACAAACAGGGTTAAGTGGCTTGCTCAAGGTCACATAGCTAGTAAGTGTCTTAGACCAGATTTGAACTCTGGAAGATGTTTATCACTAATTACCTGCTATGAGCCAGGCATTGTATTATCTGCTACGGATACAACTTTTTTTTAATTAAGAAGTCCTTCCTGTACCCTAGTTTCCTCATTCATAAAATGGGGGTGCTAATAATCGGGGTAACCAACTCACAGGGTTGTTGTACGAGTCAGATAATACATTGTTAAGTGCTTTATAAAGTTAGTGTTATATGAATGTCAGTTATCAACATTAAATTATAACGGGTGATATAAATATGTCATTTGGAGCTGATGTAGCTATAATGCAGTCTACCAAGGAGACCAAGTACTTGGAATCAAATGCAGCAAATAGATTTGTTTATTCCATGTGAATGTGGGCGTCCTGAGTCTGACCATGTGTTTGTTAATAGCATAGCATTTGGCTAGGGATGGTCCCAGAGTCCCCCCATGCATTAGCACCAGGAATGCTCAGTGTTTCTCCAGAACGGTTTTATATGATTATTGTCAGAGTCCCCTAGGTAAAATAAGGGAATGGCAGTTCTAGTAGACTATTGATTCATATGATGGCAGTAATGACAAATACATCCAGGGAGCTGTCACCTTGCTGGTCTGTTCGCCTCTGTGCACGTTAAATGAGAAGCCTTTCAGAAAAGAGACCTGTTCCCCTTTTAACAGCTGGGATGATTTGTGGAGTCATTTGGCTGCTGTTCTTGAGGCTGGACCTGGAGCACTGCTGCTAACCGAGGAAAGTCCCAGGTAGACTGCTAGTGTTAAGGAGAATGTTTCCTCTTCTGCATACAAATAAAGTTGAATGGTAGTGAGGGTCCCTGCTCTTTGGATCCCTAGATTCTCTGGTCCTGTGGAAATGACCTAGAGCAGAGCAGGGACATAGATTGCTGCAACCAAAAGCTCCCATCAGAGGATGAAGGGGTAGAAGGAAGGAAGGGGAGAAGGTCAAGGTCATCAGCATTCTCATTGTTCTCTCTAGTCATTCTTATATTTTTGAGACTAAGACCTGTGATTGCCAACGGGAACTCAGTCAGTCAACAATCATTAAAGTGCCTATTATGTGCCACGCTAAGCACTCATAGAAAGTCATCACCTAGGGAAGATGTGCAGGATGTACTAGCCCTAGTGACAGCCCCATCAGAGTTCGGTCACTTGAAGAATATACTAGGAAACATAGGGAGCAGGAGAGAGGAAAGGAGTGGAGGAAAGGGGGCTGGTCCACTGTGAAATGCACAGAGTGTATCCCTCTACCCTGAGGTATGACTATGAGGATACAGAGGTGCCCTGCTGATCAGAAAGGGAAGGGTGATCCTCAGATAGACTATAAGCTCCTTAAGGAAAGAAACTGTTCCATTTTTGTCTTTGTAAATGCAATGTTTAACAACATCTTGCCTGGATCACAGGATGAACTTCATATATGATTGTTGATTTATTGACTCGGGTTTAATCATTAGAAAATCATTGCTTATGTTATAGAAATAAAGTCCCTCAAAATGATGGAAAGTCTCCTCATCTAACCTTAGGATGATCATTTTTTTGACAACAGCAACAATGCTTGAAGACCATTTACCGAGTCATGGAGCCGGTGCAATCATCCCTGAAAGAACAATGAAATCAAATGTCTTTGGAATACTGAAGAAATTAAAAGAGCATTGGTGTTAGAGGCAGGAGAGCTTGTTTGGATGCCTGACTGACAGCTAATAGCTATAGGCTATTAGTCTCAGTTTCCTTGTCAGAAAAAAAGTGGGAATAATATCACTTCTATGTGTGACTCATATTAGTACTGTAAGAAAAGTGCTTTGCAAACCTTATTATGCTGTACCAAGGGGCACAATAATGAGAGGTAACGTGGCGTAAAAGGGGCAGTATGTCCATAGAGGAGGAGAGTTGGACTTAGAGTAAGGAAAACCAGTATTCAAATCCTGCCACAGATGCTAACTAGTTGTGTGGCCCTGGGAAAATCACACAAGCTCTCTGAGCCTGTTTCCTCATCTGCAAAATATAGATAATAATAGCTTTTAGTCCATGGGATTGTTGTAAAGATAAAATAAAAACATGTATATGAGGCAATTAGAAAACCTTAAAGTCCTATATCTCCATGATAACATTATTATCACTTTATTAATATTCCCCCTGTGTGGCTTGGTTAAAAGGGTGATAGATTAGGAGGCACAGATTTGAGCAACTCATTTATTCTTTCTAGGCCTTAGTTTCCTTATCAATACAAAAATGGAGGTTGATCTAGGGATCCTCGAAGGTTCCTGATAACTGTGTATCTACAGTCTAATGATCCCGTGACTAGCAGACCTCTAAAGTTTCCTTCTCGCTCTAAATCTATGTTCCCAAGTCTATGAAAATGCCAAGGTTCACGTACCATGGTGACACATGGAACCACTTTCCCTCCTTCCTTTCAACAAGAAACCTCACTCTGTGGATGGTGATTGTCAGTTCCCCAACCTGCTTAAGGCTCAGTATGGATGAGTTCTATTTAACTCAACTCATGTTTCAAGTTAACCACATTTAAAAAGAGCCACAGACTGTTTAAGTCACTGGCTGGGGAATAGAATCCTGGTTCCTCACTTTCGTTTCCCTCCAAGATGATTGCTGTGGCCTCCCTAGGGGGTTGTTTTTGTGCCAAACCTACTAATGCACACTCCAGACAGCAATAATGTATTTCAGTGAAGGAGAGATTACTCTTATAAAACTTAAAACAAATATTATTCTCATGCCCACATTAGCTTACAGGAAATCTTTTGCACCAGCAAGCAGAGGATGGAAAGAAAAAGGTAGAGGGAAAGGAAATAAATATATAAGCCAGTGTACTATAAATATATGACCCTAGATCTCAGTATCTTAGAGATAGATTACAACCTCAGCAAACAGCCTGAGGATTCTTAACCTGGGGTCTAGGAAGTTTTGTTGTTAATTTTGATAACTGTAATTAGCTTCCTTTGTAATCCTATGGATTTCCTTCTATGGATTTAAAAACATTCTGATAAGGAGTCTATAGACTTCACTAGAAAGCCAAAGAATGACATCCACAGAAAAGGTTAGGAATATCTGATGTGGGTAAATCTATTTCTAAACTAGATTCCCTTCTAAAACATCCCCTGACAAGTGGTCATTCAGTCTTTGCATGAAGGCCTCCAGGAGCAGGCGACCTGCCAGCATTCTCAGCAGCCCTTTTCACTTTTTGACAGCTCTAATTAGGAGGGTTTTTTACTTTGTTTTATTTTTCTTTATTATTTTCTTCGTTATATATTTTATTTTATTTTTTTATTATTTTAAGATGAAATATGCCTATATAAAGTTTCTTCTTGTTGATGTCCATGTCGGAAATTAACTCTCTCCTCCCTTTTCCTCTTGGGCATCTCTGCTTCTTTCAAGAAGTAGCTCGGGTACTATCTTCTCTAAGAGGCATGTTCTTGTCTCCCTCGCAGTCACACTGGTTATTGTACTGCCATGGAAATTATTTTGTAAACTCTTCCCTGTGCTCACTTATTGCAGACAAAGTATGTCCCACTCTGGGTAAGCTTTTTGAGGACAGAAAATTTTCTTATTGTAGTCTCTGTACCTACAGTACTCAATAGTTACCTACTTTGCACATAGTAGGCACCAGATGTTTACTGCACCATTTAGTCTTCGTTCTGCACTCTGGGGTGAGGGGGAACTAATCAAGTTATGTCCCATGCCTCCACCATTCAAACTCAATATTTCTGTTTATTCAGTCCTTCATGGAAAGTCACCATCATGATGTGTTGTCATGGAAACACCATTTCACCAACAAGAATGAGATACTGATGTTCATAGGATGATTGATTCGATCTGAAAGGATCCTAGGGGCCATCAAATCCAACACCCTCCTCCCCCCCACACACACATACACATACCTCATTTGCAGATGAGAAAATAAAGGCAGAGCAAGGGTCAATGACTTGCTCAAAGTCATATAGCTACAAGTGTTTGAAGTGAGTTTTAAACCCAGCTCCTAACTCCCACTCCAATGACCTATCCACTATGCCACACCCCCTCTGTTGCAGAGACCTGGGCAATTTAGTTATAACAAAGCTGGATTGGTAGCCCAGAGACATGAGTATAGAACCTAACTTTAAATGTTACTCACTGGACTGAAAGAAGATATTCGGATCCAAATGCCCACGTGGACTTCATAATGAATTAACCTGAAGGCATCCAAAGACTACCCTCTTTTCTCCTTTTCAATAAGCCTCAAAAATAGAAAGGATAAAGAGCAAATCAATGAACTTTGTAAACAACTCTTCCTTTTTCTTCCTTTCCACTCTTCTTTCAACAGATTCTCACAAAGGAACGTAAATTTTGATTGCTGAAACCTCTCAAGATATCTTGGGTTTTATGGGCTAAATTTCTTTCTTAAGGACCAAGTCTCAAGCCCAAATCACTCTGCCTGTCATTGATTTGCCAGCAATAGGTCCCAGTCCAAGTCTCACTTGGTCGTTGTTTGGGACATGATAACTCAGAGTAAATACAACTAGCAATTGTTTCTCTTTTGGCTAAACCCCAAGGGTCCTCCTCTCCAGATTGATATTTTTTTACTAGGTAAAAGAGGTCATCCTTTGCTTCATTTCTTACCTAGCCTTAATCACAGAATGGATGCTGCCTCAGTCAGACTGAGACCTGGGAAAGACCTTAACTTAAAAAAACTAAGGACCCCAGTGCATCCAGGGCCACTTCCATCTTCCTGATCTATATCTTGGCACTAGACTCAGATGGCGTCGGAGGAGAGAGAGAGGCTGGTGACTTTGCACAGCCCTCCCTCACTTAAATCCAATTCACTTGCAAGTCATGGCATCACCTTCCTGATGTCATGGACCTCTTCAAGACCAAAGGACAAACGGCAACAACCGGGTATCACAAATCATCTATTTCAGTTCTTTGTGTTTACAGATCTCTCTGCTCAGTTTCCTGGTCTATATTTTCTCTGTGTCTCTTGATTTCTCAATATCTTTCTCTATCTTCCTCTCTGTCTTCCTCTCTCTTTCTCCAGCTTCTTGGTTTTTCTCTGTTACAGTACATCTTCTGCCTCTTTCTCTCTTTCCCTGTATCTTTATTTCTCTGACAAGCTCTGTCTCTCTGTCTACCTCCCTTTCTATATCTGTCTTATGAGTCATTATTTCTGAAGTATTTGTCTCTGTGTCACTTTTTGTTTCAATCTACACCCATTTCTCCATGTCTGTCTACCTCTTCACCATATTTCTTACTCAGTCTCTGTCACTCTCTGTCCCTGTCCCTGTCTCTGTCTCTGTTTTTCTCATTCTCTGTATCTCTATCTTTCTCACTGTTTCTACGTATATCTCTGTTTCTGTCTCTCTATCTCTGTCTCTCTGTCTGTCTCTACCTGTCTCTATCTGTCTCTCTGACTCTCTGTCTCTGTCTCTCTTTGTCTCTCTGTCTCTGTCTCTCTCTGTCTCCATCTGTCTCATAAACATACACACACAAAGTTTTTGGATTCTTATGAATATGCCTTGCATTTTTGCCATTCAGGGCTATGATTTTCTTTTCTTATCACTCCTATTATACATTTTCTTTAAAAGGAAAACTCCTTCTTCCTTCTGCAAAGTCAGTCATGACCCCTCCCATCTGGTGTCTAACTAATTTTGCACCCAATGCTTGTTTACTAATTAACAGCCTAGGTTAGTTGGGTCCTTTGAAGCTGTTTTAAATGCTGGGGGAAGATTTCTTAAAGTTCACAGCATAGCATATCGCTGGAAGGAACATCACAGGTCACCCAGTCTAGTCTAGCCTCCTCACTTTATTTTTGTGCCTTACAGGAGTCCTTAGCCAGGGGAAAAATCTGTTTGATCTTTTGTTCATTTAGTTTCACCCTACCAGTATTTGTCATCTATTATCATATTCTTTATTCCAGACATCATTGAACAGATATCCACAGTCCTACACTTTGGGGTATATCTCTGCCTTCTGACTCCACTAGCTGAATTCTTTTTCACATCTACATATCTGTCTTCCTTCTTTAGCTCAGAGAATGACCATTTCTCCCAATTTTTCATCAATCAATCAATCAATCAATCAATGGATATTCAAGTGCATACTATATAATAGACATCATGTGAACACTAGGGATACTAAGGAAAGATGAAATAGTTTCTGTTGTCAAAGAGCTTTGATTACATACACACATATACATATACGTATTTACATATACACACACATATACATATATGTATGTATATATACACACACACATACATATATATATGAATAATGTATCTGAATTCTTTTGGACTCATGGTTTATCTTTGGATTGGGCAGAGTTCTAAAGTTTTTCAAAGTTTTTTTTTTTCTCTTTAATGTTGATATTGTTAACCTTGTTCTTTTTCTGCTTACTTCTTATCATCCCAGAGGCATTCCTACCTTCCTCTGAAGCTGTCTATTTTTTATCATTCCTTATGTCATTATATATACATGTATATATATATACATGTATATATATACACATACATATATATGTATATATATGTGTGTGTGTGTCTGTGTATGTACACATAATATACACATATTAGCTACGAAACTAATTCCAGTCATTTGGAAGGGCACTAGTCACTAGGGAACAGAGGAGGGTAAGGAAGACCTCCATGCAGAATGTGGAATTTGAGCTGAGTCATGAAGAAAACCAGGGGTCTAAGAGGTAGACATGAAGAGGTAGTTCATTTTAGGCATGGAGAACAGCTAATGCAAAGGTCCAAAGATGGACTGCTCAAACTCCTCATTAGAGTCTCTCTATTACTCTCTATACCTTAGACTTATTTTAACTTTGGAATTCAGGGAATGATAAGGGACTTCCTTTCTTTTTCCCCAGAAGATCTCTGCCCTATCAAGATGGTGTAAAGTTGCAGCTGTCAGCGTTTCTCTTGGGCTTCACTTCCCACCTTGACCCTGCAAACTTTCAGAGAATAACAGGAAGGAATCCTTTTCCTAAGTTTCAAAAAAGGGAAGAGTATGGAATCTGAGAACTATGGACCAGTGATCCTAATCTTGCAGATTCCTGGGCAAATATTAAATATATTTAAAAGGAGCTGATTACTGAATATCTAGAAATAGAAAAGGTGATCACAATGAGCCAATGAAGCTTCATTATGAATACATTATGCATAACTACCTTAATTTCCTGTACTGACAAGGTCACTAGAGTGATAGATAAGGGGGATGTTCTAGATGTAGTTTACCTAGATTTTGGCCAATCATTTCATTAACTCTTTCATTCTCAAGGAAAAGACAGAGAGATGTGAACTAGCATATAATACAGTTAGGTGGACTGTGAACTGATTTTATGGATAAGCCTAGAGATTACTCATGAATGATTGGCCCCATCTTGAATTGGGGTCTCCAGAAAAGTACCTCAATGTTCTCTACTTGACCTTTCACTGTTTCATATTTATCTATGACTTAGATACAACCATGGACACTATGCTTATAAAATTGGCAGATGACATAAAACTGAGAGGGGTAATTAAAAACCTGGATGACAGAGTCAGAATCTCAAAAGACCCCAAAGAGTTAGAACATGGGGCTGAACTGAATAAGATTAAAGTTAAGGACAAATGAGATTCAGGAAATTGACTTTATAAGTACAAGATAGGGAAGGGATGGTTAGATAGCAGTTTCTCTGAAAAGACCTGGTGCTTTTAGTGGATAGCAGGCTTAGTATGAATCAGTCATGTGATATGGAAGCAATAAAAGCTAATGTAATTATAAGCAGAATTAAGGAAAGAATCACTTTGAGAAATAAAGAGGTGGTAAGCCCATTGTGCTTAATCCTGGGTTAGATTATAACTGCAGAATTATATTCAGTTCTGGGTGCTCCATACAAGGAAGAACATTTATTATCCAGTGTCTTTACAGAGCACAATCAAAATTGTTATAGGATTATAGGTGTTGAAAAAACTCAGGTTCATTCCATATGAACATAGATTGAAGGAACTGTGGATGTTTAACCTGGAGAAGAGGATACTAAAGAGGGGACATGATCATAATTCTTCAAAGTAAAAGTTTACTTTACTTTACTATCAGGTAAAAGAGAGAGGAAAGAATCAGGAATAATGGGTGGAAATGACAAAAAGAAAAAAGATATTTTCTTCTTAATCTTAGCATTTGGCAGTTGATAGAAACCCACGGAGGCTGATTTTGTTAGAGAAAGCAAGAGTCCTGTGACTCTCCTGTGAGATCCATAGACAAACCTGAGTGAGTTTGGTATGCAGCAAGAATCCAAGTGTGAAGAGGAGAATGCATACAGTGGGGGAGATGTAAGAAAATCAAGTGCTTAGAGCTATGGAACATTAGGAATGGTAACCACTGGAAGGAGGGGGCAACTAGTCCCCTTGTGGAACAAGGGGAAGGTGTACACCCTTTATTCCAAGTAAAGATGGTAGCTTTATCATATTGTCACTATTTTAAACTGAAATTAGGATGCTATTTAGCACTATTGCTTTGGGTTTATTTCAGGTGAAGAAATTAAAAATGTGAATGCTATATCTGAAGTGGTATGTATAATATATTGGTCGTGGGTGGGTGGGGGAAATGATGTAAGCTTCCACACACTTCACAGCTTCCCTATCTATATTCAGGGATGAACTAACACCCGCAAGAGGGGCTATGATGAGAATGAGATTCCACTAGGTAGAATATTACAACTTCCAAGAATAGGGATCATCACACAAGGGACAGAGTGCCTGGTGGAAGAAGTGTTGGGTATCAGGATGAGGTTTGTGATGAGTAAATTTGGCACTCCCTAAACAGAAGCCTCACACTTGGATGGAGAAGAAGGGGATGATATGAAAACAGGTATGACAGCATTATATCTAGTTTAAGGCTGTATCTAAATAGTGACAAACTGCTAGATGAAAAGAGAAGCACACAAAGATTTCTAAAGAAAACAAACCATGGTGGTGATTGGTCCAAAATTATACATAAGGGTTTAGAGGAGAGTATACAGTATAAATCAAAAACTGATGTTCCTGGCATCAAAATAAGTTGCTATCATATTATATTAACAATAAAGAACTAACAGTCTCTGACCTTGGTAGCATCTTTCATCACAGATTTGAGACAACTACTCAGTACCTTGTCTCCTATCAATTTCAATTCATCTCCCTAATCACATGGTTTCACTTTTCTTCTCCTTCTGATTCTGCAGTAAAAGCATATAAGTGGCAGGAACCTTACAGAGATTCAGGGTCAAGAAAGTAATAGATTATTAACCAGATTTTTTTTCTGTTCCCATCTTTGGCATTATGTAGACCACATCTGGAGTGTTCACTGATGTTTCCAGATGTCTGGCATCATTCAATTATATCCTGAAGCTCATTTCCTATGCACAAGCTCACAAACATAATGTGATGCTCTTTTCTGAATAATGGAAGGTAAGTGTTATTATTTTATGAACATATGTGATGCAATATGACTACAAAGTAATAAGATGTTTGGTTTAGCAAATATACCAGGCAACAGACATCCAAATAGAAAATTTTCTTCCAAGAAGAACCTTGAAGAGGTCATTGCCATAGTCCAACAATGATGCTATGCCTCAAAATATTTCTGGAAGCCCTGGAACTTGAAATAATGAGTAGAATTTGTAGAGGGGCAGATTTAAATTTGATTTTTTTTAAAAAAAAAACTTCCTAAGATTTAGTCCCGTCCAAAAGTATAATGGGTTACTAAGGAGATAGTGAGTTCCCCCTTATTAGATATCTTTGAGGAAAGACTGGATGTTTTGGACCAAATACACCATGCACCATTTTAGTTCCCTACCTTGGACATCAGATGATTTAAATAATGGCCAACCCAGAAGAGATTCAGAAGAACGTAACAGGTAATTACAGAGAGCTGGCTGAACAAGGTGAGAATAAGACTTTACCATTGGAAAAGGGTATTTGCCCTCTCAAGGTGGCTACTTTTAAAATATGCAATTCTGTCTTTTTTAACAAACATTTTAAAAAATTCTGTTGAACTCATTCTCTCCTCCTACCACATTGATCAAATTTAAAAAAAAAAACAGAAAAATAAAGTCCTTAATACATAGCTGTATAGACCAGCAGAAGAATTTCTTTCATTAGCCATGTCCAAAAATAAATTATTCTCTGCAGCTTGAGTTCATTATCTCTATCAGGAGGTGAGTGACATATTTTATCTTAATTCTTTGGGATTATCTTGGCATTGGGTAGAATTCTAAAGTTTTCAAAGTTTCTTTTTCTCTATACAATTGCTGTTGCTTACACTGTTCTTTTTCTGCTAACTTTAGTCTGCATTTTCACAGAGGTATTCTCAGCTTCCTCTGAAACCGTCCATTTTATCATTTCTTATGGCATAATAATATTTTATTACATTCATATACCACAATTTGTTTAGTCATTCTCCAGTAGAAGGATAGCCTCTTAGCTTCAATTTGGGGCTATCAAGGTAAGTTCTTTGAAAAGGAAGACACTCATTTAAACATATACATATACTTGAAAATCAATTACATTGTAGTCAAGCTGAGAAATGTTCTTTGTAAGTGAAAAAGTGAACTGGATGACAATGGAGTATGGTATAAATGAAGAATGGGAAAATCAAGGAAAAAAAGGTAAGAATGACAAAATCTCTAGAGAATGAGAACTATAAGTAGTTTAAAAGTCCCAAGGGCTTCTGTGAAGTGGCAGGATTATATCTCACTAACAGAGGACACTTCAGTTACAGCTAGTAAATTACAAGATGCCTATGGATATGGATATATGTGTGTATATGTATGTATATACATATATATGTTCTTGTTATCAAATATATTGCTAAATCATTCATCAGTTTAAGATGTTTACATAGACTACAATAATATTAAAGTGCCAGCTAAATTGAATCTATTATGTGTGATTTGTTGCTCTAGGCCTTCAATGTTATGATATTCTTTTTTTTTTTTTTTTGAGTCCCTGGCCCCTTTATCATAATGTGAATTATGTCCTGCCAAGGACAGACGACTTAGAGGAATCTTACCCTCCATCACCTTTGCTCCCACAAATGTGCAGTAGAATGAAGGTAGAGAAAATCACCTTACTATTCTATTTGGTCCACTACAAATATATATTACCCAACCCAACTGGACCCACTGGATTGACACTAGGGAATCCTTCTATTACCTCCCTTAAAAACTCAACTACCCTACTCTTCACAATGGCTCTTCCAAACCCTTTTCTCCTGCCTTAAAACTCCCATGGTCCCTTCTATCCTCCCTCACAGGCAAGATCCTTGACTCATGTTTTACAGGAAAAAAAACTGAGGCAATTCATCATGAGCACCCTCTTTTCCCTTCTTCATATCATATCATGCATATACTTCTCCTTCACTTCTGTCTCACATGATGAAACAGTCCTACTCTTTCTCAAGGCCAACCCTTCTACCTGCATAAGTGGTCCCATTCCATCCTGTCTCCTCCAACTAGACTGCCTCCTCTGTATTCCCCACTCTCTCACTTATCTTAGAAGTCTCTCTGTCTACCAGTTGCTTCCCTGTAGTCTTTAAACATGTTCACATCTACCCATACTCAAAAATCCTCACTTGATCTTTCCAACATTAAAAACTGTCATCTTATATCTCTTCTTTCCTTTGTGGTTAAACTCCTTGAAAAGGTTGTCTATGATAGGTTTCTCCACTTTCCTCTCACTTACTTCTTGGTCCTTTACAATCCAGCTTCCAACTTCATCATTCCACTGAAACCACTTTCTCCAAGGTTGTCAGTGATCTCTTAGTTTCCAAATCCAATGGCTTTTTCTCAATTCCTATTCTTCTTGATCTTTTTGCAGCCTTTGACACTGTTATCACACTCTTTTCCTTCATAATCTCTTCTCTCTAGGCTTTTGGAACACCATTCTCCCTGGATCTCCTCCTACCTATTAGTCCACTTCTCATTCCCCTTTGCTATATCATCATCCAAGTCAAACCCTCTCACCACCATAGATATCCTGGACCCTCTTCTCTTCTCCATCTGTATTATTTCATTTGATGATCTTATCAATTCCCTTGGATTTAATTACCATCTCTTTTCTAATGATTCTCAAATCTACCTATCCTGCCCTAATCTCTCTGCTGA